>NW_026596101.1:9512331-9657063 GCF_907164565.1 Psammomys obesus
ATATATATATATATATATATATTTCCGGATGAGCTAGCTCAGCAGGTATATGTGCAAACTGTTCAAGCCAGATTATCCAAGTTCTATTCCCAAAATCAGTGTGAAAAGCCAAATAAAATTTGAGCTAAACAAGGTTGTGCAGGGAAGCATCAGAAAAACAGTGAACTGCCTTGCCAAGAAGGAAGGCAAGAACACACTCCTGAATGTTGTCCTCCAAACTTTGTGTACACACACACACACATCCACACATGTGTGTGAATGCATTACATAGAATCATTAAAAATTAATGCTATAACATTTTTCAAATGAGTATTTTCTGAACTATGTATATTAATTTCATGAACTGAGCCTCTTTCACAATAAATTTAATAGTTTATTCTTCCTATAAAGAAAGAACATTTGTCTATATCATCACAATAGAATGAAGCAATTAACAGGGCCTATTCACCTAATCTTTTATGCTATTTAACCATTGTTTTCTGAGTTAAAAAAAAATTGTAAGCCAAATTCATTCAATTGCTGTCTTTTCTTTCCTTTCCTGTAATAACTACCAATCAGCAGTGCACTTCATTCTGGCCCCATTCTGCCCTTGTTCATCCTTGCATCAACTCACTTATTACTCCTCAGAGGCTGCAATATCTCACACTAGGTTGTTACAACTCCTGCTCCCACAATTAATGTGGCTAGGTGTTTCTCTTACTCAGCCTTACATCAGTGCAATAGACAGAAATACTGTGGGAGAAAGTCAAGGGGGAAAGGCAGAAGAACCATGGACAAAGTTGAATGCGTCGCACAGAGCACAATGTACAGAATGGAGTGCATTCGCCATTATGTGAAAATACACAGTATAAACTTGCCATTAGGATTTATTCACAGGATGCTCAGTCTGTACATATAGCGCCAGGGAATCAAATATCTTTCCATTTATGGCAAACTTCTCAATTTGGAAGGAACAGAGCGTGTGTGTAAAAAAGCTTGCAACATGAAATCAAAGCAGCCTTAGCAGGTATGAGAAATACCCATGACTGTTGTGGATATAAACATGTTTTTGTTTTGGTCCCAGGTGTGGGATGTGGGACTGATTCAGATGGTCCACAGCAGCGGATTATTTGCTTCCTGCAGGCTCCGAGAGGAGCTCTTTGCCAGCGTCAGATAGCTTAAATCTAAGTACTCTGGAGAGAGAATAAATGCCAGAGCCAAGAGAGTAAGGAACTCAGAGAAAGAACAGTGATGCTCCTACTTCCCCTTGCTGCTCCTGGCTGTTGTGAGACAGGAAGTTGAAGATCTCCTGACACAAGGATTGGAATGGCTCTAAGGAACCCAAGGAGCCTAACCAGCAGGAAACACCTAAGAGAACTGCACCCCCTCTCTCACTATCCCTTTCTCTCTCCTACCTAGTGTTGGGGTGTTGGAAGGGATTAGGGTGGCTTAGGGAGAAAAAGATAAAAGAAAACTAAATAAAAGAGTTTTTAAAAACTAACGCCATGACCTCATTAGTTATGTTTGTCTCAGTATTTAACGTTATTCGTCTTGTAAATTATGTCATAACATGGTGGTTATAAGCAAATGCAGAGCCAACGAGCTATGGCAGTAATCACTGCCACCACCACCATTGTCATCATCATTATTCTTGTTATTTCGATATGAGAAATTGAAGTCTAGCAAGTTGAATTTATTTTCCAAATTTCTATTTTAATAGACGGCATGAAAGTAAATAAAAATCTCCATGTTCTTTCTTCTTTACCAACTTACCCATTTCACTTCCATTAAACATCAAAAACATTTCTGCCCAAGTAAACCAAATAGTTTCCATAGTGATTTTAACCATGAATTACAGTATATTCGGCATTGGAATAGCAGTATAGACATACAAAAGCTTAAATTTTAGCAGTCAGCTACCAGGTCCACAATTTTAGATAAATTACCCTATAATGCCAGTGCTCCTATTCCCCTCGAATAGTAGCAATATTGATATTATATCTCAGGGTTGCTGCAAAGGCAGAGAAGGCATTGAAGATTTTTACTCCTAGACCTGTGTTACATACAAGAGATCATAAAATACAAACAGCATCAAACAGAGTAAAACAACAGTAACAAAAAATTCACTACTACTACTAATAATAATAAATAAAAAATCCTAACAAACCTTGCTAAAAAGACAATCTGGCTGTGGTCACAGAATTAAAAGTTTTCAACTTCTAAACTTTGCCTCTACTCATAGTGAGATTTACAGATGAAATAACATCATGAGAATTCTTTTCACAATATTCTAAGCTGAAGGTAGCTGATCTGACATACATGGATTGAACCCCTTTTTACAGAACATTATTGAAATGGTTATCTGGAAGAGCATGATGCTCACTTCAGTTTTCAGACATGGGCCAGAACACTCCTAGCCACCTCTGCAGACCAGCAGAAAAATGAAACCTCTCCCAATGAAGCATATTTGTGGGTTTTCCAAGGTTAATATTAATGAAAGTTATTTTAAAATATTAGAGAAAAGCATCAATGGGTTGAAAAAAAAAACCCTGCATTTTCATCCAACTTCATGATTCCCCAAGACTACAAAATGCAGGTTTTCATAACATATCCAAACCTCTAAACAGGTATTACAACAAAGAAATCATGCAGGTACCAAATAAGATAAATAAGAAGTTGAGAAACTGCTCCCTATTAAGCAATAGAAAAGTCTTTTTATAAAGACTACTCAAGCATGAACACGAGAAAGGTAGGATGGCAGTAATGCAATACCCTGGGAAAATGACAGAAATAAACACTGCATGCAGAGGTACACAGAAATTACCCAGTCTAGAATAACACATACGTTCAGGAAAGCTACAAAACTTTCCAATGTCACAGCACACTCTATGCAAAAAAAAAAAAAGCTTTTTTAAATAACAATGCAAAGATGGATATATATGAACAATAGACTCAGGTGAATTTGCCAGATAGAAAAGTAAGGATACACATTCTAACCCAAAGAGCATTATTAAAGAAATAGTACTATTTTGGAAAAAGCAGGCAACAGCATAAACATCACTGAATGATAAATTACCTAAATAAGACTGACAGCCTGTCATTAATATGTTTTTAAATGCACAGATATAAAAAAAATTAATTGGTAGGAAAGCAAATGATAATCTGACCCCAAATAAAGATTTGACATTATTGAATTAAAAATAAGACAGAGGTACTAAAAAAATGTTGAAGAAAACTTTGCTGTCTACAGAAAATGCATTCTAAACTCCATGAATGTGTGAGAGGATGGACAGGCAGCACCCAAGAATGTGAAGGCTACAGGACTGATTTTCAAACTTGAACCATTTGGAAGACCATGAGTCGATCTCAGTTCATGTAAGAGTAAAAGAAAAGACAGCATTAGCTGTGGTTTAACAATGTGTATCTTTTACAGAAAACAAATCAGAGGTGTCTGCAGAGAGTCCAGATGAAAGGATTCCTTGGACTTGCTACCCACTAAAGTGCATTTCCAACATAATGATGTCGCAGCCTCTTTTAAATGTGACAAATGTAATGCAGATTTATTGGGATTGATTTTTCTTAATGAGATTGCTTAAGGATGAAATTAAGGTATGTTCTGTGGTACACATCTGCTATCCCAGCACACAGAAGTTGACGGGAAAACATTGCACTCTATACAGTGAGCCAACTCATCAGCTCCTGGTCACATTTGTATGAAAGCGTGTTTCTCCTCTGTCCTTACTTATCTACACATTAATACAGCTTCTCAAATGCCTTGAAAGACGACGATAACTTTACCAACAGTTAACACGTGTTACCTCTGGTAAGAGTTTTACTTGGGAGAAAAATTTTCTCATGTTTTGCCTATATTTTCACAGTTTGAATAATTAAAATAAACAGTTGTGACAGTAAAGGAATAACAGGAATCATTACTGAAGTGGTGGATGAAAGACTTTTCAGAGCCAGAGGTGGCAGATGATTTCTGGACACCACAGTGTATCCTACATATGAACTGATAGCAGTTGTAGCAGTGTTCAAAGACCTTGGCAAACTCAAGCCAGCATATATCTCAGCAAGGACATGAAGGTGAGAATGGAGTTCAATGCCTGGATGAGGTGTTATTGGTAGCTGGTATCTGCTTGCAGATGTACAGTTACTTTTCATTAACGGTGTAGTCCCTGATTGGTCTAACATGCTCAAAAGTATTGTCACACATCCAAAGGATATAGGTAACATTAAGTAGACTAAATAAGATTTTACCAAAAATAAATAAATAAATAAAGACATGAAGTAGAGTGGGTGTGGAATAGGAATTAAATATGGAAGGAGTCAGGGGATGAGTTGAATTTGATCACAATTCAATGTATGAAATTCTCAAATAAATAAAAATATTAAAAAGTAGTAATTTCTTTTTCTTTTAAAAATGAAGACTAGATATTGTTTAAAGATTTACTGAGATGGTAACCAGTTTTTAGATAGTAAGGATATTAAAAAAATCTTTCTGTTCTTTTAGGTAGAGAATTTTTCTTAATTTTTCCCTGCTATCACTTTTTGCACAAAGAATATTATCCTATAAAATCATGTCATAAATATTTCTGTGTGAAGAGACTAAAAATTTTTTTAATCTATTTACATGTTTTACTTTCACTTTGAAAAAACTTCTGTTCAAACTTGAGAAATGCTAATTGAGGATTATATTTACCTCATTTTTTGACATGGGTTATGAAGCCAAGGCTAGTGTGAAATCAGTAAGTTCAAACTGGAAATTGACCCTGAACTTTCTGACCCATCCATGTTCACTTCCCAGTGCTTAGATCATAGGCATGGACTATCATACCCAGTCTAGGCATTGTTTGTGTTAGAAACAGGGATTACGTTCATCCTAGCCAGTGTACCAGCTGAACTGCATCCCCAGCCCTGTAAGTCATTACGCTTTGGGAGGGACTGGCAGCGTTCAAATTACTGTTACATTCACCAAATGCTAAGATAATTCCCACAATACACTTGTGAAACGAGTGCAGCCATTTCCCACTTAATAAATGAGAACTTAAGACTAAAATCTCCCAAATCTATAAAGCACTTATGTATGTATTTCCAAACAAGGGGAAAAAAATAATGTAGGGAATACCACCAAAGGCCAACTAGTGACCATCATGTAGGAAAGGGCTGGAGATAGATCTGCTGCCTTCACATCCAACAGTGCCTACATAAGGAATGAGATATAAAACCCGTTATTGTTCGGGGAGGTAGACCTAAGACCTGAGCTTCAGTTGCGCCTTGCAGGTGGACCTTCAAATTAGAATGTCACAGATCGAAACCCTGGCTATTCAGGGATGCCCCCAAGCAAACAAACACTGTCTCCTCCTTCTGCAACTAGTAAGAGGTCAGAGATGGCCCATGAGATGCTTCCTTCACTCACACTGATCTCTTCCCTGTTTGCCTTTGTCTTTTCACTGTATGCCATGACTCAGTTCAGTTTTTATTCTATTGTGATTTCTCATCGGTCAAAACCTGCCAAGCTGTGATGGTCTCCTCAGCAGTGCTCAGGTCACAGACTCTGGTTCCTCTCAAATTTTAAGTCTGAAGTCACACCAAATGTTAAAGAAAAGTTTGGGTTTTAAGCACTATTTTTAATCTGCTTGTCAATTTTTTTTTCACACTATAGTGACACAAGTAAAGCAAGCTTTTGTTGCACTGTCTACCCTTGCAGAGATAACTCTGGTTTTCTGTACAAAAAGAGATGGAAGACTTTGAGGATCTAATGTGAATTTCAAGAAATCAAAATAGTTTTCAAGTAGCCTTGCTTTAAGAACGTCTCAGAATAAGAGGGGTAGATATTTTAAGCTACTCTAAAAAGAAGTGATCAAATAATTGTGTGGAAGACACAGCATAGTACAAAATCACCTGTGATTATAATGGTATTCTAAGAAGTTTTTATTCAGTATGAAGGCAAACTTCTACAGTAGATAAGTTCCAAAATGAAACACTTCAATATAAAACTAAAATAAAGTCTTTAATGCTGTTGCAAATGCACTAGGATTCTGCCTTAATGTTCTTCTTTTATTGTCTGTTATTAGCTTTTCTGGAATTAAAATTTTCTCTTGCAAAGATCTAACAACACTATGCTTCCCTGTTCATTTCTTTGGGCATATTGTGCTAAAATACAACATGCAGAATGTATGTTATATGTGTTTAATTTATGGTGGCTGGGAAACAGAAAGAGAGGAACGGGGTCCTGATATCTCTTCAAAGAATATGCCCCACTGGCCTAACTTTTCCCCAGCAGGCACAACCTGTTTGTAACTCCTTAATTCCCAATAGCACAGGCTGGAGACCAACCACATCACACAATGGCCTTGGGAGGCATTTCTGATTCAAACTTTGTTATAGTTCAAAGGACACATCATGAAAATAAAGAGGGTGTGTGTGTGTGTGTGTGTGGAATTTTAGTGCCAGTAGCAGCATTTATTTCTAGCCTTGAATAGAAATATCAAATACAATAATCATAGAGTAATGGTACACGATGGAACTGTATAAGATGAAGCCTGGTTGGGGAAGTATGTCACTGATTGTGTGTCCTTAGGGGTGTGTAAATTATCATGTGCCTTCCTGTTACTATGTACCTGGATTCTGCCTGTTGACTTGTGTGTGAACTGTGTCACCACAGCTTCCCTGCATGATGGAATGTCACTTTTAAAACCTGGAAAAGTTTTATCACCACAGTGCCTAATGTACTGAAACAGGCCTTGATACTTGGAGATTTGAAAAACTTTCCTTCTTGTTAGCTTTTGTTTTTATCACACAAAGTCTCTTAATTGCCTAAACTCAACTTCCAGCATCTGCAGAACCCAGCCTCAGATTAGTTCAGATCCATTTCTCAAAATTTAAGTTATACAAAGAGCCATTCTTTTCTGTCTCCTTTCCCTCCCCCAGTTGTGTTTTTCTCAAGTATCCATCATTTTCTTCTTCTCTCACTTTCTTTTCCTCTCTGTCTTTCTTCCTTTCATCTCTTCTCACTTTATACTTTCTCAATATCCTTTGACTTTCAAGTCAAGTGGCAGAATTTTGAGATAAAAAGAAAGTTTACAAAGGAAAGAAAGCAAATTTAGGAAATCATGTCGATTAAACTTGATCTTGCAATGTACAGTTAGACTTGAAACTTCAGTCAGAACCCCAAGCTCTAAACTTGACATCCTACTGTATATTGATGCATAGCTTGTAAATTATTTTATAGGAGAAAAAAATAAGAATTTCACATATATTGAAAAAATAAAAACATGAGAGGGCTGGACTTATGATATTACTAGTAAAAAGATAGTTTTTATATTGAGGAAGTGAATTGAAAGCAACACTCAAAATAGTTCCCCAGCTAGTTGAAGCTGGAAATGTATTTAATGAACAGTAAAGTATTTGGGACTGAAAAGACATTTAGGATATTTTAAAAATGTAAACCAAAAACATTGCTGTGGGGAAAATACTAATTTAAGAATAAAGATTTCTACTATTCAGCCTTTGGGTTTAGATATTCCATTTATCTTTTTTTAATTTTATTAATTATACTTTATTCACTTTGTATCCCCCCATAAGCCCCTCGCAACTCCCCTCCCAATCCCACCCGCCCTCCTCCTTCTTCACGCATTCCCCTCCCCAAGTCCACTGATATGAGAGGTCCTCTTCTCCTTCTTTCTGATTTTAGTCTATCAGATCACATCAGGAGTGGCTGCACTGTCATCTTCCTTGGCCTGGTAAGGCTGCTCCCCCCTCAGGGAAAGGTGATCAAAGAACAGGCCAATCAGATTATGTCAGAGGCAGTCCCTCTTCCCATTACTATGGAACCCACTTGGACACTAAACTGCTATAGGCTACATCTGTGCAGGGGCTCTAGGTTATCTTTTTACACACTGATATAAGTCAGTAGTGAAGTCCTGTGTGAACAACCTATATTTGGAACTATCTCCTTTTAATTTCAAACCAAACAAAATTTATTCTATTATAATTTGATGACAATATGTTCTATTTCAGAAAATGGTTAACAAATTTTTCGTAAAGCATCTTGAACCTCAAACATTAACTAGATTGGTGGCATGCTTTGAAATCAGCACTTGCTCTACATGGTGCAAACCTATATAGGTAAAATCAGTGTTTCTTCATTCAACTTAATACTGAGGAGCTGAAGAAGGGCAAGGTTGTAGCCCCATGACTGGTCATGCTTAATATTTCATTCATACAATTGACATTTGAGAAGACAAATACTAGTTGGAATTTTTCTTTTAATATTACAGAATCATTTAGGTGATTCTCATCTACATTAATCTAGTAGAATGAATTCACATTATATCCATGTTGTAAAGTTTAAGATCAGCATTCTAGCCAATTAGATAATATGTGGTGACCTAATGATTTGAATGTTGAGGATTAACCCTGCAGGAAATGGATATGGAGATTAGAAATACTGCAGAAAATGTGAGAGCTCACAATAAGGTTCATTTACAACATTTATTCTACGTTTTGTTAATCCCTTCAGGTCTAGGCCAGAAGGACATAATAGATGCACTGTTGCTTGTTTTGTTATTGCTCTCTCACTGCAATAAAACCCAACAGAAAATAAAAGCCAGGAAGAGAAAATACAAATGACAGCTATTAGTTACAACTGTGCTGGATTTTCTTTGTGAAATGACAATGTAAAATATTAATAAATTAATAGACTTTCTTCATAATAAACATCAAATAAGAGCAACTTCACCACAGATTAAAGGCCATGGCTAAAATTGAACTTGCATATGAAAAACTATGACCTTTGATCCTCGCAAGAACTCTGTGATGTGATTTTAATTCTCCTCCTTTGGAGATGAACATATTGATGAGTAAAAAGCCTAAGTTACTTGCTAACAAATGGTAGGCCACAATTTTGAACCTAAGCCATCTGATCCCCAAACCCACACTCTAAATCATGATGAGACACACTCCAGGAGGGAATACCAAAAGAAGAATAATTAAATGACTACAATATTACAAGGTAAGTATTATACCAAAAACATACATAAAATTCTAAAGGATGTCAAAGGAAGAAGCAACTAATATGACCAAGAGTTTAGAGCAGTATGCAAATAGAAGCAATGTTTAAGCCAGGTGTGTGTCTAAGCAGGAAGGTATGGACACTCCTGACAGGTAATTTATATGGAGTAATATCTGTGGAGAAGCATATGTAGAAAAATTTTAATACAGCAAAAAGACTGGTTTGACAAGGGATTATATCCAAGGACTTTATAAGTCTATGTGACCTGACTGAAATGCAGACATGATAATAGTATCATCTGGCTGGAACACAGACATGCCCTTAATACACATCTTTAATCCCAAACAATGTAGTAAAGTTAGTTTGTAGATGAAAGGATACATGGTTGAAAGTTATGTCTAATTGAGGTGCAAAAAAGTGAAGAATTAGAGAGAGATTTGATAGATTGAATCAGAGATAGAATACATTTAACTCTCAAGAGAACAGACAGGAAAGAGAAGCTACTTAAGAGCAGCCAGAAGGGAGAAGAAGACAAACAATAAAGAAGTAGGGGACAGACAGAGAGACAGTCTAGAAAGAAGAGAATAAAACAGAGTTCAGCAGTACAAAACAGTTGAGTTCCTTCAGTTCATGGAGTTCAGAGGCAGATTTCTAAACAGTGCAATTCAGTGAGAACTGGAGAGAAGCCATTTTGAATCAATCTTTTTGGAGAAGAGTTTGAGCCATAACAACTGAGTTGAACCAGCCAGCCAGAATTTAGAAAGAAGAAAAACGGTGAGAGATTATTCAGCAATAAACCTCTAGGACGACAATTACATCAGACTAATAAAAGTTACATTTACAAGCATAGCTTGAGTAGAGTCTGCAAAGTGCATCTCACTGAAAAAAAAATATATATATATATTTATATATGTTTATATAAAACTATATATATAAAAAACTATCCTGGAGAATAAGAGGCTAAGAGAACAATGGGTATATGAATGGTAACAGGCAGTTTAGAACGTCTTTGAAGGGCTGACTTTAAATGATATGACAGATATTTGCATCTGATCTGAAAACAGAAGGCATGCTATTTTTCTTTTTATGTGAGATTATGACATGTTTAGGTCTATGATTCACTGTAGCAAAGATAAAGGAAGAGAAATCACACATCAGAGAAATTATTTATCCAACATTTGAAAACACTGGGATAATTGGACATTGTCACTAGGAAAGAAGCAAACAAAAAATAATGAGAGAGCTATTTTGAGGCATTTAGAATGGCAACAAAATAGAAAAGCTGACTGGATGTGAGGTATGAGGAAAAGACAGTGTTAACATGATTCTGAGCCAGCTACTATGAATGGATTAATCCAGGCATGTTTGCATACTGAAGCTTTTCGCTACAGAGAAGAAGAAAAGGAAGAAAGGAAAGATGAGGGGCACTGAAGCTGTGAGAAAATGAGTAAGAGTAGTTTCATTCATTTTTTTTCATTTATTGAACAAACATTTATCAGTAGTCTTTCTAGGTGCTGAAAATATAGCAGCAAAAAGACCCACTGAAGCTGCTGCTGTTATTGATCTTGTATTCTAATTGAAGGAGTTGTAAGATAAATCAACAAATAAGTGAATGCTGTATGAGACTATGGTTAAGTATTTAAAGGAAAAGAGAGGGTTAGTGAGACAGGAAATCTGGGGTGGGGTGGAGTGTAATTTTTTTAAAATTTTTAATGAAGTATGCCATCACTGATCTGCTGACATCAGAGAAGAGATCAACACTGAATTCATCATAACGTGTGCAGAAAAACTGTAGATAGAAAAACAGCTTATGCTAAGACCCAAAGGCTCAAAGAAAAATATTGATATAATTTAATTATGTTATTGCAGTGGCTTAGAGCAGACTGTCTATAGTAAAAATTAATAAACTGAATCCGAAAGATTTCTGTCTTTTGGTTTTGTTCTTCTTGTTGTTGTTGCTTTGAAGATTGAGACCATGCCAGTTGCGATGTACCAGAAAAAATACAGCAAGTCAAGGGCAACACCTCAGAAAACAGACGAATCCAGGGTTAAGCATACTCCCAGTTGGAAAGAGATTAGTTGTATAGAAAGAAAATAAGTATTTGTTTTTGTGGCTGTGTGTGTATGCCTGTGAGTGTGCATGTACATATACGCTTACCTTACATGCACAACTATCTCCAGCCTTTTCTTTTTTTTTTTTTGTATGTTTTTCTTTTTTGAATTTTATTTTTTTCTTATTAGTTACATTTTATTAACTCTGTATCCCAGCCGTGTCCCGATCCCTCATACCCTCCCGGTCCCTCCCTCCCTCATCTCCACCGTGCCCCTTGCCAAGTCCACTGATAGGGGGGACCTCCTCCCCTTTCATTTGACCCTGTTTTATCAGGTATCTTCAGGACTGGCTGCAAAGATCTCCTCTGTGGCCTAACAGGACTGCTCCTCCCTTGGGGGGTGGGGAGGCCAAAGAGCCAGTCATTGAGATCCTGTTAGAAATAGTCCTTGTTCCCCTCACTATGGGAAACCAATTGGTTACTGAGCTACCACAGGCTACATCTGACTTTTCATAAAGACTGTAGGGATCAGATTCAGGCCTTCATGGTTTCAAGATAGGCCTTTTACTGACGGAGGTGTCCTGTTAGTTCTAAGAGTGTCTTATCAAATGTTGTTGAAGATTTCTATTAGGCCTCTTACTAAAAATGACTAAAGTGAGCTTCAAATTTATACATGAGTCTTTAATTCACAGGAGAATTACAGGCTGAGAGCATGTGTATTAGGGAAACATCAGAATAAGTGTCTACAAGGAAAGAAGATCTAAAATGGAGCCTTAAAAGACCCAGCAGCAATTAAAAACTAGGATGGCCATGGGAAACATTATAGATACTGAGAAAAAACAGCCAGTCTTGAAAGGGATAGACTTGAGATAGTGATGAACAGAATCCACAGTTAGTGGGGAGTTTCCAATAGGAGGGCAGGCTAATTGCTCCAAAGAGAGATGCTAGCATAAGTGAAATGAAAGAGAAATAAAATATGGGATTTATCAATGCATAGGATGTTACTTTGAAACTAGAAAAAGCTAAAGTCTGGTATATTGGTCAGGGAAGAAGCGTAGACAAGAAAGAATATAAAGAAACATTTAGAAATAATGAGTAAGGAAAAAAAATCAGTATGAATCTCTACAATGTGATGTAAGGAATAAAGGAAGTATTGGAGAAATAGGTTGGCCCTTGGGTTACTCTATTAAGATTCAAATATATAGCACATTTCCATGCTCACAGTGTCATGAGTTAATAGAGGCATTATGGTTGCTGAAAGGATGAAAGTAATAGTTGGCCTAGTAACCTGGATTTGTCATATTGTGCAATGAGGAGTGCTCAGTGAGGTGTGATGGTTTTGCAGAATAGCAAAAACAAAGGCTGGGGAAGGAGTCACTTAAGGACAACGTGCTTTTACGTAGAAACAGCATGGTGCCACGTATTGACAATATGGTATCACACTCAGGGACAACACACTTACATTCAGAAAACATGTCATCACATATGGACAACATGCCTATATGATGTTTAAATTTTGTTAAAATTACCATCTTATCATCTTTTTTTCCTCTTATTCCTCTAGAAGTAGGAAGAAATAGCACGAGGTGAGTCAGGAAATGGGAGAGGTATGAAAGATTTGAAAGAAACAGTCAAGTAAAGGAGTAACAGGAAAAAGAGAAGATGTTTAGACCAGTGAAAGGTAATAGGACATTTCAGAAATATGTGTAAAAGATTTCAATCTAGATATAAAAAGATTGCACCGTGTCCTTGTCGCGTGTACTGTTTTGATTAATTCTGCTTTTCAATGTCTTCTACTTCACCACAATGTGATGAGAAGAAAACTATTAAGAATAAAAATGCTTCTCAGTCATCAAAAAAACATATAAATGATGTCTCGCAAAAAGCTGGTGATTCTTTTCTCAATTTTCTTTTTTTTTTTTTATTGTGGGTAAACTAGAGTTTTAGTTTATTTTTTGTAACAGCTTCCTTGAAATATAATTCGTATGTCATGAAAGTTAGCAATAATAAATCAGCCTTTGTTTATAAATTCATGCTAACATTCTTTATGGGCTATGCATATGTGTTTCTTTGTACTTACTTGCCTTGGTACAAATCACATTTAGCTTGTTCCTTCCTCAATTAATACATTACAAAAAATAACCTTTTTTCATTTCACTGCATTTACATTTAAGATTCATGATTTGGGTGCCTTAAAACATATCTTTAGAACATGTTAAGTTTGAATTACCTGGTGACGCTATAAAATGTAGAACATGTCTTTAGGTTGTTTTGTTCTGTTGACGGTGTCCTTTGCTTTAGGAAAGGTTTTCAATTTCATATGGTCCTATTTATTAATTGTTGATCTTAGAGCCTGAGCTGTTGGTATTCTGTTCAGGAAGTTGTCTCCTGTGTCAATGAGTTCAAGGCTCTTCCCCTGTTTTTCTTCCAACAGATTTAGTGTATCTGGTTTTATGTTTAGGTCTTTGATACACTTAGACATTAATTTTGTGTAAGGGGATAAATATGGGTCCATTTTCATTTTTGATTTATTTTTTTTTATTAATTACAGTTTATTCAGTTTGTATCCCTCATAGCTCCCACCTAACCCCCCTCCCTCCCACTTCTCCACCCATGCCCCTCCCCAAGTCCACTGATAGGGGAGGACTTCCTCTTCTTCCTTCTGATCCTAGTCTATCAGTCCTTATCAGGAGTGGCTGCATTGTCTTCCTCTGTGGCTTTGTAAGGCTGCTTCCCCCTCAGGGGGAGGTGATCAAAGAACAGGCCACTTCATGTCAGAGACAGTTCATGACAGAGACAGTCCCTGTCCCCATTACTATGGAACCTATTTGGACACTGAAATGCCATGGGCTACATCTGTGTAGGGGTTCTAGGTTATCTCCATGAATGATTCTTGGTTGGAGTATCAGTCTCAAAAAAGACCCTTGTGCTCAGAATTTTTGGTTCTGTTATTCTCCTTGTGGAGCTCATGTCCTCTCCAGATCTTACTATCACCCTCTTCTTTTATAAGATTCCCTGAACTCTGCCAAAATTTGGCTATATTTACATTTTTTTCTGCAGGTGGATATCCAGTTTAGACCAGCACCATTTGTTGAAGATGCTTTTTAACCCCCATTGTATGGGGAAGCTAAAAACAAACAAAAAAAACCCACAAAAACAAACAAACAAAAAAATCAAGGAGGTCCCTAAGGAGGATGCTTAAATCTCATTCAGAATGGCAAACAGCATAGACAGCAGATGTGGTGAAAGAGAGGAAATAGGATGGGAGCTTCCTATAGAAGGTCTTCTAAAAGGCTCTACCCAACAGAGAATCTAAGCAGATGCTGAGACTCACAGCCAAACTTTGGGCAGAGTACAGGGAGTCTAATGGAAGAAGGGGGGATAAAAGGACCCAGAGGAGACAGGAGTCCCACAAGGGAACCAAAAATGCTTTAAAAATCTGAGTCCAAGAGGCCCTGCAGAGACTGATGCACCAATGAAGGACCATGCATGGAGAGGACCTAGACCTCCTGCTCAGATGTAGTCAATAGGCCACTCAGTCTCCTAGTAAGTTCCTGAGTAGAGTAAGGGGAGCAGGGGCTATCTCTCTCATGAACTTGGTTGTCTGCTCTTTGATCACTTGCTCCTGACAATGTGGCCTTGACAGGCCACAGAGGAAGAGGATCCAGCCAGTCCTGATGAGACTTGATAAGCTAGGGGTAAACGGCAGGGGAGGAGAACTCCCCCTTTCAGTGGACTACAGTAAGGGGATAGTGGAGAAGAGGGAGTGAGGATGGGACTGGGAAGGGTCAAGGGAGGGGGCCACAATAGAATATACAATGAAATTGAAAAAAAATTAAATCAAAATACAAAATAAATAAATGAATAAATAAATAAATAAATAGATAGATAGATAGATGAATAAATATAGACCAAACAGTGGATAGCTATAAGAGAAAGGTTGATTCGATGATCCTGTTTTGCAGATTTAGTGGTAGCATGCATCAGAAGGAAAGTACAACAAAACCCAAGCTGCTTCAGCATCTATGACTCCAACAAAACAGAGATATTAAAAACAAAAGAAGATATATAAGAAAATACTTTCTAGGGTATTGCTGTATTATATTCCTTTTGTCTTTAACAAATCATCTCAGAGTTAATGGCAACTATGATGGTTGATCATCATTGTCAACTTCATTGACTTTGAAATCATCAAGGAAAGACACTTTTGAAAGTGTATGTAAAGGTGTTTTCAAAAAGATTTGATGAAGAGGGGAAGACCCACCACTGAATGTATGAGCCACTCTCTCAAGGTCTAGAAAATTTGAACACAGGGAACTTCCCAGAGACTCATACTCCAACCAAGGACTATTCATGGAGATAACCTAGAACTCCTCACAGATGTAGCCGATGGCAGGTCAGTGTCCAAGTGGGTTACCTAGTAATGGGAAGAGGGACTGCCTCTGACATAATCTGATTGGCCTGCTCTTTGATCACCTCCCCTTGAGGGGGGAGCAGCCTTACCAGGCCACAGAAGAGGACAATGCAGCCACATTTAAAGAGAACTGATAGACTAAGATCAGAAAGGAGAGGAGAACCTCCCCTATCAGTGGACTTGGGGAGGGGCATGCATGAAGAAAGGGGAGGGTGGGTGGGACCGGGAGGGGAGGAAGGAGAGACTTATGGGGGGATACAAAATGAATAAAGTGTAATTAATAAAAAATAAAAAAAGTTAAAAAAAAAAGCGAACTGAGTGCTTCTTGACAATAGGCACAGCGTGACTAGGTGAGTCATGCTCCTGTTTCCATGACTTCATCAAACTGTGACAGAAAATAAATATTCCTTTTTATTCTATCTATCTATCTATCTATCTATCTATCTATCTATCTATCTATCTATCTATCCATCCATCTACCTCTATCTACCTATCTATCTATCATCTATCTATTAAAGTTTGTGTGTGTGTGTGTGTGTGTGTGTGTATGTGTGTGTCATATGCCATGGCATATATGTAGATATCAAAGGAAAACATGTTAGACTCAATTCTCCTTCTACTCTATGGATAACAGGGTCATCAGGCTTTTTGGCAAGTATTTTTATCTGCTATGCAATCTAACAGGCCCAACTGTTTTCTTCTTTTAGTTGCTTTTGTCAGATATTGTGTCCCATCCATGAGAAAAGTCCCTAATAAGGCCTCAAATAACAGTACAAAGTTATGTGGCAATTGTGGAACTCAGGATTCTAAACCTTGTCTCACTGGCCAAATACTTTTACATTGGCTTGTGCAGTTTTCTCCACCCCACTGTCTGCAGCATCACATTTCAACCTCCTCTCGTTGGATGACTGACTTTACATCCAGTTAGAAAGGTAACTCCTTTCTTCTTTTTCTTTCATAATTAAATATATTTGTGAATATATTACTATAAACTTCCTAACCTAAGATTTTATTCTTATTTCCAAGAGCTGATAATCAACCTCGATGTACACAGAACCTTGATTTTTTTCACCTTATAAATATAATATATTTATACATTTCAGGGGTATGGAAACTTGAAATCATTTTTCTGACTTTGTCATCCATCATTTAAGATACAAAGAAAAGAAAAGGTAAATATAATTAATAGTTATATTTGTTGAACATACTAAGAATGAGAATGATTAACTATTGAAAAGTAAAAAAAATAAAGTCCAAAAACAACAGTGAAACACTGTTTGTTATCATGAAATCTCTGATATGTTCTTTAGAAGAAATCGACCAATCAAAGTTACAATGGATTGAGACATACAAGCCATGCTTAAACCAGGGGCAAAGGGAATATAGTGCAGAAAAGTCAGGAAATAAAGAAAAGAGATGAGCAAAAAGCACAGCAGGACCTAGACAAGTTGTTTGTATGTGTGTGTTTCAGTTCTTATTATTTTTATTTTTAGAATGAAAGAGACAAGCCTATTTGTAGACTGACACGGATGAGCCAGCTGGTTAGGAGATTCGGATTCTATCTTTTGAACCTCTGGGTCTTTGACCCTATTACTTGCCCAATTTTAGAGCATTTCAACATTAACCTTTGAAAAATAGCAGCAGGCTGTCAAGTATACTAAGCACCAAAAGGCACTTTTCTGAAATGTCCCAGACTAAAAATGCTACAATACCAGACAGAAACCACTATTATCATCCAGATATCACCACTGCCCATAGGTTGCTCTAGGAAATAAGTGTTTGTCCCTGTGAAATGCCACTGACTCCATTGCATATGCCAACAACAAATGGAAGGAGAACATTTAGAAAAAAATAGAATAAATAATGCTGAGAAAGTATTAAATAAACTCCAAAGAGCAAGGACGGATAGGTACCACAAATGTGCAGTATTTGAAGATAATAGACATGTAATTTTGTAACATGGCCCTCAGCTAAGGATGCCATTTCATCCATCCTGTTTCTCCGTGCTTGTGGCTGGCATGACTGTTTTAATAAAATCAATGATTTGAGGTTACATGTCACCCAAGTGGCCTCTTTCACTAGCTATGGCTACATCTCATTCCCAGGGATGTCATCTATGCTTCCTTCCTTCTCTAGCTGCATTTTCTCTCTCTCTCTAAGCATGTCCTTTCTTTTTATGCTCTCTGTGCCAGGCAAAATGCCACCAAATTTTTAATAAAAGATTTGTCTTTCGTGAAACCAGCCTGATTAAGTTTTATCAGCTTATAGCTTCCTGGGTGTTTGGTAACTTCATCCTTGAGAACTATCTCAGGGATCTTGCCTGCAGCCAAGGGCAGATCTGCTCATTTATAATTTCCTGTTTCTTTCTGAGTTCTTCCCTCCCAGACTGGTGGAGTGAGGTATTCTGTGTGTGTGTGGAGGGGGTTCTATTTAGTTTCTGTCTTCCTCCATGTATAAACTGTTTCTGCTACTGCAATCCTCATTTGGATTTAAATTTTATGTATTTAGAAATAGCTTTACTTTTTTTTTTATTCATCCTAGAGATATTTTGTTTTTACAAATGATAATCATTGGTTGATTTAAAAAACATATATTTCTTATATGCTTAAAGACTATCTTCCTGTTTGGAGATGGACTTCATACTGACATAACAGAGCATGCATTTTCTCTATTTCCCACTTGCTACATACATCACTTTAAACTTCATAAACACCATAATTATGCTAGACTGAACTCGAATATGAAATAGGAAAATGAAGTATCATCCTCTGATTCATTATGCTATATTGTTTTCTCCCCAGTATAAACATTACATGACGGGGATAGTTTACAGAGACGGGATTTAATTTTTTTTTTCAGACTCATAATCAACAAAAGATCTTTATATTTCTCTGATGAGCAGGAAGACTGTTCCCTGTGTGGAAGAAGACCTTGGAAATTTCTGTTTATTCTTTCAAGGTTCCAGCAGCTCTGCTTTGCTGCTGTTGTTGTTTTTCTTTCAATTTTTTTTTTCTCACTTCACTATCTGAACATAAACATTTCCTCCAAGATGTTCCACTGACTTTGTAAATATTTGACAAGAGTCAGGTTGCATCAGGCTTTTCGTCTCCTTCTTTCCCATGCTTCGCTTTCCTTTCTGTTCCATATCCATTTCTTCCAATGCGCTTCATCACAGAGAAAAAATAAAAGGAGGGGGACGTGGCGATGCTCACTGGCAAGGACATGCTCCTTTGATACAAGCAACAGTTTAAGATAAAGACTCATTTCCAGCTATTAAACGTTATCAGTGTTTAATAGGGAATATTTACAAAATTCAGGTTACAATTTAAAAGCACTGAACTTTACCAGTAAAGAATATCTACCAGAAGAGCAATGTCTTTTAATTTATGGATATTTTTTCCAAAATTAAATGTAAATAATTGGTACTGGGCCTTGAACCTACAGTATCGCAGTTTCTAAGCATATATCAAGTACTAACCTTTATTTTCAGGCCTTTTTAAAAGCTTCCACTGGTAGTATTTTCCAAAAACAAAGTAAAATAAATATATTACCTGTTAATAATTGATCCTGTGAGACTTAAATTTAACCAAAACCTGTTTTAAGAATGGTAAGAATAATTAATCATGTGTCATGTATCTACATGTTTATGATTTTTTTTCAGTAATATAAGCAGAAAATATCACGTTTCTTCTACATTGAGAATTGCTTTTCAGAATGAATTTCTAGAAGTTAAATTGCTAGATAAGGGTGATTCGAGTTTAATCAGTGTTAATTTCAGTGTCAATTTCTATCTATAGCAATGGAGGGGTGTTATAGCCTGTCTAGCCCTGCATATGACCTGCACTGAGATTTGAAAGATAATAGTTGGAGTGACATTCCTGACAAGGATACTCAGTATTAATGTCTATGTTATTTGATTCATGTCTTACCATGTCTCTATGATGAAAATGCTGTTTTCCTCCCCACTGAACAAAGAATTTAAACAAATTAAACTAATATTTGAAGTCATGGCTTTAATATTCCAAATATGGAAGAATTCAGAGTGAATGGACTCAAAAAATTAAGGGAAAAAAAATGACTTGAGGGCGTGAACTCAGATCCAACTCCATTTGCCCCATCATGACTGACCAGAGGCAGGAAAGCAACAAGTTTGAGGCCAATGGGATGGTTTCAAGGCCTTCTTTCTTAGTTAACACAGTGAATTCTAGATAAGAAAAGAGTGGACAAGGCAACATTAAGTGGTGATAACCAAAAGTACTCTAACTGCGAATGTCACCTACAAAGTCACAGCAACCACTGTGTGCTGCTAACTGCAGAAGATAAGGCTTTTCAGCCTCCTACCATGGATGGAGAAGGAGCTTCTGGCCTCAACCTCTTGCAGGAAGTGCTAAGACTCAGAGGTGTCACCTGAAGGGGAGCAACCTTCCTCAGTGGTCTCCCCACAGATACATTGCCCTTACTGGGGTAAGTCAGTCCAGGTTCAGTGGCAAACTCTGTCTCCACACTATAAAATGGAGAATAAAAAATGACATCCTACATCAGCTGCTGCCTCTAGTTGAGCATGTGCAGATTGGCACATACAACATACATGTAGATGCAAACAACAGAGAGAGAGAGAGAGAGAAAGAGAGAGAGACAGAGACAGAGACAGAGAAGAGGGATTTCATGAACCTGTATGCTGGGAGGAGAGGGGAGACAGCTGTCCTCTGACAACTAGGTCTGCAAAGTACATGCATACACATGTTCCACCTCTAGCCCCTGACAGAAATAAATCTAATTTAACAAAATGTCCAAATCCAGTGCTTGCTAAGCTGGGCATGTTGGCACACATCTGTAAGCACAGGAACTGAACAGTGTAGACAAGAGTGTTTTAAGTTTGAGGCTAGCTGTGGCAAACAGAAAGACTTTTTCAAAAGCAATAAAAAATGCCTTTAAACATTCAATTTGAGGATGTTGTTGCTCTTACCTCTCCCTGCCCTGTTTTTCCTAGCCATAAGAGAAAACTCAGATTTAGAACAAAGCTATTTTGTCCTTAATTTTCCTGTCAGAGCACACAGTGCCATGTCCCTTTGGCTTTTCATTTATCATGACCTTATCATTTCTATAAGAAAATTTACTTCAGAAATATAATAAGTGGTCCAGACAGGATATGCCTCCTATATGGTAAGACTCAGTCTAGGCTCAGTTCTTACTGGGTAGAGCTGTCTATAGACCTGAATTTAAAACACACACTGCCTTTTTGTTTACCCAAATCAGGAAATAAAAACAAATGCTCCTCAGCTCTTAATCTGTGAAAATGTAGACCCTCATTTTAATTTTCCATGATGATTCCAGTGTATAGCAGAGATAATGACTTCAATGGAGCCATATTGACCTGACTATTGCTATTGAATATTGTATGTAATTTATTTTGTTTTAAAGGTATTATGAACAGAAGTGGTTTACAAGCTTTTCCTGAACACCATTGATTCAGAAGTGTTAAATAATAGTGTAGATAAGAGCACAGGGATGATAAAAAACAACAATAAGAAAAACAAACAAACAGAAAACAATGAAGACAGGTTTTGGATGTCATCACAGTTCTTAGCAGTCAGTGCTTTTTCTTCACCCTCCTTGGGTTCCAGGTTCACACTCAGGTTCAAAGCGCCAACAAGTGGAACCAGACCAAAATAGGCAGAAAATATTCATACGGGTGTGTGTGCGTGTATCTGTATGCGTGTGCACACTTGTGTTAAGTATTTGCACATTTGAATTAGCCACCTAATTATATAAAGACAGGGATGTGATAGACAGATTAGAGATGAATAGATAGATTCTCTGCACCCTCCCTCCTACCCAGAAAAAAGGGAACTGTACTTCAAAGAGGAAAACAATAGTTAATATTTTCCAAATTTAGTAGAATAAAGTCTTTATGATTTTTGTTGTTTTT
This sequence comes from Psammomys obesus, assembly GCF_907164565.1. Taxonomy (NCBI): domain Eukaryota; kingdom Metazoa; phylum Chordata; class Mammalia; order Rodentia; family Muridae; genus Psammomys; species Psammomys obesus. The sequence goes on from NW_026596101.1 coordinate 9,533,721, forward strand.
TTTTGTGTGTGTGTGTGTGTGTTTTGGTAGCATTTCAAAAAAATGATTTTTCGAAAGCAACTTAATTATTTGTAAATTATAATGAAGAGAAGCTTTATATCCTTTGGACAATAAAGTTCACTACTTTCCAGCCTCCTGTTATCTCTGGGAGCGTTAGCCTAAACACTGTGCATCTAAATATGCCTAAGCACATGACTCAAGAAGCCAGATGCAAATAGCCCACCTTCCCTACCTTTGTATTTAGCATGACTTCAGCACTTCCAGTAGAGACAAAACAGATTCCATGTGAATCACCAGAATAGGCTTATTTTTTCTTAGTATGAACTAGGAAAAAATAAAAAAAACACCATACAGCATTTGACAATGGGATATCACATGGAATGTTATTTCATGGAATTTCTACAATACTATAGGTGTTAAAAGTATTCTCACTTAATAACAAGAAGCCTGAGTTTCTGAATCGTGTCTTCCTTGTTCATGGACACACAGTTATTGAAATGATAAGCCCCTGCCTTCATCAGAATGTGAACTTCATCCCCATACAGGTTCTATTTTACCACCTTGCTGTGTGTTTACCTCATGTAAGTAATTGCTTCAGAAGTCACTAGTTGCTTCTTTATGTATTTTTACTCTATGTGCTCCTTAGATTTCATTAAATGTACATAAATGACTTGGGAATAAAAATGCCCACTTATAGCTTCTCACTACAATTTGATTTCGACAACTGGAACAATGAAACCTCCAGCAAATCACAAAGACTGATTGATTACTGCGTTTTCAGGGCTGTGCTGGGAAGCGCTGGCACTTCTATTCCTAGTACATCCAGAAAATGGATGAGGTTAGATACAAATGGTCTCATTAACCAGGAGCTACTTCAGTATAGTCAATGACCAGTCAAAGATTAATCAGAAACCAGGACCTTGCTGTTCAGATGGCTGAGAGTTGATCCTGAGCTGCGTGTCAATGAACAATGGGACCCAAATGACTGATGGCCAATTATATCTATCGGCTGAAACAACTAGATGAGACTCTCAGGCAGACACAGGCAGTGAAGAGAAGCATCTAAGACTTGTCTCTTGTGTCAGAGAAAATGCTTTTTTCCCTTAAGGGTTTCCTAGAAGCTGACAGATCCACAAATGGCAGAGGATTAATGGTAAAGTTGATGATGTAACACCTGTTCTGTTCACTTCCTACCAGTTTCCCTCCCTCAGGAGCTTCCACCACAGACATAAGGGCCCCTGACCTGCTGCCTACCCCAGGCTGGCAAAATATAATTTTCGGCTATCTTTTTTTTTTTTGTTCTAGGAATGTTCAGGACATGTGAGAGTACTACATATCATTTTTGGAAGTTCATTCTGTGGATCAGTAAAAAAAAAAAAAAATGTCACATGAATGTCACAAATGGCAGGTTTTAAATCTAATACTTAATGCATTTCCTATAAAGCCATCTCAACTCTTCTGTACATAGTCTATTTTACTTTTAATTTAGTTGATTTCTTTTTTGAGTAGGTATTTTCTAGAGAGATATAATATGACAGTGCTTAGTCTAGGACTCTGCAATTCTGTACCAGTCAACCCTTATGTCAATATTATATTCCTCAGTAAGCATTTATTGAATACTTCTTCCATGGCAGACCATGTTTAGAAACAGGATATAAACAAGGAAACAAACCACACATACCCTTCCTTGTTTTAGATCTGAAAAATAAAGAGCGATATTACTACTGTCTCCCTTTCAGCAGAGTAGTTGGCTGGGGTCATAAGCAGCCTGGCTCTAGGGTCAGTCAGGCACCCAAATGTAGAGGACTTATTGTTAAGCAAAACACAAAGCCTCCATACCATACACACCAAATAGGGCTTCTTAAACTGTGTTTTCTAAGCTATTTCTGCAGAGACCATCACATGAAAGAATAAAGCAAATGCCAAATGCACTTAACCAATGACTGTCTTGAAAACAAATTCTTTCTGATTGAGTCACCAAGGTTAAAGGAGCTATTTTCTTAAGGACTAGCAAATTAGCTTGGAGTTTTGCATCACTAATAATGAGATATTGCAGTAAGATGTCAACCTTTCTTTAGATCTTTTTGTTTTGTGGAAAGCAAAACACCATTTTCAGGCTGGTGTGCTGGGGTTGGGCAGGAGGATAATTAGCTGTTTTGTGTGAGTTCCTATTTTGTCTCTTAGGAGAAAGAAAAATCCTTGAATTGTGAATTATCTGGCATAGGGTTTTTTTCTGGCATATAGACAGTACCTGTGATGTAGCTTCACAGAAGGTGGAAATATGATTACACTAAAGGTGAGGATATTAAGATCTTATGCATAATGAATGAGATCAACCATCTGTCAAAGTAGCCCCAGGGTTCGAATATGAATATGTACCTGAAAATGTCTGTGGACACCTAAGATTCTTCAAGGGGTGAACTAAGAAGCAGAAGAGTAGAGTTAAAAGCAAAGGCTGTGGGTTCAGTCTGTTACCCTTTGTTACCATGATAACTATGAAAGCACTACAGCATGTTGGCAACTGCACTGACACAGAAAACAAAGGTAGAAAGAATATGAGGTTCTTGGTGTCTTAATAGTATTCTTCAGGTAAGACAGATTTCCCCCCAAGGATCCACTCATTCTTGAATAAATTTTGTTTGAATGAGTATTAATACTAAGACTGGTGGTTTACTTAATGAGTGTGACAAGTATTCTAAATGTCTGTTGCTTCATTTACTAAGGCACAATTTCTGGGATGCAGGAATGTCCCATTTCTGCAATAAGATTATTGCTTTGCCCAGGGCTCTTGAACTATAAGTTCTATATTCTATACCCATAGAGTGGTTTAGTGCCTTGGGGAGGACTGGGTGTTATGTGCTATGTGATTTAAGTTGTGGAGGGTTTAAAGTGAAGCTAGGATCCCTGGAATCTGTGTGGTGTCTGGAAAGACATGAGCCTCACAATAATCACATAACTGTCTATATGACATTCACTCAGCTGACTATATGACCAAGCTCCAGTAAAAACTGGTCAACTATCAGAGGAATTTCCTTGTGCATTGCCACATATCTCTGATTGTAGAAATACACATCAGTTGAAGCCTATGAAGAGCCAACAATTAGAGAACAATTAGAGACAAAAATCCACAGGAGACACTCTCCTGGGCTCTGCCCTTTGGCTTCGGCCATTGGCTAGTTTACAGGAATCCTTTCATTGTAATTAACTGAATCACAAGTAACCATAGCTTTACTATATATAAACATTAGGGGCAAAATAATCATGGCTTTGTGGAATTCTGGGACACTAGAGAAAAGAAAAAAAAGATAGATGCCTCTTGAACTGACTGTTAGTATCAGGAAGTCAGAAGGGAGGATCATCATGGACATCCCCTATGTATTAATTCTTATTGCAAACCCGTTAATGAGACACACAATCACATTTTAACACAGAATAAAGTGAAGTATAAGTGATTTGCTCAACGTGACTATCAACTTCTGAACTCTAACATTCCAACTGCTAAAGCCAACTTTCTCTCATTACTTTGAAAGGTTTCGGCTGGGAAGAGGTTAGGGCTATGATGTTCCATCAAATCTACTATATATCCACAATACTATTGGCTATGTATGAAGGCTCACCAAGTCCAGAGATTTGGAAAAGCAGAGGAATATTTTGGCTTCTTCTGGTACCAAAGAAGCCAACACACTGAGAGAGGACTACTTATTATTGTCCAAATGGTTTGTAACAGCTCCAAGGATACAAACCTGCCAGCAAGACCTTGCCAGGAAAGATCAGTTCAGCCATAATCAGAGGGTTTGGAGAAAATCGTACAAGAACTTACATTCATAATGTATAAAAGATCCAGGTGTGGAAAAGAAAGCAGATTGATCTATCACAGAGCTTGAATGAAGGCACTGTATGTAATTCTCAGGGAACTAAGCAGCTGTGAGTAGAAGATCAGATCATGGCAAAAAACCTAGGGTCTAGCCTCTGTATTGGGTGAATGACAACTAAAAGGATGGAGTGGCAGGGATCAGGGGACCCTTAACTATCTAGTGGGCTAATCCCAGGAAAGGCTGGCTGTGTTTGGAAAGACTGGAGAAAGCAACACATCAAAATTTTAAACAATAAATGTAACTAACCTGCTCTTCTAGGTAGTGAGAAAGAAGGGATAACGCAGACGTTCTTCAAATAAATTTAATATTGCTCATCCAACAAAGTGAGAATTACTTCTTGAGTTAAGAGGGCAGTGATAAATTATTTCATTTCTACATAAAAGACATAAGTTCAGAAAGCACTGATTTCTATTGACGAAAACTGAAATGCTTGTAAGGGGTAAAGGGTGGCCATCAAATAAACATCGGTAAAAAGAGACATTGGCTACTCTTGAAAATAAATGCAACTATTGTGGAAAATGAAGAGAAAAGCAATACAATAACCATATAAGCTGTGAATTATAGTAAGCAATAAAAATCAATACATTATTTTTCCAGCATATGTAAAAACCTAAAATTAGCTTATGTAGCATTTAGAATAAAGATTTAATCAACTCTGAGTTTTCTAAGAAAAGAGCTATCTGCAGCTCCACAAAACTGAGAATCTGGTTCTGAGATATGATGATTTCTAAGTATGATGGTCCCTCAGCTACCTGTAAGTGTCAGTAAGGTTAAAGGTATACTAGTATGGACTCTATCTTCAAATAATTTAGAGCAACACTTACCAAGGGCTTACTGCCCTAAACTGGTAAACATAATTTTGGACTTTTTTAAAATTCTCCTCTTTACACTTTCTACTAGACTTGAGAGAATTAGGGAGGTGATCAGAACTGTGAGGGGCAGTACACCTTTTGCAATATGAACCGAAAGCACCCTGATGAAGAGGAGATTGTCATGTAGCCTAACATGTTTTTGAAGCATCCTCTTTCTTTTTTTCACTTATAATTGAAAAAGAGATCTTTACCAGGGCGATGGGGAAAGTCACATGTCTTATTGTGAGTAATGGTTTAAATTTTCACTGAACTCGGTCATTATGATCACAGTAATTTATTGGAGACTGTAGTTTAACTTCTTAAAATGAGGGCTGTAGGAAGAAAAATATAAGGTTAAAATTGTCATTTTTCAGGGGAAATTGTTTCATATGGAAACAAGGTTGGGATCACGGGGCAAAAGTTATATATTGTACTTCATTTAGCAGATAAAGCTGCATTTGTATATAACATATTTATAAATTGAGTGATAAAGTCCTGAGAAATTAGAAGCCTGGGAAGAATTGACTTGATAATATATCAGTCATAATATGTCAGTAATCACTAGAGGAATATTCAAGAATACAGAGTGACTTCTTACCACACGCTATGGACTGTGGTAGCAAGTTCAATTCATTTGAATCTGTGCCTAACAACCATACAATGACACTCAGTCATTTCGTTTTTAAACCATTTGAACCAAGTGAGTACAGCCTAGTAAAATTAGTTATTAAAATTCCTATAGCTAACACAGTATACAGCTGAGCCTTCAAATTCTTTTTTTTGAATATTGATTGATTTGATTGATTAATTACAATTTATTCACTTTGTATCCCGATTGTAGCCCCCTCCATCTCCTCCCAGTCCCACTCACACTCCCTTTTCTCCCCCTATGCCACTTCCCTAGTTCACTGATGGGGAGGACCTCCTCCCCTTCTATCTGACCATAGTCTATTAGCTCTCATCAGGACTGGCTGCATTTTCTTCCTCTGTGGCCTGGCTAGGCTATACACCCCAGCAGAAGGTGATCAGAGAGCCAGCCACTGAGTTCATGTCAGAGACAGATCCTGTACCCCTTAACAGAGAGCACACTTTAAAACTGAGCAGCCAATAGGCTTCATTTGAACAGAGGGTCTAGGTCCTCTCCATGCATGGTCTTTTGTTGGAGGATCAGTCTCTGCAGGACCCCTCTGGGCCGAGGTATTTTGGCTCTGTTGTTCTCCTTGTGCAGTTCCTGTCTCAACCCCCCAGGTCTTTCTATCTCCTCTTCTTCCATAAGGTTTTCTGCACTCTGCCCAAAGTTTGGTTATGTGTCTCAGTATCTCTTTCTTTACCATGATGGGGTAAGTGTTTCAGAGGCTGCCTGTGGAAGGCTCATGGCCTGTTCCTTGTCTTCTACTTCCATTGTCTATCCTGTTTGCCCTTCTGAGTGAGGTTTCAGCTTCTTCCCTAGGGTCCTCTTTGCTGTTTAGCTTCTTTAGGACTATAGATTGTAATATGTTTGTCCTATATTATATAGCTAATATACTTATAAGTGAGTATATACCATATGTGTCTTTCTGATTATGGGTTATCTCACTGAGGATGATATTTTCTAGTTCACACCATATGCCTGCAAATTTATTGATGTCCTTGTTTTTAATTGCTGAGAACTTTGCTGTCAGGGTCTACATTATTTACTCTTAAGACATATTGTTTCCATGACACCAGTACCGGTTAGACAGTATCACTTTATGCAGCCTGATTCATTTCATGGTAAACTTTCTCATTCATTCTAAGTGTCAACAACAACGTAAAAGTAAGCAACAAGAATAGTCCATTCTTCTTATTTGCCACTGCTAGACCTTGTTTGTGATGGATTATAGGGCCTTAATAACTTAAAATGGGCAAAAGGTGGCAATAGTATTCCATTAAGCCAACTCACCAAGTTTAGGCAAATTAATGCCCAAAAATCATAACTACCTACAAAGTTGCCAAACAGTGGGAGGGAGCAAGCTATGCTTACTTAGCCATTTGGTGAACTTGGTCCAAGAATTTTGTATATTTGACTACATGAATCTACTTGTGAGTTGTGCACAAAGCAGTAGCCTAATTGTGTGACATGCTTAACTAAGAAAGCAGTAACGATTTATTTAAGATAGGAAGTAGGAGAAGACAGGGAACAGGACAGGAGCTTTCCACAGGGGGCCTCTAAGAGACTCTACCCATCAGGATATCATAGCAGATTCTGAGATTCATAGCCTAACTTTGGGCAAAGTACATGGCATCTAATGGAAGAAGGGAGAGATAGAAGAGGTCAGTAGCTCCACAAGGAGATCAACAGAGCCCAAAAATCTGGGCCCAGGGAGGCCTGCAGAGACTGATATTCCAACCAATGACCATGCATGGAGAAGATCTAGACTCCCTGCTCAGATGAATCCCATCGGCTGCTCAGTTTCCAAGTGGGTTTCCTACTAAGGGAAGAAGGACCTGTTTCTGAGATGAACTCAGTGACAAGCTCTCTGATCATCTCCCTGCTGGGGTGTGCAGCCTTGCCAGGCCACAGAAGAAGACAATACAGCCAGTCCTCAAGAGACCTGATAGGCTAGGTTCAGATAGAAGGGGAGGAGGCTCTCTCCTATCAGTGGACCAGGGAAGGGGCATAGGAAGGGAAGAGGGAGTTTGGGTGGGACTAAGAGGAGAGGAGGGAGGGGGCTACAGTTGGGATACAAAGTGAATAAATTGTAATAAATAATAGATAGATAGATCAATAGATAGATAGATAGATAGATAGATAGATAGATAGATAGATAGATACAATGATTCTACGTTGCTAAAGATTTAGCAGAAAAATAGTTACCTTACTTTTGTATTTGTTATAAATATTAAATCTCACTGTACAAAAAGTAAGTGAGCAGTATATGTGGTTATTTATGTGTATGCCAATGTACACAGTTCAGGTGCCATCTAAAATTTTAGTAAACACTGGGCTAGATACATAACAAAGGTCTTCAAAGATTATAATGGAGCTGAAACATTTTTATTATCATGTATGGAATTATAGAGCATACAGTTATGTACAGAGCATAACACTTTATCATCCTAACAAGGAACTGTCTCTGGTAAATGATTTACCATAATATACTGTTAAATTATTAGTAAATACTCCTCCCACTTACTAACTGAAAAGCATTGTCTTCATGTCTCTTGATTGTAGCCAAAAGCATGTTAAGTAAATGACTGATAATTTACCTGGGTTTCTTTATGTGTAATCTCTGATGTCTATCTAATAGACTTTACCCCTGAATATATGCCTATTTTTATGAAGAACACTACAGCATAGGGGCATATATCATGACAAGTGTGTGCTCCCTTCCCCACAAACCCGTTTGTCCTTCTTAACAAATTCACAGTATACAAATGAGACAGAAACACAACACAATGTACGGACCCTGCAGGTTATCATGCAGAGGCTGAGACTCAGCCAAACTTTTGGAGAGGACAGGAGCTCCACAAGGAGATTAAAAAAAAAAAAAAAACCTGGGCACAGGGATCTTTTCTGAGACTGATACTCTAATCAAAGACCATTCATAGAGATAAACTAGAACCCCTGCATAGATGTAGCTGATGGCAGGTGAGGGTCCAAGTGGGTTCCCTAGTAAGGGGAACAGGGACTGTCACTGATATGAACTCAGTGGCCTGCTCTTTGGTCACCCCTTCCTGAGGGGGTTTTAGTGTTACCAGGCCACAGAGGAAGACAAGGCAGCCACTCCTGATGAGACCTGATAGACTAGGATCAGAAGGAAAGGGAAGAGGACCTCCCCTATCAGTGGACTGGGGGAGGGGCATGGGTAAAGAGGGAGAGAGGGTGAGATTGGGAGGGGAAGAGGGAGGGAGCTAGAGGTGGGATACAAAGTGATTAAACTGTAATTAATTTTAAAAAATATAAACACTTTGGGATTTCAGATAAAGCAGATTTTTTTTTTTCTGAAGGTATTTTTGAGTTCTGGCCATGAAAATTGCAGGTGGCTGAGTACAATGCCTATTTAATTTGTGCATCAAATAAGGTATACATGAGACCAAGCACTTCGAATGGTAGTCTTGCAGCCATTCATCCCCTAAGCTCCTACAGTTTTAATGCTAGATAGAGAAACATTTTGGAATAAATATATTTATTTCTTATTTTTGAAGATTGATAATAGTTTGCCAGAAGATATTGTTTTTTTTAAGGAAGCTATTGTAGAAAGGCTCATCAAACAAAACCAGATATAAAGAAAAGAAAGATTTAGATGGTTTGGTAAAGTAGGCATAGTTTGTTGAATAACTTTTGGTAACTTTAGGTTAAAAAAATCAAGGAAGACTTTCTGGTCATGTTAAGATTTTGGAGAATGTGCAGGGCATGTCTGCACAAATCTGAAATCCTACCACTTGGTAGGCAGAAGAAGGAAGACTGTAGAAAGAATGTTACATTGTAAGTTTCAGCACAGCATGGTTTAAAGAATGGTCTATCTGAAAAATGGACTGTTATATGAGTTTGTCAATGAGAAAATTAGAATACCCGAGTAGGACATAAGCAGAGTAACAAGAGATTGACATAAAACAGTCAAAAGGAGGTAGTGGTTGGAAAAGTTCTGTGAGATTCAGGAATTAGTACTGCCGGGAAGCATCCAATAGAGTAAAAATCAGTGATAATCTTACTGTCTGTGGGGATTAGCTATATAATGTTTTTTCCTCCTCCAAAAATCAAGTCTTAGAAAACATGATATTTTATTCACTAACTTCCGGCATCAACTGCATTTGGTTTTCCATACCAAGCAATTCTCAATGTTTTTAACCTACATCACTGAAGCCATATTTTATAGCCTCCATTCTGATAGTGCCCAGAATTATTATAAGAAGAGAACTGAGTCTCTGCAGGCTGATCTGCTCTGCGGAGACTAGTGGTAATCATTGGGTGCCCAGGACATTCCACCGTTCAGGTCAATATGGCTATAAATTAGAGGTTTTCACAGCACTTGAAAAGGGTAATAATAACTCCCTAGTGTTTCACCCAGCTTCCGTTACCTTCCCTGCTTTATTACAAAGGATACAGATATGAAAGCTCTCTGAGAATCTAGCACACGGGAGCTTCTGACTATATGAATTGCGCTAGACCATCCTCAGAGCACATGGATGTATTCGCACCCCAGAGGCTTCCCAAACCTCACAGTTGTAGCATTCCAATGGAATTGCCGCACATAATTGAAATCAATTTTGGAATCATTTCTGCAAACTCTACCCTCCACAAACCATGTGGGCTAACAGGCAAAATTTCTGGACATCACTTGTTTTCCGTCCTGAAGCTGTCCAGGTGCTCAATAAGGGGTTTTGCATTAAAATAAATGACTCTCTAATAACATGTCAACAATCACAAAGAATTTAAAAGTCCATTTTTGGAATTAGAGCCCCAAACCATGTATTCAGCCGAAGTCTCTCTGTCCCTCTAGCTTTAAGGAAAGTACCTGTCTTAGGAGCTCTGTGTTAGAACATGGAGCAGAGACAAAAAAAAAAAAAAAAAAAAAAAAAAAAAAAAAAAAAAAAAAAAAAAGAAAAGAAAAAGAAAAAAGAATTTCTTTTTATGTCACATGCAGTGACTTCCTTGCCTCACTCTGAAAGTACATATTAGGAACGTGCTCTGAGAAGACTAAAACTAATAAAATGGCGGAAACAGATCTGAAGGTAATAATATCAGGAGGAGAGCAACTTGATGAGTGATGGATTTTCCATTTGGTAACAAGTGCTTACCACCTGGGTAATAAATTGTATTGGCAAGACTGAAGCCTGACAATGAGATATGGCAGAGAAGGAAGTCCCTGGACAGAGAATCAAGTATCAAGGAGAACTGGTTGGACTTGACCTATGGCCAGTCTATAGAATATTTTACAGGTAGGTCATGCCACTTGTCCCTCAGCTGTGCTCTCAGAGGTATAGTGACTGTGACTTTCTCCGTTCTCTTACAGCTTAACAGTTTTCTCCCATGATAGATATGATTGTGTTGTAAAATTCTTAAACATGGCTTAGACTCTCCTTTGGAAAGAACTCATGTCATAAACACATTCACAGTTTGATCAGAGTATGATTCAGTGAAAAAATGGACACAAAATCTCAACCATGTATATTTCCTGAGGCTTGTTTATGACTCTCCAAGCCAAAAAAATCAAGGCATTCTCAAACGAAAGGGTACGAGAGTCACACAGTAGCAGAAGAGGCATGGTAGCATAGTGTGCCAGTGTCTAGGGTTAGAGATGGAATGTTCAGACACTCCAAACTTCTTGTATTCAAGTCCTGACCCACTCTTGGACCAGAAATTTAGATAAGGTGTAGATGAGGGTGAGGTCCTCATGACAAAATATGTGCCATGATAAAAGGCCCAGAGACTTAGCCATCCTATCTGCCATGAAAGGACACACATCCAGAAAGAGAACACAGTGTAAGGAAACCATGTTCAGCTCATGAAATCCCAGATTGAGGAGAGAACCAGTGGCTGTTGGTTTATTCGGCCTGTATATAGTACTTTGGGAGGCCGCCATAGCTAGACACTAAGAACCGGAATCATAATTTTGATACCATGTAACACGTAAGAAATGCTTCCATACTCTAAAGCCAAATTTCTACACCTGGAAACTGAGGGGATGGAATCCACCTGGGGGAGTTGTGTCTTCTAGACAGAATGGGTGGTGCTCTCTGTGCTGTCTGGCCTTACCAGACATTTTTATTCAGTCACAGAATTTTTTCGTGCTAAGTTCCTATGTAATTTCATGCTATTCCCGTTGTAAGTTAGACAGTGATAACTGCCACGAACATTGCTCTTAACTTGGAAATGGAGTGTGAGAGGGGACTAGTATCAGTTCATAGGAAATCTATATAATATTTTTTTTTCTTATGACCACAAAATACACAGAATTGAGTTACTAAAGGATTTTAATGAATGGATTTAGGCTATGTCTTCTGGGTCTTGACATTTTGCTTATTGAATGCATTTTTTTTTTCCTCATATTGTCTTTATATATCTGCAAGCCAACGATGAGGCTCTAGTCAGTCTGTGACAAACCAATTAAAAGAAGTAATACTATTCTAGTTTCAACAGATCAGCAATCACAGATGGCAGAATAAAAGCAGGGTAGTTCTAGACATCAGAGAATTTGGGACAATAAAGAACAAAAATCTTGAAGATTTCTCATAAAAAGGCAGGGGTAACAATTTTTCATCATGTTACTCAACAAAGAGTTAGGAGGGAACCTGCTGGTTTCTAGAAGCCAGCTGAAAATTATATTAATTAATCAATTAATTAATTAATTAATTAATTATTAATTAAATATATGTATATTTACATTGAAAACGGTCATTGTATTGCAAGGGGGTGATTATTTTTATCATTGGCATCATTAATTTTTGATATTACATTAATATATTTTTCTTATTTTGTTCAGTGATGAGTCTTTGAAATAGAAAAATAGGTTTTTAAAACCCCAATTGATGTTTGATTTTTAATTCAATAACTAATTGATATAGCTTAAAAACCAAGCAAATTTGTGAATGGAATGAAAAAAAAAATTGCTCCATATCTATTTATCCAGTGAACTTTCCATGTTTTTCCTTATACAATTAAACTTAAACTTTAGAACTATCAATTTCTGTAAATTCCAATGAGTTAAAATTATTTCAAATTACACATGTTGTAACATAAGAACCTTTAATGCTTTTGATGTTAAATTTTCTACAGGGATGTGGTTGAAGTGGTATGTAAGAATAGTGTACTAGGATAATGGAGCTTTGGAGCATCAGAGAATGGTAGTGGGAGGACTAACAGGGATAGAGATAGTTGTCTCCACTAGCAGTGTGGTTCAACACAGAGGTTTCTATTGGGGAACTACCCAGGAATGCTACAGGATGAGGGAGAAACTGACTGAACATGCAGCTTCCTTGTCCTAGCAGCAGCAACATCCTCTGATTTTTACCATATATGTGCCCAGGGTCTGGGCTGTTACAGGCAGGATCAGTATCTTGTCCACATGACATGCATCTCCATGGTGTACCTTGGTGAGAAGCTCCATTATTTTTAAGAGAAGGATGGCTTATTTGTGCTTAACCCTAGTCTCCACAAACTATGTATTCTGCTCTGGGTAGAGACAATGCTGGTACCCACTGTGACTTTTTAGACAGCTCCTAATTCTCTACTGATATCCCTTATGACAACCAAAAAGACCCAAAGTGAAACCGAGCCACCTGCTGAGCTAAAGAAGAGAAACTACAGAATCGATTATTCTTGGAAAATAATGTGAGGACACTGGATGATGGGAAAAGAATCTTTTGTAGCCAGACACCACAGTCCTAAAGGATGTGTATAAACATGCTGTGTTTTCCATAAAAGATCAAACAAAATCTGTGCCTATGGAGAATGATTTTTGTACATCAGGCACAAACTTATTTCATCCTCTTTGGCTTCTACGGCTCAAAGGAATGTAAGACCAGGGATGACAGGGTACTAAATAGGTGGAAAATGTGTTTTATGTACTGATAGAGCTTGTATGGAGTAAAGAGAGAAGTCCTTTGTTGCACATCAGGCAGCTTGCCAGCTTGTTTAGCTCCCAGAGGAAGGCTTTCACTTTAAGGGGAAAAGGACCATTGGGATTTATCAGTGGAAACTTCACACAGTGTACAAACAACAACAGCAAAAGCTTTTTACAAGTCATTACATATGGATGAAAAGGGTAAAAAAAAAATCCTGATTTGGGGGCATTTGGGGGACACACTGGCCTTCCCTCTTCAGCAGTCTTTCTTAATTGCCTCCACTACCCAGCTTCTGTTCTCCTCTGAGGTATCATGAAACAGACCTTTGTAGATGGGAAATTTTCTTTTATGTGCAACTTGGAGCTAAAGGGGGATGAAGCCATGCTAGCTAATCTTAACTTCTTTTATAACCCGTTTATGTAAAATTAAAAGCGAAATCATGAAGAGACAACAACTGCCACCTGAGGTTAGCTTTTAGCTGTTGTGCAAGAAGACCCACCTTGAACAGGGTCTCCATCCTGCTAGAACAAATGTACAGCTCACTGTAACCGCTGTCTGCTTATCTTTGTCACTCACAGCCTAAATTAGGAGCAAAGAGGTACCCATTTTGCTGTTCATGCAGCAAACAGAAGATGAAAGGGCCCAAACTCACAGGGAATACTGAAGAAAGAAAGCCACACCACTGAGAAGGAGGGAAGAGAAACAACTGCACTTAAATTCGATTTTACCAGCCAGTCCCTAAGACCTGGCGTTTGGGATGTTCCGAAGTGACCTTTTGTTGGGAAGTGAAAGTTTATCCAAATGTTCCAAGGAAAGCAGGCGGTTTTCTTTTCGAAATAAATTATGCAGCATGCTTTCACTCCGCGACTAACAGCTCTCCGTAAAGGGTTTTTTAGTTGATATAATGCCACAAACATAAACTGATTTCTGCCAGTCTCTTGGAAAGGATAGGTGAGCTTCGAGTGGTATTAGTATCTGTGTCATTACTGTTGTTGCTATGATAAAGTACCATGACAAACAGCAACTTCTGGAAGAAAGACTTTATTTTCATTTTTTTTTTGTTCCAGTCCATAATGACAGTGAAGGAATGGCTACCCAAACAGAGCAAGCAGAGAGAGAGAGTGGAGAAGGCACAGCTACCTGTACACAGCAAGCAGACAGAATGAACTGAAAGTGAAGCAAGGCTTAAAAACTCACCCCACCTCCAGTAAACCATTTTTCCCAGTGAAGCTACCTCCTACATGTTCTATAACCTCCCCAAACACTGCTGCCCATCTACAGTTGATCAAGTATTTAAATATGGGAGCCTACCAGAGAAATTTCACATTTAAATCACCGTACCATTTGTGTGGCACATACTGTCAGCCCTCTAGCACTACTTAAACTTACTGTCTGGGGCTTTGTTAATGATTTTTCAGGGCTTTTGTCACACATAAACATTGATCTCCTATATCAAACAATAAATAAGTCTATCTTGAACTTAGTGGAAGAATAAATTAGTATTTGTTTGATGAAAAAAATAAAGTACTAAAATATATTGGTAATATTACATCTGTTTCTTGAAACAGGATAACCATAGTTTTTGAAATCACACAGTTCTTAATGGCTGGGAAAAGCAAATTTACTCATTTGCATAATACTCACAATAGCTTCATGAATTGGTAATAACTCATATCACAAGGGAGAAAAGTGAAGTACAGGGATTAATTGGTTCAACTGTGCAGAGGGTCAGAGCAGAGTTTTGCAGCAGTGCTCAGTCTGAGCTTCTGTTCCTGAGCTTTCCACAGCTTCTTTAACAGAGAGCATTTATTGTGCCTCTGGTAAGTGCTTTGCATGCTGTACTGCATGGGGATCATGAATCCTATTTGTGGAAGCTGGCCCTGTACCAGGGTAGCACCAATGAGCACACGTATTGGCCTTTACTGTAACAAATCTGGACCGAGCTGTTCCTGTCTCCAAGATTTTTCTCTCATCCAGAATGTTTTAAGATGTGGAATGAGAACCCCTCTTTAGAGTATTTCTGGATTCAAAGCTTTATGAAAGATCAAAGTAGTTTGGAACTGTCCATCCTTTTTCTCGTCTATTTGTTACATAAGTATTCTCTTTAAAGCTTTAGTTTAAGGCTTTAGTTCTTAGTATAAAGCATTCTCTTTAAATAAGAATCCCTAAGGTAGCACCTACTACATACATGTTTAAAATTTACAAAGAGTTTGTAAGGATCTTTTCTTGAAGATATATGTTCATTTTACTGTGTGTGAGAGAGAGAGCGCATGCACACACACACACACACACACACACACACACACACACGAGTGTGTGTCATGAAAGCAGTGTCCACAAAATCTGTAGGAGGGCGTCAAGTCCCCTGTGAGAGATGACAAACTTGGGTGCTGGAAAGTGAACTCAAGTCCAGTGAAAGAGCAGCAAATACTCTTATCTGGTGAGCCAGTTTTACAGCCCCATAAAGTTTAAAGAAGTAACGTTGTGGTATTTTTTATCCTATAGGACTTAATCTGTGACGTTCTGAGAAATGTGAGGCTCCTTCTACAGTAAAAATTTGATAAGGAATAATTAATCCAAATATTATTAGAATTACTCTCTGTTTAATATCCTTCCTTTCTATATGCTTATCAATTCATCAATGTTTGTTTCCTTATTTTTGAGAGAGCATTTTGCTGTTTATCTCTATCTGACCCAAAGTCTTCCTATTACAGCTTCCAAAGTGATGCTATTACAGGCTTGCGCCAATCTATTCTGACTTCTATATGTTAAATTTAACTCTTATTTCTCTCTGACATTCATAGTTAACTAAAACAAGCACTAGTTTTTCATGATACTATAAGCACAATCCAATTATTCTTATATATTAATAGAAATTTTGTGTCCCCATGTGACCACCTAATTTGTACTTTACCTTTGGAAGTTGCATTGCACCTGTGGTTGGTATATGAATCATTTTTGAATCCCAGTTACTTTTACTTAGTTTCACATTGTCACAGGGAGAGGTGTCATTTTATTTCAGTGTCATTGACTGAAATAAAACATACTGTGGATATTTCTGTATTTGGGCTGTGGTGTATGTATTATTTTACATCAAGTTTTATTGCCACCATCAAGTAGGGAATTAATATGGGTATATATATATATATATATATATATATATATATATATACTAAAATAATGCATAAATATCCATAATTAATGTAAAAGAATGTCAATTTATAGTATACACTCATCTCAAAGTATATTCTCTGTGAAGTATAATAATTTCTACTATCATACAAGATGCACATTAATGGTTTCTCAGCCACCTTAAAAAGCAGTAGCTTGCTTTATAGATTCTCTGTCAAAAACAATATTCAGTGCTAGCTCCCTAGCTTTTGTTGGACTTCTATGGCTTTTACTTAAGAGGATGACAGAACTCTAACTACAGACCAAAACATTTTTTTAATTTAATTTAATTTTATTTTTAATTACACTTTATTTACTTTGTATACCCCCTCTAGTTCCTTCCCTTCTTCCCTCCCAACCCCTCCCTTCTTTTCCCTCCTCCAAGCATGCCCCTCCCCAAGTCCACTGGTAGGGGAGGGTTTCTTTTTCTTCTTTATGATCCTTGTCTGTTACAGACCAAAACTTTTATAGAGAGGGTCTCATAGTGGTCCTACCTACTTCCTGGTGTATACCTTGTTAATCCTTAATTTTGGAGTTGGGGCAGTATTAGGCTAATATCTTATCAATATTGGGGTTGAGATGTGTCTGAATCTATTTTACTGTGATGTAACTGAATACCTAAAGACGGACAAGTCTTAATGAACTGACATGTATTTTTCACTGTTCCTGAGGCTGGGAGGACATAGTGTGTGATTAGGGCCTTCATTGTTTGTCATCGCATGGTGACAAGCTGACAGTCTTTAGTTTAGAATGTCCATACAGTGCCTCAACTTAGCCTGTCTTAAGCAACTTACTCCTATGATGTAGGACGTCTCTATGATGATCACCTCAATCCATTCATGAAGGACAATAACTCATGACTGATCTCCTTTTAAATGTTTTACTTCTTAACACTGTCCCATTTGGGGTTAACATGATTGTACATGACCTCTCATGACTTACACTGAAGTAACCACATCGTGTTATGTTGAGACAAACTACTGTGCTTTCCATGTTGAAGAAAATTTTCTCATGATCATATCACCATGGATATTTTAATGAATTCAAGCAACAGTATAGGAAAGGTCTATATATCAAGAGGTAAGGGACTTGCCCCACCAGTGCTGAGTAAGGAGCTGGGACCCTAAATCCAATAATATTAAAGCAACTGACCTTGGCCACCAGCCTCATATGTTCAGAAACAGGCCCTTCCTCAGTGGAGTCTGCAAAAGAAAGTCGCTCGTGATCAGCATGAGTGCTGATCTTCGCTAGATCTTTTGGTTGAGAACTTGTAGCCAAGGAGGTGTACCCTGACTACTGACCCACAGATATCATAACATAGTTGGCGTGTTTGTTTACAGATCATTATGTTTGTTAAAACACTACCATGCATCATCAGGAAATCAGTACAGGAACTCAGACAACAGTTTTCTTGGAAGGGTACCAGAAATAGACTAGAGGCTTTGAGCCCAGGAAGCATTTTATAGTGGAAAGTAACCAACACCTGGGCAACACTCAACTGACACATTTATCTTGCATAGAAAATATGTAACATCAGGGATTATAAAAATGTAAAGTTATACTGTATTATGATCAGAATATTCTGTTTTGGGAAGCTATGGTACTCAACTAATCTTAAAGGGGTTGAGGTGACAGGCTCCATCAAATGTCTATTTATCCCTGACTTTAGATGAACTATCCTTCTTTTGTTTGTTTATTTGTTTGTTTTTGTTTTTCAAGACAGGGTCTCTCTATGTAACATCCCTGGATCTTCTGGAAGACACTATAGACCAGGCTGGCTTTGAACTCACAAAGTACTGGTTGGTGAACAGAAAATGTAAAGCCACTACACCTATTTGAATAAATGGCGGTGTCTTTCAATGGAGGAATTTGTCATATGCTATTTTCAACTTGGCATATGGCTTTGCTTTACATTTTTTTACTTTATCTTATCGCAATCTATTTTTTCCAGATATAATATTGACATCAACTTGAAGCTTTTTTTTTTATTTCACAAAATTTTATTCAATGTCAGTAATATGTTTTATCACTTAAATTGTACATCTGTATATGTGGTGTTGTCTATACTACCTCTATAAAATATACTAATTGTTTAGAAACAGCTTTAGGGTACACATGAAACTGAGATAGTCCATGCCTGTAAAAATTGTTCCATAACACAAGATTTAGAGAATATAAGTTTGACCTGGCCTGAAAGGCACTTTCATGATTACTAGTTTTAATAGCACCAGCAGGTACATTACAAATTTCTGGGGAAGGGAAGTAACTAAGAGTCCTGTCTAGGTATGACAAGTATGAATTACAATAATATCCTGAATGGCGTGATATCTCAAAGTATGAAATAGTGACACGAACCTTGGAGGTTATCAATAACTGTCTAATTAGACTTAAGTCCACTTTATAGAAGGCAAGTCATACCTATACTGGAAAAATTGTAAAGTACCAGAGGTAGCGGGATCATGGATCTTATAGGAGAGCTTATTATTGCCACCTTCCTAAACCAATAGAATCCTTAACTGAGTGCTGAACACTTATCCTTATATCCACAGATAATTGTAGTTCTTACCCATCATCCAAGAAACTTTTCCTGCAAAGGTGGAGAGCTTTTACAGAAAACATCAATGAGTCAAATTGTACAGAACAAGCTATCTTGAGACACCGAGTTCTAGCAGATACATCTATAATACAACTCTTGCATATATGGCTTATTAAATATCAAGAAAAGTAGGAGGGTAGAATGATCCAGAGGACCAGGAAAACTGCAGTGAGATTATATCTTCTAGAAATGATAGGGAATCTTCATCCATGATACCTCAACAATATGGCTGCATAAACAAGACAACACCAATAGACATACTAACATGGGAGCGAGAGAGAGCTTTTGGAGATTAAACCCTAGACAAAGAAGTGCAGACAACAAAGAAGGTATGCTAAGGGAAAGAGAAATAGTTTTCCCCAGGGATTAAACCCAACTGTTTGTCCAATACCAATTTCCAGCCCTAAAATAATGTACATACATGTATCATTATACAGACTGTGAGGTGGTTGTGTATATGTGTTTGTGTCTGTCTATCAGCATACATTCATGTATGTATATGTTTGTATGTATGTATGTTCCTTAGTATGTCTGTCTGTAGCAATAACAATGGAAAGGAGGCCAAGAATTTGAAAGAAAGCAAGTTGGGGTAGCATTGGGAAGAATTGAATGGAGAAAAAAGAAGTGGAGAGATGATATTACTATATTTTAGTCTCAAAAATAGAATTTCTTAAAAGTATCTTTGACAAAAAACAAACCTGAAGTAAAATTATACCAGTTCTTTCAGAGAGCAAAGTCAATAGCACAATAAACAAATCAAAAATGATTTGATGCTGTATAATCTTTGTATTCAACCTGGGCCTCCAGAGAACTAGCCTTTTCTTGCATGTGCTCTATGGTAGAGAATGGATATCTCTAGGATTAGTTTTGAAAAAGAGTAGTTAAATTGTCCATGCAACATCTTTAGGCATGCAAGGAAAAAACCTTCACAGACACATGACAAACATTTCAATTGGATTATACATTTTTATAGCTGGAACTATAATTTTATATTATAAACTTTCAAGAATATTTCATGCATTTTCTATGCTTTGCTCATACAAAAGGTGTGATATATGTTGGAATATATGCACATTTTGTACATAACTTATATGTGTGAAGTTAAAAACATACAAGAAAAAAAACTAAGGGAAAATGGTAATAGGCTATTAGGAAATGCTTATATTTAATTCAGAATATTGATTAATGTTATGCTGTAAGGTGAGACAATGCTACTGTATCTACATATTTGCCATCTTTTTAGAACACTGACAATGCTTTGAAGAAGAATAAAATGAAATGGCTCAGAATCTATCTGGGTCACTGTATGTCTACAGAGGCTTTACTGAAATCCACATCCTCATGACCCACTCCTCTAGGACATTGTATAAACAAACTTTAGGAAGCTTCAATTGACCTTGGAGAGTGGAAATACTCATGTCACATTCCAATCAGGTAAAGTAATATCCTAACCAAGAGGCTATATAGTTATCACAAGATGTTTTGCCTATTCATCTGCAGTGGAAATAAAACAATGCATAGTGTTTTCTAATATTCTTAGCCAGTCACTTAGAGGAATAGCTGCAAATGGTTCAGGAAACATTAGCATCACAGATGACTAGACGACCACCTTGAAATTATGCAGTCTAGGTGGAGTAGATAGACAATATGAAGCTTTGAAATGAAAGGATTGTTTCAGAAAGCTTGATCATGGAACTAAAGGAGAAGATATCCTTTGATGACCATGGAGTACGGGTGGCAACAGCAAGTTTGTTGCCTGACGGTGGGTAGAAGAGAGGGCTCAGTATAGAGCTGTTGAAAGACAAAAGTGAAGCACAACGCATTCCTTACTCAGAATTCTTTTGTAATTGTCATTAGTGATTTGATTCTTTACAAAGAATAAGCCTGACTGAGCAGAATAAAGTGCTCGCAGATATCAATTTTCCACACCCATGAATATAACCCACCTGTTAAAGCTATGAGTCATTAAAGTGGCATAAACAACTCACAAGGATGTAAGAAACTTTGTGGCAAGTACACTCCTAGGCAGAAGCAGGTCACCTTGCAAACTAAAAACTGCATAAATGCCAAACCCAGTATCTCACATGCACAGACTCACATGGAAGCATGAATAATTCTATGCTTCAACCAGATACATCTTCAAATTAAGATGTTTGTGATATAAGAGCTCTTTAAGAATACAAAACCAAACTCAAACATTAACCACTGTTTCCTCGTGCAAAAAATTTGAATTCAACTTTATGAAAAACAAGATGAAATAAAACACCAACAAAATCTATGATCTGTAATAAGGAAGCCAGCTTGCATAATTTGATGAGACACGTATAATCATCATGTCTGAGAACGCCTTTCCGCTTAATATGAATAAAAAAGAGATGGAGGGAGGGGGAGAGAGAGGTAAGGAAGGAGGGAGGGATGAGAGAGTCAGAGAGAGAAAGACACACACAGAGTATGAGAGAGAGAAAACTGGACTTTCTTTTCTCTTTCTGTGGAACATGTTTCAGTTTATGTGCGAATGTGTTTTATTCATTGTGTATCTCTGGAGAAAATCAGGTCACCTTCAATGATCTTATCAGTCAAAGAAAATAGCACTGCTTCACAGAGCTATTAAAATGGAAGAGAATTAGAATGTATAAAAAGCTTTCAGATGGCAGGATCAAAGGGAGAAAGGTCACAGATGAGGCAGGGGCTGTTGCCTTTGCTGAAATTCACGGTTTTGATTAACATGAAGTTGTAAATGGCTTCAACAATGTAAGCAGTAATAACATAAGAACAAAGGCCAAGGGCATTATAGAAATGTAGAGAAAAAAAAAGCACAGAATTGATTTTAACAATTGAGAAAAATATACAACAGGCACAGAATGGCAATAAGAAATTGTGTATGGTTTCTTTAAGAGACACAAAGCATTTTAGTGTATTCCAATGTTGTAACCATAAAAAGTGAAGTATTATCAGTGTTTCATAAAGACAGAAACCAAGAATAAGACACTAAAAAATCAGTGCAACAATGGAATACTACTCAGCTGTTAAAAATAAGGAAATCATGAAATTTGCAGGCAAATGTTGGGAACTAAAAAAGATCATCCAGAGTAAGGTAACCCAGAAGCAGAAAGACAAATATGGTATATCCCACTTATTAGTGGGTATTAGCCATATAATACAGGATAAACATTCTAAAATCTATATTCCTAAAGAAGCTAAATAATAAGGAGAACCCTAGGTAAGAACCTGAAACCTGACTCAGAAGGGCAAACAGGATAGACATTAGAAGTAGGAGAAGACATTAGAAATAGGAGAAGACAAGGAACAGGACAGAGGCCTTCCACAGGAGACCTCTGAAAGACTCTACCACCAAGGTATCTAAGGAGATACCTGAGACTTATATCCAAACTTTGCACAGTGCTGGAAACCTTATGGAAGTAGAGAGAAATAGAAATCCTGGAGGGGGCAGAAACTCCACAAGGAGACCAACAGAGCCAAAAACAAAACAAAACAAAACTGAGCCCAAGGGGGCCAACTAAGGAAGATGCATAGAGATGAACTAGAGCCCCTGCTCAGAGTAAGCTCATAGGCAGCTAAGTTTCCAAGTGGGTTCCCTACTAAAGGGAACAGGTGCTGTCTCTAACATTAACTCAGTGGCTAGCTCTGAGTTAGCTCTGGGGTGGGTGAAGCCTTACCAGGCCACAGAGGAAGACAATGGAGCCATCCTGATGAGACCTGATAAACTAGGGTCAGATAGAAGGGGAGAATGACCTCCCCTATTCCCCTATCTGGGGAATAGGGAAAGGGAATAGTGAAAGAAGAGTGAGGGTGGGTGGAAATTGGAGGAGATGAGGAAGGGGGCTACAGTGGGGATAAAAAGTGAATAGATTGTAATGAATAAATAAATAAAAAAATATCAGTGTAAGCTCAACCCTTGATGCTCATCAGAGGTAGGGATGTTTCTTGAGACTTAAACACACATCACAGGGTGTTACAGCATCTCCTTATGTCTTTGTGAATTACCACAGCTTTCACGGAACTCCATTTTTCTTAGTTCAAGTCTGTTGTTCTTCTCAACTAGCTGACACCCTAAATGAGTGATTTATTTATGCAAATTTTTATGATATTATTTGAACACTGCTGAGAGACAAATGGGTAAAATGTTTAGTAAACCTAGATTCTTAAACATTTACAATACTGTCTTAAAGATTATGAGAAAAAAAAAAAGCAAGAATAAAAAAAAAATCTGTTGATTGTGTTTGGGACCAAAGAAAAAGATATTTTCATCTAAGAAATTATATCTTAATATATTTAAGGGGTTAGTGGAACACTTTTTTTACACAAAAATGGGAATGATGGGATTAGTAATATCAATATCCTCTTCATATAGACTCACCAATTCTGTTTTTCCCTTATTTGTATTCTCTATTCATCACTACCTCTGACCTTGTCTGAAGTTCTTTTATATTCTTTCATCATACACTTGCCTTTCTTTTCTTTTGTTTTGCTTCTTTTTTTTTACTTTTTCTTAGTTAACTTATTTGAAAATAAATTTTAGAGAACTTTAGTTTCTGCTTTTAATGCACAAAACTCGAAAAAGAACTCATACAGAATTATGCCCAATCTTAGAATGACGAAAATGAACTAAACAAAATGCAGATTTACAACTTTTCTTCAATCAAAGAGCTGAAATCACAAGAATACTAACTAACTCATTCAAAAGAGAGAGGGAGAATGTGAAGAACACATGGTATACAGGCTACCTAGGATTTTATTACCTAATTATGAATTAGGAAAAAAGTATGGATTATTTAGGGGTAGCTATAAAAGAAGGGTTTCACCTAAGTTATCTTTAGGGATAGATGTATGTGATACATGAGGAATTTGCATCCAAGATATTGGCTTTGTACTTGATCCTCAGTGGAACTTAAAATAATTGTCAGTAGGAAAATGAGCATTGCTCAAGACATTGGGAAGAGATCAGTCATAGAAGGAAAGATGTGCCCCCCTCTTGTCTCCACAGAGTTCACCGAGGACGGGGAGCCTAGGAAGGCTGGTGCACTTTCATTGCAAATGTAGTTAGAAAAGGAGAAGGTAGAAGAGAAAGAGCAAAGGAAACAGAGAGACTGAGGAGAGAGGGAAGAGAGAAGTGGACAAGGGAGGAGGGAGAGGGAGAGGAAAGGAGAGAGACAGAAAGAGAGAGAGAGAGAGAGAGAGAGAGAGAGAGAGAGGGAGAGAGAGAGACCAGAATTACCACAGGAAAAAACAATCACACGAATATTGATAAAGTTGCATGTCTAAAATCCAGTCACAGGATATTTATTGAATACCGAGGTTTTGAGTGACAACTAAATTGCAATATGGTTTTGACAGTTACAAACATGAGTCTGACTCATCTAAGTGGAAAACATGTTAGCGGAACAGGCTAAAGAGAAAACACCGAAGATGGCATAGAGCAGACACCGAAGGACCATCTATGGATATAACCTAGAACTTCTGCTCGGATGTGGCCCGTGGTAGCTCAGTAACCAAGTAGTTTTCCAAAGTAAGGGGAACACGGACTATTTCTAACAGGATCTCAAGGGCAGGCTGTTTGACCCCCCCCCCCCCAGGGGAGGAGCAGTCTGTTAGGCCACAGAGGAGGACTTTGCAGCCAGCCCTGAAGATACATGATAAAACAGGGTCAGATGAAAGGGGAGGAGGTCCTCCCCTATCAGTGGACTTGGAAAGGGGCAGGGAGGAGACCAGGGAGGGAGTGTGGGGTTGGGGAGGGAATGAGGTAGCGGGATACAGCTGGGACACAGAGTTAACAAAATGTAACTAAAAATAAAAATAAAAAAAAAATCTTCAGGAGAACCAATCCTCGCCATGGACACAAACGTCTTCAAAGGAAGTTTGAAGATAGGGATGCATTGACTATTGAATCAGCAACTCTCATGCTCATAGATACTGAAGTTCCCATGCTGAGCCTTGCAAGGCACAGTCATGCCTATGTTTAGCATTTGTTCTCTACTGTTCAATGTGTCTAGTAACTATGTCTAGTTTTAACCAGAGCCACGACAAACTGCATGTGGGGTGGGTGGGGCCACAAGAATAAGTGGCAGTCAACATATTACAATCAGATGTGACACAAATAAGCCAACTTTTAAATCTCTGAAAAACATCCATAAATGTCCTTGTGCATCATTAGATTTGATTTTTATTTCATATTAATGAGTTCAGTTTTTGTCCTTCTAAGGGAGACAAACAAAACATAAAGCTAAAAGTAGTATTATTTTTGTCACATAAATTTTTATTTTGTCTCACAGATAGTTTTTAATTAATTCTTTTATTTTCCCTCCATTTGAGTAATGGGTGAAAACAGATAGTTCCCTCCCTTGTAAACACTCCTAAAAATCATTTATTTCCAGGCATAGTGGCATATGCCATTAATCCAAGCACTTAGGAGGCAGAGGCAAGTGGATAGGCTACCCTGATCTACAGAACAGTTTCCAGACAGGACTACACAAAAAAACCCTCTTTAATTAAAATAAACTTATTAACCTTATATGTATATGTATTTGACTCTATGTCTGTATTTTCATCATATGCTTACAGTGACTGTAGTGACCAGAGTAGGGCATTGGATGCTATGGAACTGGAGTTACTTCTGGTTGTGAGAAATGATGTGAGTGCTGTGAAGGGAACCCTGGTCCTCTACAAGGGAAATAAGTGCTATTATCACCGAGTCATCTCTCTTGACCACTGCCCATTTTTATATTTATTTATTTATTTATTACAATTTATTCACTTTGAATATCAAGCATGCAGCTCCCTCCATTGTCTGCTCCCAGGCACACCCACACTCCCTCTTTTTCCCCTTTGCCCTTTCCCTAGTTCTCTGATGAGGAAGGACTTCCTCCTCTTCTGTCTGACCCTGGGTTATCAGGTCTCATTAAGGCTGGCTGCATCATCTTCCTCTGTGGCCTGGCAAGGGGGGGAGGTGATAAAAGAGCCAGCCACTGAGTTCATGTTAGAGAATGTCCCTGTACCCCTTACGAGGGAACCCACTTGGAAACTGAGCAGCCAATAGGTTTCCTTTGAACAGGGAATCTAGGTCCTCTCCATGCATGGTCCTTAGTTTGAGTATCGATTGCTGCTGGCCACCATGGGCCCAGGTATTTTTGTTCCCTTGGTCTCCTGTAGAGTTTCTTTCCTCTCTAGGTCTTTCTATCTTCCTTTTCTTCCATAAGTTTGCTGGCAATCAGACCAAAGTTTGGCTATTAGTCTCAGTATCTCCTTTGGTAACCTGGTGACCACTGTCCATTTATACACACTTTTCATTACTGATTTTGAGTGAGTGTGTATGTGTGTGTAAGTGAATATCTGTCTGTGTGTGTGTGTGTGTGTGTGTGTGTGTGTGTGTGTATTATGAATGCATGTGTTTTACAGTGCACTGCTTGCTGATGCTGGCACATATGGAAAATAGTGGTCAAAGTTTCACATCAAAATGTCTTCCTCAACCACTTCTCCACCTAACTTTTCTGAGCTAGGGAGGGAATTTACAATTTGGGATAGACTGGTTGGCCAACGTGCCCCTGGACTGTTTTGTCTCTACTCTATAGTCCTCGAGTTACAGAGTTTTGCCTTCATACCAAAATTGTACAAGGATGTTGGAGAACTAAACTCAGATGCTCATTCTTTGTAGGACATGCATTTTCCGTAACGAGCTATCTCCATAGTCCCATACATTAGAAATTAAATTTTATTTACACGTAAATAATATGAGACTCTTCCTTGTTTATATCTTTGTGGTTTTTGCCTCTGCATTAACTGTGGCATGTTAATCACCTCTAACAGCCACTCTTCTTAAGTATCTATAATCCAGCTACATCATGTTCCATGTGTAGACCCTAATCTCCTTTGTTTCTGCCATATTTTATCAATACTTATGAAATGATGATTCCTGTACTCATCAAGGCTCTGAGTCATTGTTAGTCTTTTTCATTTCTGCAGACATTAATTTTTCTACTAAATATATCTACATGAATAAAGGTAAAATACCCTGAAGGTCCTCTGAAATCTACATAGAGAAGCAACAGGATCCAAAGTTTGGTTGTTCACTTTAACTCTAATTTAGAAAGTATTATCGCCATTAAAGTAACTTGGGAAATCAGATACCTGTGATCCCTCTTCAGCATCTTTCAGCTCTTACCTCACTGTAATATAAGATATCACATCAATTTTCAACTTTTAAGTCTGTCCTATGTATACTCAAGTACTATTTTCCTATAGTCAGCTACTTACAGCTACTTTTTTGGGCCACAAATTTTATAGTTATCCTTTGATGTCCATTTTTCCCTTCTCAAAATGCATCTACCAATGCAAAAGCAAATATAATATAGCTTTAACATGAAACTCCAAATCCTAACTTGATCATTCTTCCTCTCTTTGCATTTTACAGCTTAGGATTTTGTAAAAATTCTACCAGAGAACTCCCTCAACTGATAAACATCTTCAGCAAAGTGGCTGGATATGAAATTAACTCAAAAAAATCTGAAGCCCTCCTGTATACAAAAGACAAATGGGCTGAGAAAGAAATTAGGGAAACAACACCCTTCATAATAGCCATAAATAGCATAAAGTACCTTGGTGTTACTCTAACCAAGCAAGTGAAATACCTGTAAAAAAAACAAACAAACAAACAAACAAAAACTCCAAGTCTCTGAAGAAAGAAATTGAAAAAGAAATCAGAAAATGGAAAGATCTTCTATGCTCATAGATTGGTATGTGTATCATAGTGAAAATGGTCGTCCTAACAAAACCAGTCTTCAGATTCAATGTAAGTCCATCAAAACACCAAAATAATCCTTTGCACACTTTTAAAGAACAATTCTCAATTTCAAATGAAAAACAAAAAACCCAGAATTGCTAAAACAACCTTGTACAATAAAAGATCTTCTGGATGTATCACCATCCCTGATCTCAAGCAAAGGTAATAATAATTGATTGGTACTGGCATAAAAAAAGACTGGTGGATCAATGGAATTTAGTTGAAGACCAAGAAATAATCCCACACACCACTGGATAGTTAGTTTTTGACAAAGAAGCCAAACCCATATAATGGAAAAAAAGACAGCATCTTAAACAAATGGTGCTGGTCCAACTAGATGTCTACAGGTAGAAAAATACAAATAGATTCATATTTATCACCCTACACAAAAGTAAAGTCCAAGTGGATCAAAGACCTCAACATAAAACCAGACACACTAAATCTGTTAGGAGAAAAAGCGGGGAAGAGGTGACATCATTGGCACAGGAGATATCTTCCTGAACAGAACACCAACAGCACAGGCCTAAATATCAACAATCAACAAACAGGACCTCATGAAACTGAAAAGCTTCTGTAAGGCAGAGGGCACTGGCAACAGAACACAAGACAGCCTACAGAGTGGAAAACTATCTACACCAACCCTATATCTGACAGAGAGCTAATATCCAGAATATATAAAGAACTCAATAATTAAACACCAACAGACCAAGTAATCCAATTAAAAGAATAGAGTACAGAGCTAAAAAGAGGAATATCAAATGGCAGAGAAACAGTTAAAGAAATGCTGAATGTCCTTAGTCATCAGGGAAATGCAAATCAAAACCACCCTGAGATTTCACCTTACATCCATCAGATTGGCTAAGATTAAAAACTCAAGTGACAAAGCATGTTGGAGAGGTTGTGGAAAAATGGGAACTCTCCTCCAATGCTGGTGGGAAAGTAAAATATTAAAATCACTTTGGAAATCAACCTGGTGCTTTCTCAGAAAATTAGGAATAGTGCTACCTCAGTATCTAGCTATACCACTCCTGAGCATATATCTGAAAGATGTTCAACCATTCAACAAGGGCATTTGCACAACTATGTTCATAGCAGGTGTATTAGTAATACCCAGAATCTGGGAGACAATCTAGATGTCCCTGAACAGAGGAGTAGATACAGAAATTCTGCTACATTTACACAATGGAATACTACTTAGCAGTTAAAAACAAGGAAATCATGAATTTTGCAGGCAACTGGTTGGAACTAGAAAAGATCTCCCTGAGTGAGGTAACTAAGAACAGAAGACAAGCATGGTATATACTCAACTCACTTATAGGTGGATATTAACCATATAATATAAGATAAAAATACTAAGGTTTATAGTCCTAAAGAAGTTAAACAACAGGGAAGACCTGTTGGTATAATGTTTTTTTTTAAATGTATACACCTTACTCTTGTTTATTCAAATACTGATCCCCCCTCCCCACTCTCTGATTTCAATCTGGGTATTGCATTGTGATATTCATTCTAAGCATCCTGTCTCAACTCTTGTGTAAACAGGCCAAAATGAAGCAACTAGACACAATGTTGATCTGGGAGAAGCCAGAGGACAGGAAAGAGGGGAGGAGACAGAGGGCAGGAAATGAGTAGGAAGAGAAGGTGCAAGAGAGAGCTAGGGAGAGAGAGCTAGGAGAACAGAGCTAAAGGAGAAATCTTGGAACTATGTGGAGATGGACTGGACATAATATTTCAAAAAAAGCAAGTATAATGTGGGAAATCTAAATGTTAGGAAACTATGAGGGCTTGGAGGTTTAGGATGGAGTAAATATTACCCAACATTGTATTCTAGGTTAATTAAAGAAATCATGGATTCTGTGTGGTGATTTGGTTATACAGATGTTTAGAACTAACAGCAGCATTACCAGAAGATAAATCAATAGTAAATATTAATCACCAATTACAACAAGAACCCTTGGGAAGATGCTTAATCTTCATTCAGAGAGGCAAACAGAATGGGCATTGGAAATAGAAGACAGGGAACAGGACAGGAGTAGACCACAGAGGATCTCTGAAAGACTCTACCCAGCAGGGTATCAAAGCAGATGCTGAGACTCATAGCCAAACTTTGGGCAGGTTGCAGGGAATCTTAATAAAGAAGGGGGAACTAGAAAGACCTGGAGGATTGAGGAAATCCACAAGGAGACCAACACAGAAAAAATTCTGGCCCCAAGGGGGCCTGTAGAGACTGATAAATCAACAAAGGACCATGCATGGAGAGGAACTAGACCCCTACTCAGATGTAACCCAAGGGCAGCTCAGTTTCCAAGTGGGTTTCCTAATAAGGGGAGTATCGGCAGTCACAGGCATGAACTTGGTTGCCTCTCTTTAATCAGTCCAT
Source organism: Psammomys obesus (assembly GCF_907164565.1). Lineage (NCBI taxonomy): Eukaryota > Metazoa > Chordata > Mammalia > Rodentia > Muridae > Psammomys > Psammomys obesus. The sequence continues at coordinate 9,563,914 of NW_026596101.1, forward strand.
CTCTGGTGAGATGACCTTACCAGGTCACTGAGATAGAGGATTTAGACAGTGATGATGAGACCTGAAAGGCTAGGGTCAGATAGTAGGGAAGGAGGGCCTCCCCTATCAGTGGACTAGGGGAGGGACATGGAGGGGCAGAAAGACAGAGGGTGGAACAAGGAGATGATGACGGAGGGGACTATAGCTAGGATAAAAATTTAATAAATTGTAGTAATAATAAATAATAATAATAACAATAATAATGAAAAAAGAATTCTTCAATACCTTTATGTTACTGTAGGACAAACTGAAGTACTAAAACACATTTGCTAAAACAAAACAAACAAGCAAACAAACAAAAAATTCTTAGTGTTCAACATGATTTGGTTTCTATTACCCTGCTCCTGAACTCTCAGCAGCTTTCCTGGACACTATCCAAATTGTATTCTTGGTCTTGACATTGGTTGGCCTGTATTTTCTTCAACTAATTACTTTTTTATCTGTTTTTTTTTATTTCTACCTTTTTCTCTTTTTTGTTTTTTTAGTTGAGTTTTTTCTTTTGTTTTTAATTTATTTTTATTTTTTATTATTTTTTAATTTATCACAATTTATTCACTTTGTATCCCATCTGTAGCCCCCTTCTGTGTTCCCTCCCAATCCCACCATCCCTCCCTCTTCCCCTCCCATGCACCTCCCCTAGTCCTCTGATAGAGAAAGTCCTCCTCCCCTTACATCTGACCCTAGCTTATCAGGTATCATCAGGACTGGCTGCATTGTCTTCCTCTGTGGCCTGGTAAGGTTGCCCCCCTCCACCTTCAGAAGGAGGTGATCTAAGAACCAGCAACTAAGTCCTTGTCAGAGTCAGCCCATGTTCACTTTACTGGGGCATCACTTGGACACTGAGCTGCCACGGGCTACATCTATGTAGGGGTTGTAGGTTATTTCCATGCATGGACCTTGGTTGGAGTATCAGTCTCAGAAAAAAACTTTGGGTCTAGGTTTTTGGTTCTGTTGCTCTTCTTGGGGAGCTCCTGTTCCCTCCAGATCTTTCTATCTCTCCCTTCTTTCATAAGATTCCCTGCACTCTGCCCAAAGTTTAACTATGAGTCATAGCATCTGTTTTGATACCCTGCTGGGTAGAGTCTTTCAGAGGCCCTCTGTGATTGGCTCCTTTCCTGTTCCCTGTTTTCTACCTATTTCTTAAGAGCATTTTATCTGATGTTTTTAGTTAAACCATTGTACATAGCTACTCAGATTATAGGGAGAGAGAAAAGTCATTCATTAGGGTGTTAACTTTGAACTTCCCAAAACAAGTAAATGTGTTGTTATATTCTCTTAGTGACATGAATCTTTTTATGTATTGATCATAGGTATTATTTATAAACATATAATTACATATAGAACATATGCTATGACATGAAAATAAAAGACGGTACTTAGCAAAAGAAAGAAGGAATGGGGGTACAGTGGAGACAGAACAGGGAAAAAGAAAGTAACAGCAATGAAAACATCATATACTTGAAGAAAGGTGTCATTATAAAACCCATCACTATATCCTAAACAGAAAAATAGTCCCCATGGATATGTGTACCTGAATGTGTATATGAAGGAATAAATAATCACTGAAATATAACAGCTATGTGTCGAGTCAACAGCAGTTTGCTCAGTACTCAGTAGCCTAATTGCTTTCAGAACTAATAATCACCTGTTCCTACCTGTTGGTCACTAATTTTAGTCCTGAGAGGACAAGGGGATGAGCCAGTTTGTGAGATTCTCAGCATTCAATATTCAGGTTCACATTTATTGTGGATACACAGGACAGAAAACCTGGAATGTTCTACATAATATAGCTACATAATCTGTTTGCAGTTCATATTATTCTACTGCATAGAGAAAGTTGCAAGTTGCAAACCCTCTCTATACATTTGTAATTAAGGAAATAATTCTGCTAATCGCCTTTTGCAAAGTGCGTTACAAGCTCCCATGCCAATTAAAAGACATTTAGTAAATTGTGTGCCTCTGAAGAGATGTACAAATTGTTAATGTTACCTCTGGCTGTAGCTAAATGAACAGGAAATACTTTAGGGAAAAAAGAAAAGTCTCTGTAAAAGTAAATGTATTGTGTGGGTACCAGAGAAATGCCTCTAGCAGAGATTTTTCAGAAAAGTCCCATTTTATAAAGGAATATATTAAATTAAACAAGTTCTTGGAGTCTCTGGAGAAAACTGTGGAGATATTTTAATGAGAGCAAAGCTAAGGAAATGTGAATATAGAATTTTCTATCAATGGTGTGTCTTCTAAATTTTATAATCCTGTCGTTAGGCATAAATTTAGGCACATCAGTTAATCTCCCAAAGTCAGAAGTATAAGAGAATTATGAATTTAAAATTACCACTCTATCAGCTTATAAATAAAGAAACTTACAAATAGAAAATTTATGATGTCAGAGAGCAAGCAAAATCATATGGGGTCAGAATTCTTCTTTATTCTATTAGTCTAGGATATTTACACGAAAAAGATAGAAAAAAAATGTTAATTCTAGACAATGATTTTATTGCAATCTATGTACATATTATTGAAGTTTTTTTTTATAAAATCATGTAACTCTCATAAAACACACACACACACACACACACACACACACACACACTAAAGGGGCCTTTGAGTTGTGCAATCAGTGAAGGTGAGTAAGTAAGCTTGGAGTACTGAGAACAAATACCTATCACCCATGCCAAAAGTCTTGGATGTTGGCATGTGCCTATAATTTCAATTTGAAGAAGACAGTGGCCGGAAGAACTGCTGGGTTGACCAGCTACCCTATCAAAATATGTGAACTCCAGTCCACTGAGAAACTTTCTGAAACAGAAAAACAGAAGGCGATTGAGGAAGATAACCCAGATTCAAACTCTGGCCTCTCCACACATGCATGGGCTCATGCGCATAGCTATACAAATGAAAAAAATACAATAATAAAGACAGTACTGATGCTGAAATACCACCCCAATTAGATGTTCACATCATTTTTTAAAGAATTAAATAAAGACAGGGTGATCCAGTGGGAAACTACTAGATATTTGGATTTGACAGGCCTGTGTTCAAATCCCAATTCTATCAACATTGTATGTGTGATGTTGGGCAGGTGTTGCGTTTCTCTTGAATCATTCTCCTTGTTTAAAATGGAAATGTGTATTCTTAACCTTCAGAGTTTTCTGAGTACCAAAAGAGAATGTAAGCATAGGATTTATGGAAAACATGTTTGTTCACTTTTGTTTGTCTTACTTGAGCAGTCACATTGAGTTCATGTGAACATTAGAGTTTTAGGAGGGGATTTAGCATGGGGATTAGATTTCTAAAAAAGAAAGCCAAGTATTATACAGACTAGCCAGAGATCCTACGTATTCCGAGCAAGGAGAAAGAGGGCTATGCGAAGCAACCACTGCCTAGTTCACCATGGAGGATGGTGAACTCCGCCAACATGTAGATCCTAAAAATTACGGTCTCTTTAAGACGGATGTCACAGCTGTCAGAAAAGCCAGAAAGGAAAAAGCACCTTAAAATTGGAAGAGAAGCAGGTTAAATGGTCAGTGGCACCAAGTCAGCTCTGGTGTGATATAAATAGTGTCGAATTCTCTATTTTGCAAGCGCAGACCTTAGGTTGAACCTATCTATGTCAAGAAAAAGACCTTCCAGCAGGAGGACACATGTCTGATGTGAAAATGGGCAGAGATTTCTGCCTCTGATGATGAATGGCCAAGTTAGACCTGAAGAGACCAGCAAGGAAAGGCCATCTGCCTCTAAATCATTTTTACAAAGAGACAGCTTGCCTCCTGACAGGTCTCTGGAAAGAAACTTACCTTTGCTCCAATGTATGTAAGTTGTTTATCCAAAATTTGATTGTCACATCAGGAATATATAACCTTCTAAAGCACATTTCATTTAGGGTTTTAGAAAGATGGAATGAAAGACACATGAAAATGTGCTTATCACAGGCTATTTCCAGTTTTGATAAGAATATCTCAACACTATGACAAAATAGCCATAGGGCCTTGACCCAAGCAGAACAATCTGAAATGGCCACTTAGAGCAGGATATTGGAAACAATCTTCCTCAGATTTAGCTTTTTTAGCTACAGTTTTACTGTAAGAATTACGTTCGATGAGTAATATTTATGAGCCTCTGAGTCCAGATGTTTGGGCTTGCTGAGAACTTCATGTATAATAATGTCTTATGACTTCCTTCCTAATATACTGTTTTTATGTCAAAATCTGTTTCACTTTTTTTTTTTTATCATGAGTGCCATCTGCAGAGGACAATAATCGTGTTGTTTTTGTAAAACTTCAGAAAATGGATAAATGGGTGAACAGACCCTTGGAGAAATGAAAGACTTAAAAAGTGTTTCTTGAAAAGGGGGTATGAAGAGAAAGAGAAAGAATTCTGGGTTCTTGCAATACCTCTTTTCAGAAGGCTGGAAGGTAAGAGTAACAGTAAAAGAGTTTAGAAGGTCCTAGATAGGGCACCTCAATATCCATGCTGGTTCTCAATGATGTGATATTAAATGGGACATCTTTACTGGAAGGCAGAATGTAACTCATAAAATGTAGATAGTTCTTTCTCTCTCTCTCTCTCTCTCTTTCTCTCTCTGTGTGTGTGTGTGTGCGTAGACTTTCATATGACTTTGTGTATACTTTTTATTTCTGAAGACATCATTCACTTCTTTCTTTTTTTTTTTTTTTGGAGACATACTCTTTTATTCTGTAACTTGCCTAGTGGGCTAAACTGTCTGGCTAGTGAGCACTGGAGTCTGCCCAGCTCTGTTCCCCAGTCCTAGTATTACACAGCCTACCACCAAGCCTAGCTTTTTAAAATGTGGATTCTGGCCATCAGTCTCATATCCTCATGCTAGTGGCTAAATACTTTACTGGCTTCATCATCTCCTGTTGCAGGTGATCTTCAAAGCGTACTATGTTCTCCATAAACATTTGAAGTTTGAGGCATTCTTTTTGTCACAATTTAAAGGTTGTGCTTGTAATGAGGACTACTAGATAGAAGAAGGGATGCCACCAAGTACCCTAAAATGCAAGCAGTGGTTCTATATAGTAAAATCCTATCCTATCCAAAACATGGTTTATCAGTAAAGTGTGCTAAACTTCGTTACAAACAAGAAACCAATTCTGTAACTAGAATTCTGAAGTCAATTGAGAACTAACTAGCCTATATTCTCACGATTTATTCCACCTATTCTGAGACCTATAATTATAGATATATTTAAATTTAAAGTTTGACTCACAGTCTTAAAGTCTCTGTTGTTCACCTACTATAATTTCATTAATCATGTCTTCAATTATATCAATAAGAAATAGTTTCCGTGTTAGAGTAAGATGTATCTGTAGACAGCCCAGGGATTAAGGGTTAAGGAAAGGCATAGTAAGTCTAACAGGAAGACATGATTTTAGGTGATGCCCACAACTTGATTGTTTCATCCATTCCTATCATTAGAGTCATAATTAGAGTAAACCCACAAAAGGACTTCCACAGTAAGAAATTTTCATTCTTGAATGTCTAAACAAAGATAAAAGTAATCTAGAAAACTTCTTCCACAAAATCATGAAGAGACAATGCCGAACAGGGCCTATTACCTGCCAGCAATAATTTAGTAAAATTAGAGGACAGAGTTAGGATAGACACTCAGGTACATTTTTTTCCACAAAACATACTATTGTGTATGAACTACATGACGGTACATATGGTACATGAAACAAGCAATGGAAAGAGACAAAGAGACAATAGTTCAGGTTGAGAATAGATATATTTTTGTTTGGTTTGGTTTGGTTTGGTTTGGTACTCAGTCCTTTTCTGTAAGTTGTCTTTGCTGAGTTAGTTAGCATAACCAACAGGAAGATTGCACTGATGTTTTAACAGTCATTTTGCTTTTTAAAATGTTTATATTGATGGCCAACTGATGGGCAGAGTGAATGGAATTTTATGTAAGAAGTGGGAAATAGTAAGAGCTGGAGGGGACGGGAACTCCACAAGCAGAGCAACAGAACAAGATAATTTGAACACAGGGAACTTCCCAAAGACTCATACTCCAACCAAGGACTATTCGTGGAGATGACCTGGAACCCCTTCACAGATGTAGCCCATGGCAGTTCAGTGTCCAAGTGGGTTACATAGTAATGGGAAGAGGGACTGCCTCTGACATAATCTGATTGGCCTGCTCTTTGATCACCTCCCCCTGAGGGGGGAGCAGCCTTACCAGGCCACAGTAGAGGACAATGCAGCCAATTTGATGAGAACTGATAGACTAAGATCAGAAAGGAGAGGAGAACTTCCCCTATCAGTGGACTTGGGGAGTGGCATGCATGCAGAAAGGGGATGAAGGGTGGGATCGGGAGGGGAGGAGGTAGGGGCTTATGGGGGGATACAAAATGAATAAAATGTAATTAATAAAAAAAATTAAAAAATGTTTATACTAAAGTCATATTTGCTATCTTTCTTGAATATGAAAGGCTTGAAATCAATACCCTAGGCTTTCTTCATTTAACTAAGATGTGTGTTGTTTAAATAATGTGGTGAGCTTTACGCCTAGTGCTGCTCCAGTGTGTGTGTCTGTATGCTCTTTTGATAGTGTACTTTGATAGAGAATGTAACTGCTTTCCCTTGCCTTATAATTTTAAATTTTAAATTTCTAATTTTTAATTTTGTGTGTGGCTTGCTAGATGACTGAGAGATGAATGATATATAGATGTTAGACAGATAGATAGATAGATAGATAGATAGATAGATAGATAGATAGATAGATAGATAGATAGAGGATGGGCCTATGCTGCTGAATGCAGTGACCCTGGTGGCCAGAAGAAAGAGTGAAACAGGAGTCATAAGTGGTTTCTTCATTCTAAATCTTATTCCATAGAGTATAATAAACAATGCTGGCAACACCTTGCAACATTTGGGGGATCTATAGCACCACTTTGGCCAACAACTAAAAAAGATGTAACTAATTACTAGCACTGTTTTTGTTGTTGTTGTTGTTGTTTGTTTGTTTGTAGTGTGATGAATCTATTTGATGCATTGTCTCTCCCAGTATAAGGTAATTTCATTTAAGCTACACATATACATGTATGCATTTTAGGGAGCTTCTAGAGCAGTAGGTTTCCATATAGTTTTGGAGGGTTTTAGTGTTTGTTATTCCTCCCAAAAGCCTCTCTTCTACACTGACCCCCCTTTCCACTTCCCATACAGCACTCATATTGTAATTTTATTTTACCCTTTTATAATTCTCTATTATATTTCCCATCTATGGAAGAGTCCCTCTTCTCTCCCTTCTGGTCCCTTATTAGAAGCCTAACTTCCATTATTATTCTAAAGGTGCACACATATCCAGAAAAACAAACATTACTTGTAAATTTAGCGTTTAATTAGCATACATAATACATAAGTAATTAGTATTATTTATTTTTAAAGCAAAGGTTGTTTGAGGCCCTTCTCACACCCCTCCTCTAACCCCAACCACTCTTTACACATTTTCATTACCCATAATCTGTTTTTTGCTTTCATATATCCTATGTTCCTTGCCTTTATTCTCCTCTGAATATTTTCTTTTCCCTCCAATGGTCTTCTTTCTAGTCGCATAACCTATCTCCAAAACCTATAGTTCCTTTTAGATATGATCAAGATAGATGGATAAAAATGTGGTATATAAATGATAAATTATTAACATGTGTCTCTAAAACCTAATTGGGTTGTGGTAAAAGCCAACTCATCTGTGAGTACAGAAAATAACAAAAGGAAATTTTGTTTCTGTGCACAGTGGGTGTCTCAAACTGCTGCATAAATGATGCATAGAAAAATATTTGAAAAGTAATAATTATATGATTCTCGGTTCATATACCCAATTACAACACAATTTGTAAGACTTTCTAGGAAAACTAAATATATTTACATACATATATATGTACATACATACACACATATATACATACATATATAGAAATTTTATCCAGCTATAAAGAAATTAAACCTTAAATTTTATAGAAAACTGTATCGATCTGTAATGTATTATAGCAAGTGAGGTAACAGGAAGAAGAAAAAAAAAAACAAGAATGTCAATGGTTGAAGTATAAAATTGAAAAACCTCCAAGAGTATGAACAGGTGATACAGAAGTGTTCTTTTCCTGAAAATATTGACACAATTTAGGGCAGCCATATAACTTGGAATTGCTGATCAACTGATTGTTTACTAAACTAAGAATTCTTTGAAGCATTTGAAAGTTCATAATCACCTAAGCTTATTTTGAAAGGAACAAATTTGTATGAGTTGCACAATTGTTTCACTCATGGCCCTGTCCTGGATAATCAGCAGAAGTATTTAGAGTTGAGTGGCTACTTTTTCCAGCTTTTCCCTACTTGCTTTCGTCATGATGGAAGGTGATATGCAATCTACCAGAGGAGAAAAATAATAGCCAATCCCTCCAGCCTGTAAACCTTGTAAGCAGCAACAATGACTGACTTGAGAGACATGACAATTGGTACAGTTGTTTAGGAACATCTTGGAGAAGCTCAACAGTTTCTGACTGTTTGGATTGGCTATAAGATGAAATCCCTGCCTGGCACCATTTTCACTTTAAGAACCTGTGATTCTGTATGTCAAAGGCCCTGGGAGAAAACGTACTACTTCTACTGTTTTGCTAAATGGACATAATATTAAACTGACTCCTAACTACTTATCCTTATACCCATAGATTAATGTATTTCTTGACACTGATCAGCCAAGAAGTCTCTCCCTGAGCAGAGGAAGTTAATTTTGAGTAGACAGCTGTGGGCAAAGAGGAGTTCATTTTGCTGAAGATTGTGTCACCCTTGGTAAGCTGAACGTGCTTGAATAGAAGCTCACACATCCAAGAATAGATGAGCAGCTCATATGAACTTGACACACACACATATATGTGCACACACACAGATGGATGGGTATGGAATTGGAGGTTGGATCTTGAAAGAGTAGGGAGAGGACGACCAATATTCATGACATTATATACTCAAATCACTAATACAATAGTTTGTTCAATTTTCATTAAAAAAAACCAGTAGTATAAAGCACCTCAGAAAAATATAAAATAAACCAGCAAAGTACACAAGGATGCTAGTGGTAATAATAACTTTTCTGGGCTGATAACATGACTCAACAGTTAAAGACACGTGCTCCCATCATTGTGACATGAGGCCGATTCCCAAGACTCAAACTCACACTTTAAAGGAGGAAGTTACACTTCTACAGAAAGCACACAACATGTGTGTGAGCCCACCCCACAAGCATCAATCAATTACTCATCATATTACATTTTAAAATTTTTATTTATTTGTTTATTTATTACAATTTATTCACTTTCTATCCATGCTGTAGCCCCTCCCTCCTCTCATCCTTGTCCCACCCACCCTCTCTCTTTCTTTTAAAAGAGGAATGCTTCCACCTTAACTTTTACAGGTAATGATGGAATTTTATAACAGTTGCTTTTCTCATTTCATACTAAAATATGCAATAGAAACAAGATAAAGAAGGGACTGTTTGTTTAGGATCACAGTTTCAGGCTGTTTAATCCTCCTTCTGTAGGAAAGACAGAGTTAAAAGTACTTGGTTCACGGATAACAGCAGTCCATGAATAGCATGGACCGAGAAGAAAGGATCACAGGGATGAAAGCAGACATGGGAATATCATTTAATGTCTTGCCCTAGTAACCTTCCGTTTGCCAGGTCCTACCTCTAAAGACCCCACAGCCTCTCAGACAGCATCATCCATGTGGACCAAGGATTCAAAGAATCAGCCAGTTGGGGGACATTACAGATTCAAACTATAAGGAGCTTCTTCTTACTATGTTTGCCCTCTTGTGTAACAGTTTGTCGTAGACAAAAGCTGGGAAATATATCATCATTTTCTGCAGTATGCATGTAGAACCAAATATATATTCAAAATCTATATTATTTTTATGGACACTGAGTATTAAACCTGAATGTGGATAGAATCCAGAAAGAGAAAATTATTAAGGGAAGAGGCTCAAGTGCAACACCATTGCGAAGTAACACCACCCCACAGCGGATCAATCACACACAACCTTTGTGGGTTTGATGTCTCCTTTTCATAGTTTGGCTCCTTTTCAAAGTATTTAGGAATATATAACTTTCTTAAAGAACATTTAATCTGGAGTCCTGCTATGCTTAATAAAGGAAACAAATCCTCTGCACTCTGTATGCTTTTTGATAGACTCTCACTGCTTTAGAACTAAATCCTAACTCTTTAGTAAGGTCTCCCTGACGAGCATGGCTTTTCCTTCCCTTCATCTTTATTTCACGCCATTCTCCTTTTTCTACACACTCCTTTGCAGATTCTCTTGCCATTTTTCTTTCCCAGAGATGCATGAATCTTGTCCCCCCTTGCAAGGAATGCTATTGTTCTTCAATCTCCCTACCACCTCCGTTAAAGTTAATATTTTCCGTTTAAACGTTTGTTTCATATTTTATTTGGGTATTTGTTTGTGTGAGTTTCTGTGAATTACGTGTATGCATGTACCTATGGGTGTCCTAACAGGGTGTTTTATCTTCTGGAATTGTAATTATAGATGGTTGGTGACGTGCATGTTATAGTGCTGAGAATCGAACCAGGGGCCACTGAAAGAACAGTAAGTACCATTAAGCACTTACTATTTCTCCAGGATCAAGAGGTAATTTCAGAATTAGAAATCTATATTCATTCCTGTAAAACTGTTTCCAAACCTATATTTAAAAATAAAATTAAGCTATATTACAACAACTCTACCATTGCACCAGAAGCTTCTGGAGGGCCAGGACATTTTGTTCATCATTGACTCTCCTGAATCTGGAAACTGACTGGCTCATGGGAAAGACTCTAAATGTGAACGAAGAATATTTGTATCCTGGTGTCCAATCCCAGTATTTGCTTTTATTCAAATTCTTTCTTCTCTATTTTTGTTTACCTGTGTGACATTAGGCAGGTGCTGCAACTTGTGTTCATCCTTGCTTTTTAATTTTAAAAATGAAGTATAAAATATTTCTCAAAAGTCACCATCTCCTTGTTAATTGTATCGCATATGGTTGTGACTTTTCACTTATGAGCTACTTTTTTATCATGCACAGAGCTTGGGGTAGCTAAAAACCTTCTTAATGCTGATACCAATCACCAACAGATTTCAAAAAGTAAATGTTTTATCTTCCTGTGATAAAACACTCAGTACTACCACCCAGAGAATCTCAGTCCTGCTCAGATATGTCCTGCTCATGAATAAACATGAGCCTCCCTCAATGCGGGCCACCTGATCTGTACTGGACTGTCGCAGGATTATCTTCAAACAGATTATCTTCACTCAAATATTTGTCTCAGGACCTGGAGCATCCCACCCGAAACAATGATTTAATATTTGGTCCTTAAAGCTTGGCATTGTGGCATACTTTTAATCCTAATATTAGGGAGGCAGAGGCAGGCAGATCTCTGAGTGCGAGGACAGCCTGATTTACAGAGTGAGTTCCAGGACAACCACAGCTACAGAGAGAAACTCTGTCTTAAAAAACCATTTTTTCAGCTGAGCCATCTCTCCAGCCATGCAACAGGGTAGGCTCCTGGGAAGATACGGTGTGGATCTAGCTAAGACTCCTAACGGGACTGTGGGGGGGGACATGAAAACTGAAGTGACCAACTACTAGCCAGGTAGGACTAGTGGAAGCAGGGAAATAACAACCCACTGGCAAAAACCTTTGATCCAAAAATCTTCCTGTGAACAGGAGCCTAACATGACTGTAGTCTGGGATACTCCAGTGAGCAGCAGATGGAGCAGATGCTGGGACTTGTAGCCAAGCAAGGGGAAGAGCTCCATGGGTCCTGTGGAAGTGTTGGGGGAAAGATGTTAAGATCTGGAAGGGACAGGAACTTCACATGAAGACCAACAGATACAACTAACCCAGTCCAGTGGGGGCTTACATAGAGTGAGACATCAACTAAGGAGCATGCATGGTCTGGACATAGGCCCCTACAGTTATACTGTTCTTATATGGGGAGTCTGGTAAGTGTGTGTGTGGGGGGGGTGTATTTCTAATATGAACTCTATTGCCTGCTTTTGGATCACTTTCCCTGGTAGGGATGCCTGGCCTGGCCTCAGGTGATGAGGATATGTTCAGGCCTCATGTGATTTGATGTGCTGTGGAGGGTTGATACAGGGGAATAAGGGAGAGGGTATACTGGGAAGAGAGGAGGGAGGTGGCACCTTTGGGATATAAAGTAAATAAGCTGAAAAAAAATAAAAAAGTCATTAAAAAATCTCAGAGATATTTTTATTCTTACATGAGTGTTCAATACATATTTGATATTGATGTCTTTCTCCTCTTCTGAACAGCTCTTGAGTATGGTAGGCAATCATTCACCCTAGGACAACCTGCATTCGAATACTAGTTACACTCCAAACTATTCGCAAGTTCATTAACTGTGTCTTATTTTCGCTTGTCAATAACAACAATGCAATTTGCGTACTCCGGGGTTTGTGCTGAGGACCATCTAAGATAAAAGATATAAAATTATTAGAGAGTGCAAGCCATATAGAAAATACCAGCAGTCATTTTTAATGATTTTTAGTATCCAAATGGCATTTCAAAATTTTAATATGTTTTAACTCACTAAACAAAGTATATTTATCAAAGGTATGCAAGACACTTCAGAGCATAAAAGTGCAAATCAGCTAAGGATGTTTTCAGTCAATGTTTAAGGACTATCTAGGTAATAATAAAGCTAAGTCACATATCAATGCGGATTTAAATTATAAGAAATGGACAACTGATGCAGAAAATAGGGATAACTAAGTTATAGATAATTATTGAGACTGAATGAGTATTATGTGCTTTGGTATGTAAGGTTGAGAGGTAGGTAGCAATGATTCCAAGCTCATCAGAGGTGGCATTTGTAACTGCAAATTTGGTGTACTTTTGTCTGCCAAAGCGGACTTCAGCAGTTTAGATACAAGAGTATCCTTCCCCGGCACACTGGCTTCTGGTTGTAGTAAAAATTTCTTTGCAAGGGAGGAGCAGCCCTGCTAGGCCACAGAGGAGGACTTTGCAGCCAGTCCTGAAGATACCTGATAAAACAGGGTCAGATGAAAGGGGAGGAGGTCCTCCCCAATCAGTGGACTTGGAAAGGGGCAGGGAGGAGATGAGGGAGGGAGGGTGGGATTGGGAGGGAATGAGTGAGTGGGATACAGCTCAGATACAGAGTTAATAAAATGTAAATAATAATAATAATAATAATAATAATAATAAAATAAAAAAATTATTTTCTTCAGGAACTAAGACCCACTAAGTAATAAGCATCAAAATTAACAGCTTATATCTCATTTTCTTCTTATGACTTTCCAGGGGATCGTATGAATTGCAAAGACAGAGACTCCCGGTGACTTGGTAGTGAGGCCATTTACAGATATCCACTGTTTTAAATTTGGGACTACTCCTCCTGCTCATATGTAGCCTATAGGCAGCTCAGTCTCCATGTGTGTTCCCTAGTAAAAGGGGCAGAGGCTGTCTCTGACATGGACTCTGCTGCCCACTCTTTGATCACCTCCCCCTGTTGGAGCTGCCTTTCCAGACCACAGAGGAGGAAGATAGAGGTGGTCCTGATGAGATATGATAGCTGGGGTCACTTCATAGGGGACTATAGCTCCTCTTTTCTAAGTAATACGGGAGAGGAATAGGGGAAAAAAAGAGGGAGTGTGGAACAGATTGAAGGAGATGAGGGAGGGGGTTACAATTGGGTTGTAAAATGAATAAATTATAAGAAATATATTTAAATTTAAAAAAGAATCCAAATGTGTGTCTTAAGAGACAAGAATGTATGAAAAATAGAAAATTCATGGAGTTGACAGTACTTTCTTAATTAATTAATTTATTTAATCACTTTACAGCCTGATCAGAACTCCTTCCTCCTCATCTCCAAGTCTAAACCTCACACACCCCCTCCCCCATTTCCCTCTCTCCTTCTCCTCAGAGAGGAGGAATTCCCCCTACCCCAAGAACACCAACACTTATTATATTGTTATATTTTATTAAGGTAAGCATTTTTTTTTTACAGCAAGGAAAAGATTACTACAGTTTCCTGAAAAGTCCTACATAGAAAAAGTAAAGAAAACAAGCAAATGGAGCAATAGAAAGAAGTGGAAATGAGAATAACAAATGTCCCCATTTCATTAAAGTTACCTGTATGGAACTAAATGGAACTAAATGGAACACTAGATGACAGAAACCTGGTTAGTGTAAAATTATAGTCACAGAAAAAAAAAAAAGTGCAGGACAAGCAAATGACACTTCTACCCTTCCAAAAATTTTACGAAAAATGAGATGAACTGATAAAATTTCCTTATTCTTCATTTAATGTACTAGTCCAGCAGTTGTAATACAACACAGCAAAACAAAAACTGACAGTCTTGTACCCCTGTGAGTGGATTTCCCCCTGAACTCACTAGCATTTCCTTTTCTTTGGGTAAAAGCTCCACAAATGATGCCCAAATTAAAAGTAAAGTGATCCGGAGGTGCATTGATTAAAGGCGTCATTAGCTTTCATTATTTTGTATAAACTAGCACAGTCTACAGACATGAAACTTAAATATATACAGAACCGTGTAACGTAAGGACAAAGAGGACTTCTGGGAATAGTGAAGACAACTTAGATTGATAAGTGATTTAAGTGGTAAGTTCCCTTAGAGTCAGTAGCATAGTGGGGTACTCAATGTCAATATACAAAGTGACAAAAACCATCTGTGCCAGGCTGATTAAAACCCTAAAGATTCTGTCTCTAGTAATATTTGCCTTGGATTTATGCAGTATATTAATCATACTTTACATAACAAATCTCATCTTCTGAAGAACCTCAGAACTCAACAGCTGTCACTGGGGAAATCAAAGTATAGTGATTTGGTAATTTTCCCACATCAGGTATGACAAATTTGAGTTGTACTAGTCAGGGTTTAATCAAGACTTTGGAGTCATCTAAATGATTTCTACTAAGGGGTTTGCTTTTCAAAAACGTTAAAAAGTGATAAGGAGGGACAAAATTAAGAGAGAAAGGGTCGCTGTGATTTCATCAGTAAGCCCTCTCCGTCCCTGGACACACAAGTATCGTAACTTGCAAAACGCTGTGGAAAAGAAGCAGGTCCAAACACTGTTCAAAAAAGGAACATTGCTGCCTTTGAAGCTAGTAATGAGCCTGAGGTCACTGTTGGTCAGCTTCATCAGCAGTTTGTTAAAAGACCGGTATAACGAGAAGGCTGAAGTTTTGTTTCACCTGATCTTGTGTATGGCATTTATAGACTGATGCTACCTATAGCTTAGGGATCAGACATACACTCCCTCCACGGTCACTATCAACATTGAACAAAAGAGAAAGAAAAACAAGAAGATTAAATTCTAACCAGATCAAGCTTGTCAATGTAATGAATAGTCCTTGTGATTTCTGAATGCAGATTTCCCCCTGCTTTTCAGTTTTCCACAGAAAATAAGCACAAGTGTAAAGTGACAATTTTCTGGCTAAGTGCTTAGCACGTCAGCTTTTAACTAAAAGTCTGGGCACAGGGGTCTTTTCTGAAACTGATACTCCAGTTTAGAACCACTCATGTAGATGGCCTGGAACCCCTACACAGAGGTAGCCTATGGTAGTTCAGTATCCAAGTGGGCTCCATAGTAAGGGGACAGGACTGTCTCTGACATTAACTGATTGGCCTGCTCTTTGATCACCTCCCCCTGAGGGGGGAGAATCCTTACCAGACCACAGAAGAAGACAATGCAGACCCTCCTGATGAGACTAGGATCAGAGGGAAGGGGAAGAGGACCTCCCTTTTCATTGGACTGGGGGAGGGACACGGGTAGGGAAGAGTGAGGGTGGGATTGGGAGGGGAGGAGGGAGGAAGGTCCAGGGGGGATACAAAGTGAATAAACTGTAATTAATGAAAATAAGAAGTGAAAAGAAACATGTTTCATGCTTTCTCTGTACATTAAAATGTTGTGGGGTTGGAATATTTTCATGCATTGATTTACCAAGCTCCCTGAACAATGAGATTTGAAGGCAGATAGAGCAGGATATAGCACATTCTCAGAGTGATCTGATTAGCACAGCTCTGTGACATTGATGACTGTATACATCAATGTCTATTGATGAGTATTTCAGAAATAACAACTGGGAAATGTTTAATGAGAGAAGAGCACCTCATTTTCAAGCCAGTCCCCCAAAGTTGTGCAAACTTTGATTATAATTACTTTCTGAAATTCCTATGTGAGCAAATATGGGGGAAACACAGTCACACACACACACACACACACACACACACACAAACACACACACACACACACACACACACACACACACACACACACACCAATAGTTCCTACCCTTTCTGACACATAAAACACTTTCTGTTGTTTCCAGGTTCTGTGTGGAGAACCCATTACTGAACTCACCAGAATGTTTCCGGAGAATTTTATTCCACACTGAAATGCTGTTTTGAGTTCTCTGTGTACAAAATCTGTTCTACTGTGAGCTCCTGGCAAAGTGAGCAAAAAACACCTGTTTTTAAGTGGGAGCATCAGGAAGTGCAGTTTTGGTTTATTTAATTACATGAGAGGAAATAACCCCTTCATCTGCTTTTTTTCTGTAATCTCTTATGTGCACATATAGATGACTTTTTTTTTTTGAGTCAACACTGTTATCCTTTTTTCTAAATTTAGCCCTAATTTTGTAGTGTAAACAATTTATTAAAATCTACTAAAAGAAAGAAGTGGAGAATATCATCTGCTAGAAGAAAACTTATGTATATGTGTTGTGCACGTGTCCTGGACTCTTAACTATTCTGTATCTAATAGCATTTGCCTAAGATTTATTCAGCATAATAATCATACCTTAAATACTTAAGTGTATTTGTGATTGTGCATGCCTGTAAATGCATACTTATCCCTGAAATCAACATGGTCTGGTTTACAATTCTTTTTTTTTTTTTTTCACACATTTTTTATTTTTATTTATTTTTTCCCTTTGTTGTTTTATTTTCTTTTTCTACTTTTTCATTTTACATCTTTTTTCTTTTTTTATTATTATTAATTACACTTTATTCATTTTGTATCCCCCCATAAGCCCCTCCCTCCTCCCCTCCTGATCCCACCTTACCTCCCCTTTCTTCATGCATGCTCCTCCCCACATCCACACAGGGAACTTCCCAGAGACTCATACTCCAACCAAGGACTATTCATGGAGATAACTTAGAACCCCTGCACACATGTAGCCCATGGCAGTTTAGTGTCCAAGTGGCTTACATAGTGATGGGAAGAGGGACTGCCTCTGACATAATCTGATTGGCCTGCTCTTTGATCACCTCCCCCTGAGGGGGGAGCAGCCTTACCAGGCCACAGAAGAAGACAATGCAGCCACTTTTGATGAGAACTGATAGACTAAGATCAGAAGGAAGGAGAGGAGGACCTCCCCTATCAGTGGATATTTTTATTTTTTTATAGTAATTACAGGTTATTCATTTGTATCCCAGCTGTAGCCTCCTCCCATATTCCCTCCCTCATCTCCTCCCTGCCCCTCTGGGTTTCCAATTCTGTAGCTGACTTTATGCATAATCTTCCTGGATAGTAGTGTTTGGGCATTCCTGCAAAGGTCCATTAGGAAACATGGCCTGGGGCATCTTCCTCTGAAGTGACAATGGAAGTAGTGGGGCCGGCAGAAAGTACGTGACCTGGTGACCTTACATTGGACAGTCTTCCCAGAGATGAACAACCAATTGCAGGCTCTGAGATGGTGTGGAGAAAACTGACTGGTTGCCCAATGCTATATAACGTGTTCTTTTATGAATAAATATGTCTGTATCTGCTTGACCTCAGATTCACCAGACTCTTAGTGTCTGTGTAGTTACTCTGCACCTCTCACCCAGTTGGCCTGGACCCCTGTACTCACCCAAGTGATGAACCCTTGGGAAGAGGACCAACATCTGGAGCCCAATATGGCCTTGGCCCCTGGTCTGGTTTCTAGGTTGCTAGTCAGTGAGCACGCAGCTCCCTGCCTGTGTGTTTCTTGGCTGATCATGAGTGAGTGTGCAGCCTCCCCTGTCTGTGCATTTCTCGGCTGCTTGTGGGTGACTTTATACATAATCTTTTCAGATAGCACTGTATATGTCAAGAAACAAAGTGCGTCCAAAAATAGAGGCTAAAATGAAAATGTGCCTAATTAAAGTAGCCTTCAATATGATATATATAAAATAAAAACTCAAAAATTGTGTACACTTTGGTGATTATGCACATAAATATGTATATTTATTATCAAACTTACTTATATTTATATAAGAAATATGAAGTATATAACAAAAAATAAAATGCATAATACTCTCATAGATCCCATAGATCATTTAGTCCTTGTGGAGAGCTCATAGTGAATACTGAAAATCAGAGCCCATATCTAGTAGTAATTCAATCATGATTTGATGATTGAATTGCATCCCACACTATTTCTATGTCCAATGCAAATTTTTGAATAATTTGAACCATTTCCTTGCCTTGCAATATTTATGTTGTTATACTGAAAACTCTTTAATCAAGGGCACTAATGTCATGATGGGACAATTTATGTTATGTAAGCACTTACCAAGGATAACTACCAACTAACAACATACCTGGAGGAATTAGGAAAAATGTATAAAAATGCATAATGATACAGTTTTTTTTCTCACAGAAATAGCCTTAAGCTTTAAATAGTAAACATTGTAAAGCACTTCAGAAGTAGTGATTTTTGTATACTCCTGAGCATTTTATTTTAATAACAGAGTTTCTATACTAACATATGAAAACATTAGTTACAGTAAACAGCTAACTTAGAAAATTCTTGGAAAGTACACAAGCTTTTAGGTGACTCCATAATAGAAAAAATTATTTCTATAATTTTCAACTGGAGATGGATAAACATGGAGATTATATAAAAATTGGAGGTCACTGCCAGTTATTGTATGGAAATATAACAAAATTCAGTGGCAATGGTATATACGCTATGTGGAATTACAGCCATATCAGCAACGTACAATCTCAGAAACTCAATGACCTTCATTTGGAGAATTCACAATGAGTTCAACATTGTTCATAGCTGAAAAGAGTTTGTTGATTCCTTGTCAATTTTACCTAAGACACAATGTTTGTTCATTATTGTTTGTTTATTTATGCATATTTTGTAGTACTAGTGATTGATTCTAAGGTATTGTTCATGTTAGGCGAACACTGAGCTATACTTCAGGTATTTTTGCTTTATATTTTGAAACAAGGTCTCACCCAATTTCCAACTCTGACCTTGAACTCTGGATGTTACGTGTTTCTGACAATGAGGATATATTTGAGAAATGTGGCCAGGCTCTAATAAAAAAGCAACAAAATGACAAAACTCATTAGTTTGGCACCAGAGAATAGAGAGTGAGCAGAACCCTGTAGTGTCTGGGAGGATTTTTATCTATCTATCTATCCATTTATTTATTTATTTATCTATTTATCTATTTATTTATTTATTTATTTATTTATTTATTTATTTATTTTAGAGTGAGCATACACTTGACTTGACTGTGAATGGTTAGATTGGAAGTAAATAGCAAGAGATGGATCTGAAGGGAAACAACAGTGGAGAAGGAGAAAAAGTGTTGAGAATGTTCAGGGGACCCATTCTGATTTGAATGAAGGAAACAGTATATAGAGTGAAGAACTCAGGGCTCCTGACACATGAGAAACTGGATTACAAGAAGGATTTCCTGCATTTGCTGAAGAAAATTTTATTTGAAAGCTTGAATAGACAGTATGAATTGCATAGAAAATGAGATTGGCAAAGATCTTGACATAGAGTAATGGCCAAATCAGTTGTGTGTTAGGAAGGTCTGTCTGTACAGGAATCAACATCAACAAATTATTTCTTGGAAAGTATATTGAGGAAACCCTAAAATAATAGAGAACCATCAGAAGGCTACAGCAGAATGCTCAGGAAGAAGTAATAGGATTTCACTGGACTGATTACACAGGGCCCATAAGGGAAATAAATGAATACATCTAAAGATGAAATACAGGCTCTTGTCATTGTTCTTGGTTACACTCCAGAACTTGATGGTGAGGCCCTCATTGCTGAAGATACCACATACTTGAATCATAGATCATTGTGCTCACCTGGAAGCTTCCATCCTACCAGCTAGGTATCATAGTTCTGTATGGTACTATGCTACTCCTTGGTAATAAAAATAACAGTTCTACCCAGGTTTGAACTCTGTCAGCCACAGTAATAACAGGCCTGATGTGACATGCCCACTGGTACAATAGTGGCACAAGTGGTTTGGCAATAACATTTTTCTAACTGTGTCTAAAGTTTATTCTGTGAGATATAACTTAAATGTGTGACTGGGTATTTTATAGACTGTAGGGGAGATTCTAATATTATCATTCTCAGAAATGGACACAGTATTAAATTGCTGCCTAAGTTATTATCTTTATACCTGTAGATTAGTACTTCCCCCAAACCTGATCAGAGAAGCTTCTTTTTACAGTAAAGGGTGATTAAAACAGAGACCAACAACTGGTTAATATGCACAGGAGATGATACTATGGCGTGCTCAGACCTGAACTACATAGCTACTTCAAAACATTATCCCCAAGGGGCAGAAATTATCACACAGGAAGAGGAAGACAGAAAGACCATAGGTACAACAGGCATTGGGCATTTGCAGTAACTAATACACAGTATTTGCCAAACATAACAGTTATATTTTGCAGATGGGAACTCATAGAGCAGTATCTGAATGAACAAGACCATCAAGCCAGCCCACATCTCAATAAACATCGGGAAGTGGGGTTTCAAGAAATATGACCATGAGCTGAGGACCTCTTGGCAAATGATGGCTGCTCGGGAAAGGGGGCTCAGTTTTCTTCAGGATAAAGCCCCTGTGAGGCTACCCATGCTCCAACAGACAGTCTTATATCTATGCACACTCAGTAGACTCAGTGGGCTTTTATATATATAAAGCACATGACATTAGGAATAAATAGTAGGAGAAGGTATGGAAGAATTTGAAAAAGATTTAGAGGAATGGATTTGCTCAAAATTTGTTATATTCATACATGAATTCTCGAGCAGTAAAAGTTTGAAATCAATCAAATGCTGAAGATGAAGTACAGCCTGAAGGTTATAAATATTCTAAGAACTTTGCCGCAATACTTATAGATTTCTGCTACCCTCAAATGCTAATATACAATTGGCTATATTTTAAATGTGATACTTTTTAAACCAACTGAAAATTTTGCCTGTCTAGATCCTCTGGGAGAGAAGGAAATGCTCTAAACTGCTGAACCATCACTCCAGCCCCCAAATTATGATTTTAAAAAGTAAAATAAAAACAGCCTGATGCCAACTTTTGTATTATTATTAAATTATTTATGTTAAGCTATGGATTATGGTAATATTTTGAAGTCATTAAAGGGGCATAAGAATATGAGATTACCACTAAGAAGTCTTGGAGAGTTAATTTGCTATGTCAATCATTTATATGTTTATTTAGATATATATGTTGATTGTCACATACTGTACTATGAAAGAGAGATGCCATGACAAGTATTTCTGATGATATTTTTGATTGCAAAGAGTTTATATTACTCTAGATATGAATAAAAAAATTGGAAAACTAACAGCATGTATAAATAAGTTAATTCCAAGTATCGTGATGTTCCCTGAAATTGAGTCTAAAATTAACTGGTCTCCAGTTAGAATAGATGTGGGCTACATGTGTTTAGTTCTAAAAGAAGGTATGTGGATATGATAGATCTGGGCTGGGTATTACAGAAGCAACCAGTTACAGAAAGATCTAGAGTATTCCAGATAACTGAATACCAAGTAAAAACTCAGCATAGGAAAGCCTTGATCATTTCTGAGCATGATATATATTTTATATTATAAAAGTTTAGGCTCAGTTTATTGTATATGCAAAGGGATGATCACAAATTTTTTCAGATGACAGAAGTATGCAAAATAAAAGCTGATCACTGATCTTTTGAACATGCTAAATTTTTATTTTAAGTATTTAAAAGTTTGGATAGGGTGAAGTATTCGTCATTACTATTTTGAATATCAATGTGATGTCTAAGTAGTTGCTTATAAATATCATTAAAATGAATATGTCATATGATTTAGTGGTTGTCTAGCATGTACAGCATACTGTGATCAATTATTAGCACTACAAAGCAACAAACAAACAGTTGTGTTAATAAGTTCTGGCTTCCTGTTGTCCCATCACTTGTTAGGAAGAAGAAGGGGGTCATATGTCAAATGTCATTCTTGGCTACACAGGGAGTCTGAGTCCAGCATGGGATTAAACATTATAACTTGTTTAAAAGAATTAGAAATAGAGAAGAAGAGAGGCCTAATACAGGAAAGAGGAAGGGAAGTACTTGATTCAATCTTCTGTTAAGAGCCATGTTTTTTTGGCATGTCAGCCTCCACACCAGCCATTCCCTTTTAATGCTGACTAAACAGAAATGCCTTTTCTCTATTACTATCAGTCTTGAGAAACAATTTCATTCAGGGTTTTGGAATCAATTACTCGGGAAAGAGGTTTAATAACCTTACCACCGCCTTATCAGTGGTCATTGCATAAAAATTGTGTTTCAGCATTCTACTTTGAGTCAGCTCTATCAAAAAATATAAAGATGTCACTTGGTTGAGAAGTATTTCCTAATGTTTTGTTCCTGGAGATGCTATTATGCTAATAATAAATCTGAACAGACCATAGGCAGAGTGTTTGTGATATACTCAACATTCATCACACCTGGACCCAAGTGAATATCCATTATGTGTTTTTAGGATCCTTGAGTTAAAGCAGGTTCATTACACCTGCCAATTTCCATAGATTTGTTGTGTGAAATATAGTCTTCTGTGAAGAAATCTTGGTCATAGTGAACATTTTCATTCTTTTGGCTTTCTGTCACAGGTAGCTCATTTACTTTGACTCTCAATTTAATGCAAGGCTCATTTGAAATAGAGTAAGATGCAAGGCATCATAAATACTTCCTAATGAACTTTCCCAGATGTTGCTAACACTGATTATGTAGGAGTTTTATTTTCTGCTGAATTCTTTCAGGGTAACACATTTATAAAAATGTAAGCTGTATAAAAATGTTGATGATATTTGATATTTTATTTATTGATATCAGTCCTAAAATAATTTAATTAAAAATCAATTCCTTTGGCGGAAATTTTGAAAATAAAGTAAATATATTTGTATGTAAACAGTAGCAAGAATAATCTTTCTGTTTTAATACAGGCTATTTCTGAAAAGTAATTAATACAGTTGCAAACAACATCATATTTAGCCTTGAAGACATAATTCAAACCTTTTTACAATGCTAGATCAGGCCTTTAATTCTACTCAGCTACTAAATCTATCTCCATGCCCATGTTCTTGAATTTCCAGCCTGTTACTTCAAGGCAAAGTCTATGATTCAAAAGCCAGTACTTCCTTAGGTCTAACCAGATGGTGCAAGAGAGAGGGGGGAGGAAGAGAGAGAGAGGAGAGAGAGAGAGAGAATGTGCATACATGGAAGATGAAGGTCAACCTCAAGGGCTGTTTTTCAGGTATTTTTTAATTATTTCAAGAGATGGGGTATGGCTTTCTCCACTTTCTCAGCATTGGCATGACAAAGCATCATAAATAGCATTTTAAAAAATGGATTTCAGGAATCAGATGTGCATCTTCACACTTCCACGAAAAACAGCTTTACTGACAGAGCAAACTCACCAGTCCTCATTTTGTACTTACAGTATTTTTACAAAAACACTCGAAACATAGCAAAACAAACAAAAATTACACACAAATGGACAATTCTTGATTATAATCTAAGTGAATTATTAAAGGTTACATTGAATAACCAACCAATATTTGCCTGGATTTAAGGCTCATTCCATGACATGGAACCTTTGCCTGGCACTACTTGGCTGGTCAAGAACTTGACACTGGAGAGGCCAGTGACCTAGGAGAACACTAAATACTAGTGCTCTGCAATATAATGACTCCTAACAACATTCTACTGGAGTCATAAATTAGTGGCTTTTACTGCCACCATCACAGAAGCTTCTTTCTGCAGTGTATAGGAACAGAGAGAGAGAGAAAGACAGAACCACAGCTAGATAATGTGCAGAGACTGAGAGACATTGGAATATGCAGTACTAAATAAGATTAAATCTGTCACTTTTGGGCTCAAAGAAACCCTGGAAATAGGTGGCTGAAAGTTCATAAGATAGAGAAGGGATAAAGAACACCAAGGAAACAAGGCCTTTGAATTACAGCAGAACTGCATGGGTATGGAAAAGATGGATTCCCAGCATTGAGAGGCAAAGTGGACAGAAGGCCTATCCCTAAACAAAAAGCTATCACCAGTTGTTATTCCCTCACAAATGAAAACATAAGTTTCTCCAACAAGTCTCTCTGGATATTCAAATAACTCTTAAGGATGGGCACCATAAACGGCAGTAGATGGCCAATGCAAAACCAATTCAGTGCCATTTTTTCAGAGCTTCTTTTTATTTTCAACATAATATTTTTATTGATGATTTAGGAATTTCACAATATGTACCTCAATCCTCACTTCCAAGACCTCTAAGGTCTACTCCCTTTTGACCTGCACGCACACACACACAAATGAGTTTAATTTTTGTTGCCTATATACTCACTGCAGCACAGTCCAGTGAGTATATGGGACAGAGGCTAGTTCCTTAAAGCAAACCTGGTTCTTCTGGACTGGCTCCCTCAGGAGAGGGCAACAATAGTAGAGAGCTGCATCTCAGCATCCTTATTACAATTTTAAGTGTTCTCTTTGATGACTTTCTGAGTAGGCTGTTAGGGGTTTTCTTTTTTGAGGAGGGATAGGGCTTGTCACAGAAGCCTTCTGTGTCTCTCTTTCTCAAATGTGTGTCTTCAGTCATCATTGATACCACTGCAAAAGTGGCTTCCTTTCCATTAAGAGTCAGAGGGAGCATAGATCATGGACTTCCACACGGTTTCTGGTGATAGCACAGACATGGACATCCACATTATCTCTGCTGTCAGTATGACCACATATCTCAGCATGGATTCTGTTGTCATTACACACCATGGACATTACAAGGTTCAAGTGTCTTATACATTTGCTCTTCCAGCAACAAGGTACAATGTTTCTGATTAGTTCTGTCTTATATAGAGTTGACACAGTCACACTGTTAGTGTTGATATATTAAGTAAGAAGAAGAAATAAAGGTAGAGAAGGAAACAGGGAAAATCAGAGGAGAAGAAGGAGTAAGAGGAAGGAAAGGAAGGGGAAAATGAGAAAGAGGGAGGGGAGAAGGAGAATTTGAGTAATAATCAACAATAATTATGACCATCTGAAGAGCCTCAACTTAATTACAGCTTCAAAACACATTTTCACATCTTACATAATACAGCTTCAGGGAAGAAAGTACCAAGATACCCGAAGAACATTTTTAACCCTTTTACAACTATTAATAAAATAACTTAAGATTCTTTTTTACTTTTTAAAATTTTAGTTTTTAATAATTACACTTTATTCACTTTGTATACCCTTGTAGCTTCCTCCCTCCTCCCCTCCTAATCCTACCCTCCCTCCCCTTTTTCCAGTACTCCACGCATGCCCCTCCCTAAGTCCACTGATAGGGGAGGTCTTCCTCTCCTTCTTTCTGATTCTAGTCTATCAGGTCTCATCAGGAGTGGCTGTATTGTCTTCCTTCTCTGGCCTGGTAAGGCTGCTCCCTCCTCAAGGGGAGGTGAGCAAAGAGCAGACCAATCAGTTCATGTCAGAGGCAGTCCCTGTTCCCATTACTATGGAACCCACTTGGACACTGAATTGCCATGGGCTACATCTGTGCAGGTGTTCTACATTATCTCCATGCATGGTCCTTGGTTGGAGTATCAGTCTCAAAAGACCCCTGTACTCAGATTATTTTGTTCTGTTGCTCTCCTTGTGGGGTTCATGACCTCTCCAGATCTTACTGTTTCCCACTTCTTTCATAAGATTCCCTGCACTCTGCTCAAAGTTTGGCCATAAGTCTCAGCATCTGCTTTGATACCCTGCAGGGTAGAGCCTATCAGAGGCCCTCTGTGGCAGGCTCCTGACCTGTTCCCTGTTTTCTCTTTCTTCCGTTGTCTTTATTTAACAATTGTGTTCTCAATTAAATTGGCATTGTTCTTTTCCTAATATAAAAAATACTAAAGCAAAACAAATACATTTTTAAGTGATCAAACGAAAAACCTCTTTTAGGATTAATGTTGTTTGGTTAATCATACTACGAGTCATTGCAAAGACCCTGGGTCTAGTATCTGTGGCATCTGTGAGAAAAGCCTGTGAAGTACATTAAACAACAGAAAACACAAAAGTGAACAATGAAAGTTTATGTTTTAAATTGTGATATAAAGGAACTAAAAATACATACATTTTAGTGGATTATAACAGTGAAAATAGGAAGGGAAACAGAAAATTGTGAAGGACTTGCCTGAACTAAAGCCCAGGGGTCCTGCAGAGACTGATATTTCAACAAAGGACCATGCATGGAGAGGACCTAGACCCCCTGCTCAGTGGAAATCCTTAGGCTTCTTAGTGTCCAAGTGGGTTCCTAGTAAGGGGAACAGGTGCTGTATCTGACATGAACTCAGTGTCTGGCTCTTTGATTAATTCCCCTTTGGGGGTGGGGGGATGCAGCTTTGCCAGGCCACAGAGTAAGATGATGCAGCCAGCTTCGGTGAGACCTGACAGGCTAGGATCAGATGGAAGGGGAATAGTCCTTCCCTATCAGGGGCCTAGGGGAAGGCCATGGAGGGGAGGGGAGAGGGACAGTGGTTGGGACTGGGAGGAGATGAGGGGAATGTAGCAGGGATACAAAGTGAATAAATTGTAATAAATAAATAGATAGATAAAATGATAGATAATCTGAAGAAAAAAAAAGAACGAATACAAAAGAAAGAGGAATGGAAGAGGCCAATCTCTAATCTATTATAGTTTACACATGTAGTGAACACCATGAAATTTCAAACAAAACAAGCAGATTTAAATCAAGGCTCTCTTGTGTAAAGTAATATCATCATCTTTTACCTCTGGGGCAATGCTTATCCCACATTACCATATTGAAATGGCCATGGTTTAAAAGAAATAGATCCAATCTGTTTTTTTCATGATGATGCTGTGCACCAAGGACATATGATTGTTTCTCCCTTAGGATAAGGCAAAAGGACATGTTGAATCACATCCAAATTATATAAATAGAAGTTAATAGAAGAGACAGAGTATTTCTCATATTTGATATGTGTTCTGAGAACAATGGTTTTATTTTAATTTAACACAAAAGATCTTTTAGAGAGCCTATGCTAATTCAATAGACACATTTAAAGGGCAAAATGTTAATGTAGAATTTTGACAGGAAGCTAAAATTTAAAGAAGGCATAGAGTTCTTTGAACCTGGGTAATTTGGGGGTCCCTTAATGACTTTTCGCTCTCCTTTTAATATATGAAAGAACACATTATTATTTAACTTCGATTCTTCTCACAGAGAAGTAGAAGTGACATAAGACAAAACAATGTGATAACTCCGAATAAATATGACTGTGATGCCAGGAGATGTTGGATTTGCTAATTATGGGAATACCTTTGTAAGGGTTCAAACTTTTTAGGTTCATCTGCCCATATTTCAGCACTCATAGCTTTTCATCTCTCGGAACGGCTAGTAAATAGATTGGTTGTATTTGTAATTTTGGCGTTATTACTGAATTGTTACAAGTTTGTAAGACATAAATAGCAGTTATCATTACACAGGTAGGGGAACTCAGAATCAGTGGGAAGGTGGCCGAGGCCTTCTCTGATAGCCCAGAGACGTTGTCAGTGCCAAATTTGTGACCTAATGTAGGCAGGTAAACTTGCAATGAAGGCTCGAATTTCCTGCAGGATTGGGATGAGAGATAGTTCAAAAGTTAAGAGTATCTTGTAGTCTTGTGGAGGATTGGGTTCAGTTCCCCACACCTAAGGGGTGGCTTGCAGCTCTACTCTAGCTCCAGGGTATGAGACACCTTCTTTCGGCAGCTTCAGGTACCAGAAAGGCAAAACACTCACACATAAAAGAAAACACAACTCAACATAAAACCAGATACTCTAAATCTGTTAGAATTAAAAATGCAATTAAAAAAAATCCCATTAAAAAATGGGGAGCAGAGCTAAACAGAGAATTCTCGACAGAGGAATATCGAAAGGCAGAGAAACACTTAAAGAAATGCTCATCCTCATTAGCCATTAGGGAAATGCAAATCAAAAGGACCCTGAGATTTCACCTTACACCCATCAGAATGGCCAAGATGAAAAACTCAAGTGACAACACATGCTGGAGAGGTTGTGGAGAAAGGGGAACCCTCCTCCACTGCTGGTGGAAATGTAAACTGATACAACCACTCTGGAAATCTATCTTGTGCTTTCTAAGACAATTACAAATAGTGCTTCCTCAAGACCCAGCTATACCACTGCTAGGTATATACCCAAACTTTGCTCAAGTACACAGAAGGGATACTTGCTCAACCATGTTTATAGCAGCTTTATTTGTAACAGCCAGAACCTGGAAACAACCCAGATGTCCATCAACGGAGGAATGGGTACAAAAATTGTGGTATTTTTACACAATGGAATACTACTCAGCAATCAAAAAGGAGGAAATCATGAAATTTGCAGGCAAATGGTGGGATCTAGAAAAGATCATTCTGAGTGAAATATACCAGAAGGAGAAAGACAAACACGGTATATACTCACTTATATAGATCTATAAGATATGATAAACATAATGAAATCTATACACCTAAAAAAGATAATCAAGAGAGCAGACATGGGGTAAGATGATCAATCCTCATTTAGAAAGACAGATGGGATGTGCATTGAAAGAATGACAGGAGTCTACTGAAGGCATCTGAAAGACTCTAACTAGCAGTGTTTTCAAAGCAGATACAAAGACTCATGACCAAACCTTCGGCAGAGTACAGGGAATCATATGAAAGAAGGGGAGTTAGTATGATGGGGAAAGGATAGGAGCTCCACAAGGACCAAATATATCCGGGCACAGGGTCTTTTCTGAGACTGACATTCAACCAAGGACCATGTATGGATATAACCTAGAACCTCAGCTCAGATGTAGCCTGTGGTAGCTCAGTAACCAATTGGTTTCCCATAGTGAGGGGAATAAGGACTATTTCTAACAGGAACTCACTCAATGGCTGGCTCTTTGACCTCCCCACACCCCAAGGGAGGAGCAGTCCTTTTAGACCACAGAGGAGGGCTTTGCAGCCAGTCCTGAAGATACTTGATAAAACAGGATTGGATGAATGGGGAGGAGGTCCCCCCCATCAGTGGACTTGGAAAGGGGCACGGTGGAGATGAGGGAGGGAGGGAGGGATTGAGAGGGATTGAGGGAGCGGGACACGGCTGGGATACAGAGTTAATAAAATGTAACTGATAAGAAAAAAAAAATAAAATAAATTCAAAAAGATAGCTTTTAGTTTAAATAAATGAATACAATTACTCTTGAAAAAAAAAAAGAGAAAGAAAACTAAACTCCGCTTAAACAACAACAACAGCACAATCAGCTGCTCTGAACTGATTGTGGTAATAATTTCCCAGCCACAATTGTTACCATTATTCTTCCTGGACCCTTTAAGTGCATTTAAAGCTCTTTATCGATAGTTGAAGATAATTCTAGACCTTTAAAGTTAGGCTATTTGAGTAACCTGTGGTCATCAGAAGAATGCCACAGAACTGACTCTATTCGGACTCCGAGCTCTGCTATCAAGGGACTGTGGCCTTGAAATTTTTATTTTGAGACCCCAAGAAGCCACCATGTGAAAACTCTGATTCACGAGCAGATGAAAGACCACGTGGATGAAAGGCAAATGAGCATAGCTCACTCGGCTGAGCCTGTCTTGGAGTAGTTATGTCTCAGATGAGTCTAGTTTACTGTAGATCCAGTGCATCAGGGCCAAGTCCAAAGCACAGGCCTGTGAAGCATGTCCTAAACCACAGAATCGTTAGGCCAGCCTGTGGCAATTTGATATTCCCAGTGATGCACAGCCTTTGATTTAAGGCAATCTGTTACAAAGAGAAGTTTATCTAATAAATGTATATGATTGCCATTAGATTGAGTGGATAAACATACCTGTCATCCTCTTTTGGTTATTGAGGAAGAAGAAAAAAAGAATTCCAAGATTGTTTTTCAGTCTTGAAAGAACATTTTACAGCATTTTTCGTTTCTGATATATGACTACTTCACTCTAAATAAATTCACTAAAAATGAATTCATAAATGATAAATCCCTTAAACATAGTTTACTAAATATCCTATTTGAAAACTCATAAATTTAACAGCAATGTTTCAAAAGTTATTTTACGTATTTTTAAGAATTGAACTTTCTCTTTGAAGTAATGCTTACCCTCACAGCTTTATCACTTGGTCATACAAATAACACATGCCTTGTGCATTTTCAAAGTTGTTTCATCTCAGGGAAGATATACAGTGGTAATATATTTATCAATCTAAATTCATAATAATAGAACACTTTACCTGCACAAGAGTTTATGAGTGGCAGCAGAATTACCAGTTTCCATAGCAACCTCATCTCCACGTTCTAAGGTCAAAATTTTCTCCCATGCAATCAGCAGGAAAGAAGATTGTATCTTCTAGTCAGTATGTTAGCAATCTATCTAAAGGAAATAAAATTGACAAACATGAGTAACTTAATATGTATCCCACATGTTAAACATTGACTAAATGTATTTTTAAAATATTATCGAAATAAAACAATATAAATGGTTTATTTTGCTGAATTTCACATATTTCAGTTCACATTTTATTAAATAGAAGAGTGCTCAATTTAATGCATAACACATGAATTAAATTTTCTATTAATTGGATTATAAGTTTGTAATTCTCACTTTAAATGTTTATTTTCCAGCACACACACACACACACACACACAAATGTAAGTTTCACAGAAATCATAGATTTTCTAAATGTTCTATAAGATTATTGAGGACATATTCATTATGAATTACTACCTTTCTGGATGTTAATAGAAAAAAATCAATATTATTACAAAATTTCTTTAAGAAATCAATTTCCAGCAGTATTATTTTGCTGATAGAAGATGTGTTTTCCCCAAGGGATTATAACATAATTGTCGCTAATTTATTTTGACATTTTTGCTCTTCCAGGATAAATGAAACCAAAAAAAGGAACTAGCATGCCCTTTACTTAACAAAAACAATCTAAAAATAGTTTATTACACTAATAAACTCATAAAAATTAGAATAACCTCAGGATAAGCTCACCTGTGTTGTTTTGATGAAACTATTGAGTGTTATATTCAAGCTCAAATAACTTGAATATTATTTGAAGATGTTTGGATGTTATATATGAAACTGATGAATAACAAAGTTTGAACAATTTCCTGATGTTTTAAATTTCAAAAGACTTACATCTATTTCTGCATCTATTTATTTAAAAATAGATATAAATCAATAGATAAAAAGAACCAAAATATAAATGCTGATGAAAACTGTGATTATATTTCACTCTATAAAAATAAAGCATAACCACAGACAGAAACAAGCATTGGTCAGTTCAATAAACAGCATTGAGTTGATAATTCTGATAATAAGCTCTGACAGGCTTTCTACTTCTTTCCCTATTACATATTCAAATATGCATTTACAAATTTAAGTGTGAATATCTTGATTTAAGACATTGTATAAATACCAACAAAGCAAACCAAAACAAAAACCCAAACAACAACATCAATGGGCTTGGCTGAGCAAGCCAATGGCTGAGCAATTGAAAGTGCTGAATACTCTCCCAGATGGCCTGAGTTGAGCTGAGTTCAATTGCCAGCTCCTACATGGAAACTAACAGCCTCAGTACCACAGTCCCAGGAAATCTAATGCCCTGCCCTCTTCTGGCCTCTATACTATATGGAGACTATCTGAAGGTGTTGCACTGATATACTTTCAGGTAAAACTCCATATTGCTTATGCAGGTGAAATTAAGAATGGAACACAAAACTTAGTAAAAATATATCAAACCCAAATCAAAAACCGAACATAAATAGAAAGAAAATCACAAAGAACATTCTTAGTAAGAGTAAAGATCATCAATCCTGAGATACAGAATGCAATTCCAGCAGCATCCATGAGCCTCACAGCTAGAGTGGACCTAGGAGGTGCTTGTAAGAGTGGCAGGGAAGAGCTAGGTCTCAGGGGAGAAAGAGGCCAGGGCTAATGCAAAAGGCAACAAGGCCAAGTCACAGGCCGAGTTCGCAAAGACCTGAACAATGCTCAGCACAATCTTCAAAAGAACGATGGCAGGATAAATGCTCAAATACATAAGACCTGTAGGTTTTCTTTTTCAATATTTGGTCAATATGTAATTTAAATCACTACTATCACAAAAAAATAAAATAATAGGAAGAATAAATGCCATGATTGTGCAACTTAATTAAATTTTACTCTTATAAGCCTCAAAGGACAGTTTTTAAATTTACAGTAGCAGTTTTAAAGATAAAGAAAAATTTACCTTTTTATAAACCTTGCTCCTCAATGCATTTTCCACCCACTAGAATATTAACATCCTATTTTAATATAAAGCAAAGATTTTATCCTATTTTGACAGTATTGTAAAACTTTGATTCATTCTCCATCACACTTCAAAATTCATAGGAATAATATTCAAAATCATATAAATTGGGAATCTTCCCTTTCCAGCTGGTTTATTTACAAAACATGCCCATGATAACAATCTGTTCTCTAATCACTATACATACGCTGTCTAGTAACTGTAAAGATATTGTTTGATATACATAGAATTTTTTTCCGACTCTGTATACTTCTTAAAATCTTCACATCAGCAACATAACCATATTTCTCTTTTCCCTGCGTAATATCTGTGTACTCAAATGTCACGACAGAATTATTAATAGTACTTCTTTCTCCCAAAAGTCACAGTTTACAAGATAAATTATATGGTCTACTTATTTCATGTATATTCATTATTTCTTCTCCCAGACTCTCTTGTCCTCCTCTCATGATTAAAGCTCTGTGGATATCTCTAGAGAAGCACAACTTATGCTCGCCCACTTTATAGAGTTGTAGCAGCATTGTCTCTGCCTCTTAGAGCCAGGAATCCATTACTTTTGCTGCAGTAGGTTTTTTTTTCTTTTTAAAGGGAAACACACACACACACTTTAACACTGAAATCAGTAACAGTCGAAGGCAAAGCATAATATTTCCATTATTAATACTTAATCCCTTGGTCTCATATAAAATGCTACCTCACAAGTGTTACCATGCATGACCCAGTCAGAAGGTACAGCTGAAAACTCACGGTTTCCCATTTTAGGAATTTCCCTAACACCATGCAATGTTCATTTCCCTCATTAGTCTTGAAGCGTGATATAAAAGATGAAACTCAACTGTCAGAACCAGCCCCCCAAAAGATTAACACCCTGAAACAGCTCCTTCCTTCCTCAATACACAAGGCTTCTATGATGCTGGCAGAATCTAGACTCTGCTGTTTATTAGTTATGCACGTTGCCTCCCATTGTCCCAGCTTCCTGTTGTTGTTGTTGTTTTTTTGTCCTAAATAATCTTGCGTTTGCTAATGTGAGGAACGGATTTGTCTTTCGTGTTTCTAACATTGTAGAGATTTCTCCTTCCATCCAAACAATCTATGATAATCCCTGAAATTAAGAGAATTGTGAAACAGCTAACCGTGCTCCTCTCATAGAAATCTAAAAAGCCTGAATCACCAAAACCATTACTTTGCCAGATCTTGTTTGTGATGTATGCCGTCTATGGCTACTACATCTCACTATTATCCTTACTTTTCCTCTTCAAAGACTCTAGAACAGCCTGCTCTAATGTATCACCCTGTGCTTACCAAAGGCACCATGATATAGGGAAAGTTTGCATGCTTTACCTTAAAGGTAATCACTATGGATACCACTTCCATACAAAGCCATATGAGTGAGTCAGAGAGAAAGCATAATTATTGCTGAGAATGTGCTAGGTGTGTAACTGGCAGTTGAATAGTTTAACAGCTGGTAAAAAGGGCTGAAGCAGAAATCAGGACATTTAGATCCCACTACTGTCTTGCTTAACACTAGAACATTTGTGCTTCGTTTATAATCATGGACACCAAAAAATGAAGAATTTGACATGGAAATCACCTTTAAACTTCTATCTCTTTTACAGTTGTTTGATTCATATTCAGTGCATAATTTCATAGCAAAGGCTGCCCTTTCCCATCTGATTGCTTATCAGCATATGGTAATGAGGGCAAAGCCCAAAAGACATTCTTATTTGCTATTGCTGTATGAAGTCAGATGAAGTACTTATGCATCTTTTGCCTTTTATGAAAGTTAAGTTTTGTAAAAGTTAAGGTTGCTCAGGGATCAGAAAATTGTTCTGGCTCAATAAGAACTATCTGGATAGCATAAGTCTGGTTATTTATTTACTCACAGAAACTAGGGTGGAAATACTCACAGTATCAAATGAATGCTGGTCAGTGGCCTGAAATGAAATCGCATGTTCCTAGGACCTTAAGATTACTTAAGGTCAAATGGGCAAAGAAAGAAAGGCTACAAAACAAACTTAACTTAAAACAGTTTCTAAAGTTTTAAAAAGTTTAATAAATGTGTCACCAGTATCCTATTTCAGGTGAGGGTTATAGGCCATGCAATATTTTAAATGGTATTTTGGATCAAACCAGTAGGTGCCTTGGTTCATAACCTGACTGCTAGGGTTATTGTTCTATTATTACAAGATGAACTTTGTGGCCCTACACAATGTGTGTTCACTTTTTCTCTCATGGAATTTCTCAATGTCAGTTTTTCAATGTTTCAAACACTTAAGAAAAGACTATGTATAGGTCTACAATCCATTTCTTATAATTAAAAAAGATTCTGACAATTCTAATATACATGTAATTTTGGTGGCAAATCTTTCTCAAAACAACATGCAGTCGATTGGACCTTTTAACTATCCAACTTATTATGATATTTAAGACTTCCTTATAAGACAAAAACATTGGTCAATGATGGTATTTTGTACACTGCACATATAATTGGTATCAAATATACATTTATACAGTACATAAATTTGGATGCATATTTGTGTATGTGTGTAATATACATTTGTACTATTTTACCTTCCTGAAGGTTATAATGATTGTTAAAGTAACATTGTCTAAAATCACTGAAGAGACAAAACTCTGGACAAGTCTGTGAAGAATTAAGATTAGGTTATTTGAGGTAGGAAGATCTACCCTAAATATCACTGGGTACTAATTCTTGGGCTGAGATCTTAGACTCCATCAAAAGGAGAAAATTAGCAAAGAATCAGAATTCCTCTCTCTGCTACATGAGTCGCTGACACCATGTGATGATCAGTGACTAAGGAATACCTAGCCATGACTTGGCTCCCTAGATGGATTATACCTTAAGATATGAACCAAAATAAACCTTTCTATCCATAAGTTACTTTTGTCCAGTATTTTGTCAAAACAACATGTAAATTACTTAATACATGTTAAGCTAAACACTAACACAGGTCAACAACTGGTAAGCTGCTGAACAAATCGAGACAACTTGAACCTACTGTGCTTATTTATTTATGCATGGTCTAGGTCAACAGAGGCAGAGGGGAAAAGTAGCCCATATGGACTGCAGAGCTAACAACATTTACTCTCTGACCTTTTATGACTTTGAAGCTTGCAGAAATTTCTTTGCAGATGTCTGGACTAACACAATCTAAACTGTGCAGTACCTTTAGCAGGGAAGAGCTCACTCAATACAAAGATTACAGAACTGCATTTACCTAACTTTATATAGGAAATCTCAAGGAAAATACCATATGTAAAGTAGAAATAAAACCTGGGTCCTGCATGTTCAGCAACTTCAGACACGAATCCTGCCTTTATATGACCTCTTCTAACCATGTATTATAAACCTGCCTCTGATCCCCAAAGTTATGAGTGAATAGGTAAGAAATTGTTTTAATAACAGGAAGATACCCAGTGCAAATTTTACTTTACTCAGAGAATCCTAAAAGCTTCTTTAGGTGGCTCAGGATAGTTACTCTTTGTTGTTATTGTTGTTGCTATTTATTTTTAGCATTTATTTATTTGTTTATTTATTAGAATAAACTATTGATCATTTGGCTCTTAATCCAAACAATCAGTCCCTGAATAGTCTGTAACCCAGGAATAAATATGAACATCAGGTATTGACTTGACATAAGGACTTAGGGAATCAAGCGATACTGTTACCACCATTAAAATTGGTATACCAGTCAGGCATGGAAGACAATGAGGGTTATCACAATCAGAGAAAGAGAGTATCATTCTTTATTTTTTACAAGAGGGGTTTTCTTGCTTTCTGTTTTCTCAGAGAACTAGGGGTTTTTGCTTGACCAAAATGCCAGGATGTGCTTGAATATTCACATTTTGAAATAAGCCTTTGAAAGGATCTCTTAAACTATTGTCAGTACTTGATTACTATATTTAGCAAGGAATGGTGAATGCCAAAGATAGCCTAGAATACTTTATTTTATGATAGGCTGACATGGGAGACATAAAAGAAAAAATTCAACTCTCTTAATATAATGCTATTTAATTTGTCTAGGTAGATTTATATAACAACAACTGTGTGATAGCGAATTATGTGATTTAATGTATATAGGAAGTCTTCAAGTCAGTTAAAACTTACGCTTTTTTCCTTAGTTGCACTATCTGAAATATTTTTTGTCACAGTGACAGTAGAAAACAAAACAAACAGAACAGGAACTCCTACTAAATAGTGTTGGTTATTGCTCTCCCTAAATTTAAGGCAATACTTTGGCAAAAGGAGGGCTATTTTTTTTTTTTCAAAACATTAACCAACCTCTCTCTCAAACGAGGATTATTTGTACCCTTTTGGCTTATCATGAAACCAATGTTGCAAAAGGATGTCCCCAAGGGACTTTATTCTTTCTCTATCTATAGAAACAATGTTTGACATTAATGAATTTCCTAGAAGAGATAAAAATCCATTTTTCAGCTGGTGTGTTCATCATCAGAACAAATGTGCTCAGTGCTAATTGCCCTTTTGTTTTTAATTGACCAGTTAATTAACTGTATCAAATAAATTAAAAATCCCATTTCACTTTCTTCAGGTGGCTCTCCTGTTTTATTTCAGTGTAATAAACATCTATGGTCAGTAGTTATGAGAAGATTCTCAATAATTTTTTACAACAGTATTTCAAGTTTGACATTCATGGTGCTATTTATTACCAACCTAAATCAAAAATAAATTTAAGTGAAACATTTGTGATTTGAAAAAAAATATCTGGTTCTGACTGGAAAGCCTTACATACCTTCAAGTGAGGAAAAGTAACAAGATAAATAATGCTATCGTGTTCTTTGTTTTCAAAATATAACCTATCATTTATAATAATTGTTATGCCTAGTGCTCAAAATAGGCAACCATATGAAATGATTGATTAAGAAATAGCTCTAATGCAACATATTTAATATAGTCATAGATAATGACTTCCTTTTGGGAAGGTATGATTACATGTTAAGCTGTTAACAGTTTAAAATAAATGCAAATGCATTTGTTGCAGAAGTAGAATAATCTCTACATTTTATTTTATATTTGTTTTTCAAGGACTTTTTGTTTTATTTTGTTTTGTTTTTCTTT
The DNA here is from genome assembly GCF_907164565.1 of Psammomys obesus. Lineage (NCBI taxonomy): Eukaryota > Metazoa > Chordata > Mammalia > Rodentia > Muridae > Psammomys > Psammomys obesus. The sequence goes on from NW_026596101.1 coordinate 9,601,722, forward strand.
GTTGCTGAGACAAGGGTCTTACTATACAGCACATAGTTGCTTTGAACTCGTAATACCTCTGCTTCAGCTTTACAAATGTTGCACTGAATCCTAGTTTATTTTGTTTGTTTTCAAATCAGAGAAACAAAGCTAATGTACTAACTCAGCCATCAATACAGTCTCTCTCAAGCTCAGAGTGGTTCCTAGAGGCCATGGATTCTTCCTGAAAGAGGCCAATATGAATAAATTGGCATTGGGACTGCAGAAAATCCATCCTTCCAGTGAATTTTAAACCTGAAGGCACATCAGTAAATAGATGCCCAGGGCAGACATTTCACCTGCTTAGCTGAAGAAACAAAAGCCTAGAGGATAGCAATTGTTTCCACATTTCAGTTCAGGATTGAGAATAACCCCTAGGCCTTGAAGTTACAGGCTTCTCCCCAAAGTTGTGCCCCTTTTGATCTGTGACAATGGCTGTATCTCCTTAACTCGGCTGCAAATTCTGTGTGTGCAAAGTGTAGGGAAATATTTCTCATAGAACAATTACCCCGGATAGGAGAATAAAGGTGACCGGTACAGCTATCATCTGGAGGGTGAGAACATCCATTGTCCTTTCATTGAAAAAGAAAATACTGAGAAACACTGGCAAGGAGAACAAAGCTTGCCATAGCCCTACTGCAATCTTAGCTGTAAGAGAGTAGATAGTGTTTATATGGTTTATTTATTGAGTTGCATAGTTTTATTTTATGTCCTGCATTTGCAAAATGGATTACTAGGTAGGAGTAGAGAGATCTTACAGGACAAAAGTGTCCTATATTGGAAGAATGGGCACAGTGAAGAAAGACTCCATGTAGATCACAATTTGCTCTGATAAATTGATTTTCTCCTCTTAAAAAGTGAGAACTAAGATAGACTAAGATCAGAAAAGAGAGGAGAACCTTCCCTATCAGTGGACTTGGGGAGTGGCATGCATGCAGAAAGGGGGGGGAGGGAGGGATCAGGAGGGGAGGAGGGAGGGGCTTATAGGGGGATACAAAATGAATAAAGTGTAATTAATAAAAAATTTAAAAAAAAGTGTTTCCTAAAGTGAGTAGATAATTTAATTTTACAGAGGTTGTTGTAAACACTAGAACAGGAAACTGATAAATCTGGTTCCCAATAATTAAGTATTAAAATGTATAGGCAAATTAATAATGCTAAAGAGATATTGGATTTTTCTTCTCTAAGTTTACTTCTAGTATTTTGGGGTCACTAATACTCTGTTTCCATTTCTAAACTGTGATACATAGTACAAAATACAGAAATGCAAGACCATCCTCTGCTACATAACAAGTCCGTGGTCAACTTGGTTGGAGTGGTTCTTGGTTGGAGTATCAGTCTCAGAAAAGAGACCTGTGCCCAGACTTTTTGCATCTGTTACTCTCCTTGTGGAACTCCTGTCCTCACCAGGTCTTAATATTTCCTCCGTCTTTCATAGGATTCCCTGCACTCTGCCCAAATGTTGACTATGATTCTCACCATCTGCCTTGATACCCTGCAGGGTAGAGCCTTTCAGAGGCCCTCTGTGGTAGGCTCCTGTCCTGTTCCCTGTTTAACTTTTTTTTATTCTTTATTAATTACCTTTTATTCACTTTGTATCCCCCCTGTGGTTCCCTCCCTCTTACTGTCCCAAACCCTCCCTTCCTCCACCCTCTGCATGCATGCCCTTCCCAAAGTCCACTGATTAGGGAGGACTTCTTTTTCTTCCTTCTGATCCTAGTCAATTAGGTCTCATCCCTACCTTCCTCCATCCTCTGCATGCATGCCCCTCCCCAAGTCCACTGATAGGGGAGGTCTTCTTTTACTTCCTTCTAATCCTAGTCAATTAGGTCTCATCAGGAGTGGCTGCATTGTTTTCTTCTGTGGCCTGGTAATGCTACTCCCCCCTCAGGGGGAGGTAATTAAAGAGCAGGCCACTGAGTTCATGTCAGAGACAGTCCCTGTTCCTACTACATTGGAACCCACTTGGATACTGAACTGCCATGGAACATCTGTGCAGGAGTCTTAGGTTATCTCCATGCATAGTCATTGGTTGGAATAGCAGTCTCAGGAAAGACCACTGTGCTCAGATTTTGTGGTTGTGTTGCTCTCCTTATGGAGTTCCTGTCCTCTCCAGATCTTACTGTTTTCCACTTTTTTTTTTTAAGATTCCCTGCACTCTGCCCAAAGGTTGCCCATAAGTCTCAGCATCTGCATTGATAGTCTGCAGGGCAGAGACTTTGAGAGGCCCTCTGTGTCAGGCTCCTGACTTGTTCCCTCTTTTCTCCTTCTTGTGATGTCCATCCTCTTTGCCTTTCTGGATAGGAATTGAGCATTTTAGCAAGAGTCCTCCCTCTTGATTAGTTTCTTTAGGTATACAGATTTTAGTAGATTCATCCTACATTGTATGTCTATATGAGTGAGGATATACCGTGAGCATCTTTCTGCTTCTGGGATAGCTTAGTCAGGATGATCTTTTCCAGATCCCACCATTTATCTGCAAATTTCATGATTTCCTTATTTTTCATTGCTGACTAATACTCCATTGTGTAGATGTACAACAATTTCTGCATTCATTCTTCAGGTGAGGGGCATCTGGGTTGTTTCCAGCTTCTGGCTATTACAAATAAAGCTGCTACAAACATGGTTGAGCAAATGTTCTTATTGTGTACTTGAGCCTCTTTTGGATATATGCCTAGGAGTGGTATGGCTGGATCTTGAGGAAGCGCTATTCCTAGTTGTCTGAGAAAACACCAGATTGATTTCCAGAGTGGTTGTACAAGTTTACATTCCGACCAGCAGTGGAGGAGGGTTCCCCTTTCTCCACAACCTCTCCAGCATGTGTTGTTACTTGAGTTTTTGATCTTGGCCATTCTGATGTGTGTAAGGTGAAATCTCAGGGTCGTTTTGATTTGCATTTTCCTAATGGCTAATGAGGTTGAACATTTCTTTAAGTGTTTCTCTGCCATTCGATATTCCTCTATTGAGAATTCTCTGTTTAGCTCTGTACTCCATTTTTTTAATTGGATTACTTGATTTTTTTTGCTGTTTAACTTCTTGAGTTATTTACATATACTGAATATTAGCCCTCTGTCAGATATAGGGTTGGTGAAGATCCCTTCCCAATCTGTAGGTTGTCGTTTTGTTCTGAGGACAGTGTCCTTTGCTTTACAGAAGCTTTTCAGTTTCATGAGGTCCCATTTATTGATTGTTGCTCTTAGAGCCTGTGCTGTTGGTGTTCTGTTCAGGAAGTTGTCTCCTGTGCCAATGAGTTCAAGGCTCTTCCCTACTTTTTCTTCTAAGCGGTTTAGTGTGTCTGGTTTTATGTTGAGGTCTTTGATCCACTTGGAGTTTACTTTTGTGCAGGGTGATAAGTATGGATCTATTTGCATTTTTCTACATGTAGACATCCAGTTAGACCAGCACCATTTGTTGAAGATGCTTTCTTTTTTCTATTGAATGGTTTTGGCATCTTTGTCAAAAATCAGGTGTCCATAAGTGTGTGGATTTATTTCAGGGTCTTCTATTCAATTCCATTGATCCACCAGTCTTTTTCTATGCCAGTACCGTGCATGGCTTGGCAGGATTAATATGGTGAAAATGGCCATCTTACCAAAAGCAATCTACAGATTCTATGCAATTCCCATCAAATTACCAACACAATTCTTTACAGACCTTGAAAGAAAAATTCTCACCTTCATATGGAACACCATGAAACCCAGAATTGTTAAACCATTCTCAAAAGTAAAAGACCTTGAGGAGGTATCTCCCTCCCTGATCTCAAGCTGTACTATAGAACAACAATACTAAAAGCTGTTTAACTTTTTTATGTTTAAGAAAAGAGGAGATGAGGGAGGGAGGGTGGGATTAGAAAAGAATGAGGTAGTGAGGTACAGCTGGGTTACAAAGTGAATAAACTGTAATTAATATAAAAATAAAAATTTAATTAAAAAAAGAAAATTACAAAGATTATATGAAAATTTTTTCTATATTTCTTGTTTTACCATAGTTTTAAAAATTAAATGTAATTAAAACAAAGCAAGCTCGGTACAGTGGCACACACCTGTAATCTCAGCTTCCAAGGAAACAGAGGCAGGCGGTTCAATCTCTGTGATTTCAAGACCAGCCTGGTCTACATAGTGATTCTAAGAAAGCCAAGGCTACACCGAGAAACCCTGTCTCCCCAAACAAAAACCAAAACCAAAACCAAACCAAAAAAAAAAAAAAAAAAGACAAACAAATTAAAAAGTAAAGCAGATTTTTACATACTAAAGTTATAATTAAATCTACTTAGATGGTATTTAGTTAAAGTATTACTAAATTATGTGATTAGGCCTAATAAACTGTCATATTTGAAATTATTGAGAGGGCAAATGGGTTAGAGATTAGTGATTTAAATCAACATCAAAATTTTAAAGGGTAAAAGCCTCAAATCAGCACAGAGCATTAAGCCAATATTCAGTGTTTTCTTGCCTTTTGACATAACTACGTACGTCATTAGTGAAAGGATGGTAGCCAGAACAAAGAAGGAAACCTGTCATTTTTTACCTATACATTTGTGATCAGGATTGGGGTTTGTATTCTCTTTTGAACATATTCTCTTTAAAACTTTGACAAATTGAAACACTCTCCTGGGAGGTAGAGCCAGGATGATGAAGTGGCTTGGAGCTATGAGTTATGAGGGTCAGTGGAAAGAAATGAGTATGTTTAGCCTGGGGAAGTGAGGATTTAGCAGTAGAGGAGAGCCATCTTCAAATATTTGAAGTGCTGTCTTGTGGAAGAAGGATTAAACTTATTATTTGTGTCTCAGGAGAGCAGAACTGAGACCAAAGGGTGGACACTTTAGAACAGCAAATCTCAGTTTAATAGCAGCCCTGAGCATTTTAACAAGTGGGATGTTTAGCCAGTGGTCAAGAGAACCAGCTGTGAAAACTAGACATTCTGGGACACACACATACTGAGTACATCTGTAATTTTTAGAGAAAGGAAATCAGATTCTGTGTATTTGAGTTTTGTGGTAAATATAATGGGAAGAAGATCATCTAGTCATAGGATTCAGAAAAAGGTAGAATGCATACATATAAAACTACAAAGAAAACGTTCTTTCTGTGAAATACCTGGATATAGTGCAAAATTAATAATAGGTATATAAAGGATAGCTAGCAGTCACCCATTCTCAGATATGGCTGAGAGTCCTTTTAATCCAGTAGAAAACTAAACTAGATGACCTCAATAGTCTTTTTGAACCAGGAGCATTTTATATTAATATATAAAAGCATCAAGCTGAAAGTCTTCTAACCAAGGGTCATTAAGAGATAGTTGAAGCCTTATAGTTTTTAAAATCTGTTTAAAATTTAGAAAATCCCACATAACTGAATATAGTGACTTCATTTTTAAAAATCTCTTAACTCACCCTCACTAGGTTCAGATATGCATAATGTTAAAACACAAAGAACATACAACAGCATCAATTGGTAGATCCAACTGATGTGGCATGTATAACTGCACTCAGACAACAACAACAACAACAAAATCAGTAAATGATTAACTAGCTCTTCAACACAGTTCCTATCCATATAGACAGCCCATTTTTGTTTGTGCTTCTTGCCTTGTCTTGGAACCCATTTTGCTGGCCATCTCTGAGCTGTGTCAGCCAGAGAAGAATTCTGGACACAGAGCCCTTTAGGAAGACATTGAGCGGGAGAAAACTAAGAGGAAGAAGCAATATGATGAGATACTAGAGGCAGGAGAAGGAATTAAAATAAGGTAAGAATGATAATGCAGTTTATTTGAAGTGAAGATTCCCAGATATACATAGAAAGTTTTTTAGTCAAAATCTCATACAATGTATACAATTATTATTTTAATTTTTTGTTTTTCTTTTTAATTTTAATTTTTCTTTTTGTATTAATTACAGTTTATTCACTTGTATCATAGCTGCTGTTCCTTCCCTCATTCTCTCCCAATCCCACCCTCCCTCCTTCATCTGCTCCCATGCCCTTCTCCAAGTCCACTTACAGGAGAGGTTCTCCTCCACTTCCATCTCACCCTAGCTTGTCAGGTCTCATCAGGATTGGCTGCAATGTCCTTCTCTGTTTCCTGGCAAAGCTGCTTCCCTCTTGGGAGTGGGGGTGTCAAAGAACCAGCCACTGAGTTCATGTTAGAGACAGTCCCTGTTCTCCTTACTAGGAAACCCATTTGGATACTGAGCTGTCATGATTTTATGGATGAGGAAACTAAAATGGGAGGTGCTTATTTACCTAGAATATTAACAAGTGGAAAAACAATCTCACTGACCAATTTCACCTGAAACCCAAGCCTGTGATTATGTTTACAATGGCCAGTTATTTAGACTGCATAATTTTTACCCAAACCATTATAGAGTTTAAGAAGAAATAGCCCCTTGTAATAAGGTTTTGAATTAAAAAATCCTACAGAATGAAATACCTAGACTGACGTTAAGCTATTTTAGATGGTACTGGACAAGATTCCCACAGCTGCTTTTCAGATATGAGTGATGTAGCATGACATCAGACTTTGTACAAAACTCAAGATTAATTATAGTCCTGGGAGTTTTTCTTTGTCACTTCCGTGTTTTTAATATATTAGAAAACTGTTTTCATAGGTTCCTTTATTTCTTCTTTCCTTCTGTCTTAATATTTTTGTGTCCATTAGGAGCAAATATGTAAATTTATGACTTATATGAATAAATAATTGAAAGAAAATAAACAATAAATTTCTATAAGTATATGAAACCATATAGCTGTAAGACATTCACTGTGAAACACACACACACACACACACACACACACACACACACAGGCAAATGTGCCCTCATCCCATCCTGTTTCTGTTGCCGAAAGTTTCTGCTCACAAGCCCCTGGACAATTGGACATTCTACCTTCTATTCCATCAAGCAGTACAAATTGTTCTGTGCACTCTGGTGTCCCTGACCTCACTGAAACAGGAGTTTTTGTTAGGTGGAAAATATAGATGCTGTAAATTCCTATGCTGCTGAGTTGCCAGCAACAGAAATGACTTGGACTTGGTCTGAGGGAAGCTTTGATTAGATGATAGAGCAGGTGGCTGTTCCAATAGAAAAGAAGTTCTGAGAAGTCACATTGGGAGGGAAGGGGGAAAGTGCAATCAATGTTAGAGTGTTACTCAAAAATGGCCTTCCCATCGATCTCATCTCCTAGAGTAAGGGGTGTTGTAGGAGGAAAGAATGTGAGAAAACATCTGTGGTTGTATAGCAGTCATTCTGGGGAGCGGGTAGGTGGCAGTCTGTGTGTTTAAAGAGCCTAATTCTTTGGCAGAGCCACTAGCTTACTCTCCCAGTTCAGTGTATAACTGGGTAAAACACACTGCGAACCTAAGCTTGTGCAAACAAGATAATGACATTGTCCATCTAATTCATTCAGAGGGAAATGGAAAAGGAACGGTAGTTAGCCACTTACTGACTCTGTGGCCATCTCAAAAGGAAGGGCTCTTTTTACAAGCTGTCAAGCTAACTTATTACTTTTAGAAATCTATTTTTTAATTTAATTTAATTTTATTTTAGTAACAATAATTTTACAAATTTATGTTGGTTGATCCCTGTTGCTCTGGATTTTATCAGTGTAGAACCAAGTGAGGACATGAAGAGTGGTAGGAATGGTTTTATTTGGCCATCTTGAGATCTCTTAGTACCTTCATTTACATCCAGTCTTTGCTTCATAAGAAGGAAGGGGCTATTCTGAATGAGATTTAAGCATCCTCCCTAGGGTCCTCCTTTGTGTTTAGCTTCTTTAGGTCTGTAGATGGCTGTCCTATATTATACTGTTAATATCTGCTTATTAGTAAATGTATACCATGCCTGACTTTCTGTTTCTGGTTTACCTCACTCAGGAGGATCTTATCTAGTTCCATCTCTCTGCCTGCAAATTTAATGACTTCCTTATTTTTAATAGCCGAGTAGTATTACATTGTGTAAATGTACCACCATTTCTGTCTCCATTCCTCTGTTGAGGGACATCTGGGTTGTTTCCAGATTCTGGCTATTACAAATAAAGGTGCTATGAACATAGTTGAGCAAATGTCCTTATTTAAGGTGGGGCATCTTTTGGGTATATGCACAGGAGTGGTATAGCTGGATCTTAACAGGATAGACACCAGAAGTGGTGGAAGAGCAGAAACAGGATAGGAGTCTACTATTGAGGGTCGTCTGAAAAGATTCACTTAACAGGGGATCGAAGCAGATGCTGAGACTCAGGACCAAACTTTGGGCAGATCGCAGGAAGTCTTCTGGAGGAAGGCAGGGGGGAGGACATTAGAGGGACATGAGGGGACAGGAGCCCCACAAGGAGACCAACAAAACTAAAAGATCTGAGCACAGGGCATCCAGCAGAGACTGATGCACCAAAGGAGGACCATATATGGAGAAGACCTAGACCCCCTGCTCAGATGTGGCAAATTGGCACTTCCCTCTCCATGTTTATCTCTGAGTGAGGGGATCGGGAGCTGCCTCTATCTTGAACTCAGTTGACTACTCTCTGGTTACTCACCCTTGATGATGCAGCCTTGCCAGGCCACGGAGGAAGAGGATCCAAGCAGTCCTGATGAGACTTAGCAAGCTATGGGCAGTTTGCAATAGTGGATAACTCCCCCTTTCACTAAACTAAGGGAAAGGGATAAGAGGAAGAGGGAGGTAGGGTGAGGCTGCGGAAGCTGAGGAAGGCGGCTTCATTCCGTATATATAATAAATAAATTGTGAAGGAAAAAATAAAAATAAAAATGAAGTAAGGTACTTTGTAGAGTTTATTTAATTCAGTGGAGTAACCTGGTTTCTGTACCAGGTTATAGGTATAAATAAAGCTTCGGAAGAGGATAAGTTTAGTCACCGAAAGTGCTTAAAGTGCTATCAAATGAATTCAGGGTTTAATAAGTAAAACCTACAATTATTAAATATGAACTCATCAAATATAAAGGAAGAGACTGTATTGACCATGCTTTTGATGGTTTGGTTCCTCTTCCTGGTATTCTCTAATTGTGGCATCTTTCTCAGAGATAGTAGTCTTATTTTATTGAAGGCTTACAGTTTACCTTCATTTAATCAAGTTAATTTTAATAATGGAAAATGGAATTTTCATGGTATGTATATTTCACATTAAATTTTATAGCTATTTTTTCAGGACCTTCTGCAGGCGTGTCTTCTGCTTTTAGATTATACTGAGCTATAAGAGGTCAGTTAATAGATGGATGATTTTCTGGTATCTTTGGTACCTTAACTTCATTTCAGCGATGGTAAATATTTAGCATTCAAGAGGTAATGATAGTTTGAACTTTTGTTCTTTTTATTTTCTATATAAAATTTAGCATAGTCTTCTTGAAAGGAAATGTAAGATACTATCATTTTAAATAAAAAGGAGAAATAATGACCTTGATTTTGGTTAACTCCATCAAGCAACTATGACTCAATTGGTTTAGAGTAGAAAAATAAATAAAAGAAGACCAGAAAAACCCTCTTTACAGTAAAATGTCATCAAGTAAGGATGTTATCCCCATGCATCTATACAAAGACACACACACACACACACACACACACACACACACACACACACACAGACCTCACGGTCAGCCACGTACTGCAGAATGTTCTTCTGTCAAAGGACCATTTGCCTATGAGGCAGAGGTCCTACAAAATTATAAATCTGAGTATTTTTATCACGTATGAACATCGTGGATATCATAATTTCATTGTAGAATGAGTTGCACATCTGTTTGTGGCCATGCTGATGTAAATAACCTTCTGTGCCACCCAGGGAGTAAGAGGAGAGAACATTTCATCACGCACATGACACAATACTTAATGGGGGTCATAAATGACTGGTTCTGCATTTTCTGTTCTACATATTTGCTTATCATCTCAGTGTATTTCTCCTTATTGCCATGCGTATGCTACGTTTATTGAATCTCTTGATTGAGCAAACACACCGGGAAGAATGACTGAACTGCACATAAGTTTTGTATGAGAAAGCTCCATAAAGCTTGCACACTGCATGATCTCCAAGTAACAGATTTCTCAAAACATGTCTTCATCGCAAGGCAGTATGTAACTGTGAATGTGTTTTAATGTGCATGCCTGGCACACCGTCAATGGGTCTATAATTTCTCCCGAGCGATTTGTACCTGTATGTGTAGCTTCAGCCTAGTAAACTTGGATTCCCAAGCATAAAGTCACACTTGGCTACTGACCTCGTTATCACTAGAAGGTTCACATCCTGCACTGCCTGGCCCATGTATGAGTGTCTCGTTTGCAAACATGAAAAATATAAATTTGGAAACATATTGATCACATTGCAAGATGCTACCCTTTCTTTAGAGTAGAAGTGTAATCACAGCTGCACTGTTCAAAAACTTCAACCTCAACCCACCTGTCAAGTCCCAGAGAATACTAGTTTTTCAGAGGATGTGTGCATACAAATAAACGAAATGCTTATAGAAAAGCAAATACATCTCTTCTTTCTCAATCACTTTCCTTCACTCTACCTGACATATACTCCCCGAGGTCCAGACCAAAGTACTATTTTTTGGCACAACATCTTTCCCGATTTTGTTATTGCCTACCAGGGACCTGCCTTTCAAATATCTAATGTGAATTTTTCTCATGAATGCCAATGATATACAGTTACATTCTTTCCTTCTAACTTTTTCTCCCTGAGGCACTCCAAGTACCCTGTGAATACTTTCAAGATATCCATAACAAGATGAATAGCAATTACTTGTAATAGAGGAGAGAAAGGCAAAGGGCATTTTTATTGGTTCTGGGAAGATTTAACTACATTGATATAGCATTTACTAAAAATCCCCATAATCTCTAGAGTATGATGAATGGCCACCTGTGTCTCAAGTCTGTCCCTGGAGGGTCTGAGGTACTAACTGCTGCAGAGTCTCCCTCGTCACGCAGAAAAGTCAGTCTCCATTCATTCTCGCATGTTAACTTCACCACATTCCCTGAGCCTTGAACACTTTATTCACTACCAATTCAATTCAAAATAAAGGCTTAATGGGTTTCCCTGTCTTCTGGGGCTAATCTCCCTTCATTGAACACTCATATTCCCATTAACTCAAGGAGAACAATCCCCTGAACAGCCTTTGAATTAGACACTGAACGACTAATCGTTCCTCGGGAAGCCCGCTGGCATCAGTGAGAACCTGCCTTTGTGTTCTATACATCCCAGAGCAGGACAGAGAATGAGACGTGACTTCATGTGGCTAGTCATGGACAATTAACATCCTATCTCCTTCTGAGCTCATGGGTCGCATTTATAGACGACATATCTTGGTGCTCAGTGTGCCCTTCAGACTTACCATTTGCAGGAGGAATACAACGGCATGGACAGTACCAGGGACTTCTATCACAAACGAGATTTCAGTGCAACATTTAGTAGGAGGGAACTTCATGGAACATTCTCACATTTGACCTTTTAATTTGAGGGGCCAAGTTTCCATCTAAAGGGAGTTTTTGTTTCCATTTATAGGCCTCCTTCCATTTTTTTTCTTTATTATTTATATTCAAATATTTCTGAAGATAAAGTGATAACTTCTATTTTTTTTTTCCTGTGACTCATTTCCTCAACTGTTAGCTAAAATCTGTTTGTGATAGTAAGTCACAGAGTAGGTAGGAGAAAAATGAAGTGATTCTATGGTGGGCGCACAAAAACAACGGTTGAGCGATTCATATGCTGGTGTATGAACTGTACATAGGCAAACATGTGTAAGGTAATTTATGAAATATCATTGTTGTTGGTGTTACTTTCCTCTTCCACACGGGCTAAGGACTCAAATATTCGAATGCAAGTCCTCTGGCTTAGGGGTTTAGTAGACTCAGAGAATGAACTCTTACAGCAGGGAGTGGTGTGACCCAGTGGCTCTTAGGTCCTTAGGAGACCATTGAGTGACAGTGCAATGTGGAACTTATTTTGTAGAGAGTCTTGGAAGGTGAGTTTTCATCTGTTCTCAGTACAGTATTGATTGAGGGCTGCTGTGGAAGGTGTAAAATGTTGGGTAATTTTGTATACATGAAAGCATACCTCCAAGGCTAGAAAATAGCACTGAGTTAGAAAAAGTTTCTGTACTATTAGCCTTGAGAATGGCAACGGAGAGTATTAGCAAGATGAGGGTATGTAGTACGAGATTTGCTGAGGGCAAGAACAATTCTAAATCTGTCAGCTGTCTGCCATATTGGCCAAAGAGTTACACACAGACCTCAAAATCCAGTCCTTAACTCCATGAAAACATTGCTCTTGGACAAATCTAGATGACCAAACTAATTGCTGCTAATCAATTTTCTAGTTTTATAATGTCTCGTTTCACTATATTCATTAAATTAATTGAATACAATGCACAAAGCTAGGATTTCAAATATAGAAGTACCACATACTGAAGATATGTTTTAAAATAGTCTTTCAAGGTCTATACTTAAAACATATGTCTAGAAGAGAAGGGGAGATGGCTTAGTAGGTGAACTCTTTGCTTCTCAAGCTGAAGAACTGAGTTCGGATTACCAGCTCCCACATCAAAAACAGCATATGGCAGTATTCCTGGTACTGGGGAAGCAAAGGCAGGTAGCACGCTATTGATTTTCGCAAGCCAGTATAGATAATTGGTGAGCCAATATAGAAAATTGGTAAACCAATATGGAGAACTGGAGACACTTTCTCAAGTGAAAATAGCAAGAGTAGTTGATGAAATCACTGGACACAGATCTCTGGCCTCCACACACATGTCCAGATATTATGTGCACATTCACAGGAACACAAACCCACATGTGCATGCATACAAATAAGAAAATATATCTATGTACATATGTACATACTCAATAGTATGTTACTTTATGAAGAGTTTGGAAGCAGTTTAAAGAAAAAATAGTTTATCTGCATCATCTGAGGACCGATGTATATTTTCACAGAAAAAAAAATTGGTCTAATACATTAAATCAATTGTTATTGATAGCTCTGAAAAATCTGAATCTATTACTAAAGCATGTAAATTTATCTGTCTCATATCCTTATCAACTTTCCTATGGGAAATATTGTCACTGAAAAGTTACTGGAATCAAGGGAGACATGTTTATAGAATTTTATATATTAGACTCAATTTCACATTTGATTATTTAGTTAATTTTCAAAGTATTCATAAGAATGTGATAATCATATAACTTTTAAAAAGTTACACCTTTTAAAAATGGACTGTAACCATCTTCAACTAATGGTGCTGGTCCTACTGGATGTCTACATGCAGAAAAATGAAAATAGATCCATATTTTTCACCCTGTACAAAAATAAAGTCCAGTGTATCAAAGACCTCAATGTAAAAACCAGACACACTAAATCAGTTAGAAGAAAAAGTGGGGAAGAACCTAGAACTCATTGGCACAAGAGTCAACTTCCTGAACAGAACACCAACAGCACAGCCTCTAAGATCAACAATCAATAAGTGGGACCTCATGAAACTGAAAAGCTTCTGTAAAGCAAAAGACACTGTAGTCAGAACAAAACGACAGACTACAGATTGGGAAAGGATCTTCACCAACCCTATATATGACAGAGGGCTTCTATCCAGAATATATAAAGAACTAAAGTTACAGAGAAACAAATCAAGTAATCCAATTAAAAACTGGGGTACAGAGCTAAACAGAGAATTCTCAATAGAGGAAAATCAAATGGCACAGAAAGACTTAAAGAAATGTTCAATGTCCTTAGCCATCAGGGAGATGCAAATCAAAACAACCCTGGGATTTCACCTTACACCCATCAGAATGGCTAAGATGGAGAACGGGGAACCCTCCTCCACTGCTGGTGGGAATGTAAACTGATACAACCACTCTGGAAATCTATCTTGTGCTTTCTAAGACAATTAGGAATAGTGCTTCCTCAAGACCCAGCTATACCACTGCTAGGTATATACCCAAACTTTGCACAAGTACACAAAATAGATATTTGCTCAACCATGTTTATAGCAGCATTATTTGTAATAGCCAGAACCTGGAAACAACCCAGATGTCCATCAACAGAGGAATGGGTACAGAAATTGTGGTATTTTTACACAATGGAATACTACTCAGCAATCAAAAAGGAGGAAATCATGAAATTTGCAGGCAAATGGTGGGATCTAGAAAAGATCATCCTGAGTGAAATATCCCAGAAGGAGAAAGACAAACAAGGTATATACTCACTTATATAGACCTATAAGATATGATAAACATAATGAAATCTATACACCTAAAAAAGATAATCAAGAGAACAGACATGGGGTAAGATTATCAATCCTCATTTAGAAAGACAGATGGGATGCGCATTGAACATTGACAGGAGTCTACTGAGCACATTTGAAAGACTCTAACTAGCGGTGTTTTCAAAGCAAAGACTCATGACCAAACCTTTGGCAGAGTACAGGGAATCATAAGAAAGAAGGGGAGTTAATCTGATGAAGAAAGGATAGGAGCTCCACAAGGACCAAAGATATCTGGGCACAGGGTCTTTTCTGAGACTGACATGCAACCAAGGACCATGTATGAATGTAACCTAGAACCTCTGCTCAGATGTAGCCTGTGGTAGCTCAGTAACCAATTGGTTTCCCATAGTGAGGGGAACAAGGACTATTTCTAACAGGAACTCAATGACTAGGTCTTTGACCTCCCCATCCCCCAAGGGAGGAGCAGTCCTGTTAGGCCACAGAGGAGAGCTTTGCAGCCAGTCCTGAAGATACCTGATAAAACAGGATCAGATGAATGGGGAGGAGGCCCCCCCTATTAGTGGACTTGGCAAGGGGCACGGTGGAGATGAGGGAGGGAGGGAAGGACTGGGAGGGAATGAGGGATCGGGACACGGCTGGGATACAGAGTTAATAAAATGTAACTGATAAGAAAAAATAAAATAAAAAAATAAAGCTTTAGTATTAGATTAAAAAAAAAAAAAACCTCAAGTGACAACACTTGCTGGAGAGGTTGTGGAGAAAGGGGAACCCTCCTCCATTGCTGGTGGGAATGTAAACTTTTACAACCACTTTGGAAATCAATCTGGTGCTTTCTCAGACAATTAGGAATAGTGCTTCCTCAAGATCCAGCTATACCACTTCTAGACTTATATCTGAAATATACTCAAGTTCACAACAAGGACATTTGTTCAACCATGTTTGTAGCAGCCTAATTTGTAATAGCCAGAACCTGGAAACATCCCAGATATCCTTCAACAGAGAAATGGATACAGAAATTGTAGTATATTTACACAATGGAACACTACTCAACAATTAAAAACAAGGAAATCATAAAATTTTCAGGCAAATGGTGGGATCTAAAAAAGATCATTCTGAGAGGTATCCCAGGAACAAAAAGACACACATGGAATATACATATTTATAAGTGGATACTAGATGTATAAAATAGGATAAACATACTAAAATCTGTACACCTAAAGAAGCTAAACAAGAAGGAGGACCCTAGGTAAACTGATCAATCCTCACTTAGAAAGACAAATGGAATGGACATTGGAAGTAGGAGAAAACAAGAAACAGGACAGGAGCCTACCACTGAGGGCCTCTGAAAGACTCTACCTAGCAGTGTATCAAAGCAGATGCTGAGCGTCATAACAAATCATTTAGCAGTGTTCAGGGAATCCTATGAAAGAAGGGGGATTTAGTAAGACATAGAGGGGACAGGAGCTCCACAAGGACCAAATATATCTGGGCACAGGGGTCTATTCTGAGACTGTTCCTCCAACCAAGGACCATGGATGGATATAACCTACAACCTCTGCTCAGACATAGCCCATGACAGCTCAGTATCCAAGTGGGTATCCTAGAAAAGGGAACAGGGACTGTCTCTGACATGAACTCAGTTGCTAGCTCTTTCACCCGCAGCACCTTAAAAGGAAGGAGCAGCCTTGCTAGGCCACAGAGGAGGACATTGCAGCCAGTCCTGATGAGACCTGATAGGCTAGGGTCAGATGGAAGTGGAGGAGGACCTCCCCTATCAGTGGACTTAGATAGGGGCAGGGAGGAGATGAAGAAGGGAGGGTGGGATTGGGAGGGAATAAGGGAGGAGGCTACAGCTAAGATACAAACTAAATAAACTGTATTTAATATTTAAAATGCCCTGTAACCATGTTAATAGGTTATTTGCATTAGGTCACAAAACTAAAAGTAAATCAAAATCATTTTCTTTATTATGATTTATTACAGTTTATTCAATTTGTATCCCAGCTGTGGTTCCCTCCCTCATTTCCTCCTAATACCACCCTCCCTCCCTCTTCCCCTCCTATGTCCCCCCCTTAGTCCACTGATAGAGGGGTTTCTACTCCCTCTTTATTGGACCCTAGCCTATCAAGTCTCATCAGGACTGGTTGCATTGTCTCCCTCTGTCATTTTTATGACCTTGAACTCAATCTATAGGCAAGGCTGACTTGGAAGACCAGATTAAGGAACCCCCTGCCTCAGCGTCCTCAGTTCTAGAGTTATAGGTGTTGGTACCCACACATAGCTTTGCCTGCAACATTTGATCAGAGGACCATACTTCTTTATCTTTCAGGGAATGGAGAGTTTCCCTGATGCCAAAATTTGATTTAATCCACAAATCCCCAGAGGAGGAGAGAGGACAGAATGTTAACTGAAACAGCAGAAGTGAACATAATTTTAGGGACATTTGCTGGACTCCTTCACAAACACGTTGTTATGTACATGGTCTCTGAAGTTACAGCTTTACAATAGCTCACTGCTAATCTCTCCTGGGACTGATGATTTTGTATGGTTTTTATTGAAAGAAAATCCATTTTCCTCGAAGTGGTTCCTGAGAACAGTATTAGGTACAAAACTATGCTAATATTCTTTTAGAAATATATGCTAATCACTTTCCTGCTTACATATATTTACATAAATACCTAAATGTATATAAACAACCGAACACATACACCTACTTGTTCCAAAATTGAAATGAAGATTAGATAAGAAATGAAAAGTTGGAGAACCAAGCAACCTCATAGGACTTAATAAAAAGCTTGAATTATTAAAATTCAAATCTCTTTCCACTTATAATGTGCACATATTTGGGTTGCTAAAGGGGAAATTCAAAGTTCTAATGTTATTCATTTGATCAAAAAACTTTAGAAACAAAGCGCTCATAGGTGCGTGATGCTCAGTAGTAAGTGAGGGTGTCTCTAGGTAGCTTGTAATTATGGGCTCTCAGGGACTTTATCACTCTGAAAGAAGCTTTGTTCTTAGTTTAGGAGCTAATTGGTCCTATTAGTCAAGACTTCTTCGTGATAATCATTAATCTATAAAACTGTGTTTGGTGGCGGGTCCTGTCCCAAGTTTTGTATATGGCATTAGGGACATTTTATGTTTAAATACAAAATTTTTAACCATACTATTTACGACAAGAAAGTAGTTTGAAGGTATCAGTGGTTCTCAGCCTAACTCCACGAGCCTAATACAATTCCTCTTGTTGTGGTGACCCCCAACCATAAAATTATTTTCTTGCTACTTCATAACTATAATTTTGCTACCACTGTGAGTCATAATGTAAATACCTGATATGGAGGATATCTGATGTGCGACCTCCAAAGTTTTGGCGAGCCACAGGTTGAGAACCACTGGATTGATAAATTCCCGAATTATTCCGGGTAGACATTGATCTCATGACAAGGTCATGCCCCAAGGTCAATGGATTAGGCAAGATAGGAATGAGTTCCCAGCCTAGCTTATCTTCACTGGTGGTTCTGGTCATGTCAGGGTATCCTTAAAAGTGGGTCCCAAGAAAGCAAAGCACGTATGATGTAAAAGTGTAAAGACATATTTATGTGGCACAGTAAGGTCGAGATTTGTATTTGTTAAATGTATGCTCACTAACGAAAGAAAATTCAGCGATTTCCGATCCTGACCTAAAGGTCCAGACTCACTTTCTGTTATTTAATTAAAATTGGGCCAGAGGGTATATATGTGTGGTGTTGAGTTCTTGTCACTTGCTACAAACTAGAGTCACCTGTGGAAAGCGATCTCATTTGAGGAGTTGATGTCATAAGGTGGGCTTGTGGGTACCACTGTGGGAACATTTTTAAAATCAATGTGGGTGGTGCTGGCCTTGGGCTGTGGGCCTGGATTCTATAAGAAAATCAGCTGGGCAAGACATGTAAAGCAATCCAATAAATATTGTCCCTCCATGCTTCTACTTCAAACTTCTGCGTTGCATTCCTGCCTTGGTTGCCCAACATGATAGACTGTAATCCTACAAGTCAAATAAACCCTCTTCTTTTCGAGTGGCTTTTGGCCATGGTATTTATCACAGCAATAGAAACCCAACTAGGATAGGATGAAACTGGCTCAAGGTACATCTTTGTAGTAGTTGTAGCAAATCCGCTATATAAAGCTGTCTAGTAGATACTCAATTTAGGATAATTATTACAGACAGCAATTCCCTTCGGTAAAAATGCAGACGTGACAGATTTTCTTGCTCAATTTTGAGAACATACAATATGTTTTCTGTCTCTCGTAAGACTTAATTTGCTCCCTTGAACAATTGTTTTTAATGTATATGCACACCCACACAAAACTCAATGGTTTCCTCAGACACTGGGGAATATCATTTCTTCACCTACTGCATTAACCTAATGGAAGGCTCAAAAGGCTCAAAGCATTTGAAGAAAAATAGAAAAGACCCTCCAGCTACTGTTTCGATTGTCTTTTCCCAGCACAGAACAGTTCGATCAACGAAATATATTTAATGCCTGGAATTCTTGATATCAGAATAAGAGATTAGAAAGTGGAAAGACTTACTCAAATATCACCTTTGTACATAAGATGCAGAATTAGTTTATTGGCTCCAAAGATGATGTCCTCGGGATATGTTGGTTGAATCAAATTATCAATGGTATTTAATTATGTCCCTAATTAAATCTCACTACCTGGAAGAAATGAAGTACGATCTCTTCAAGTCATATGTGTTTACGTATATTTCTGAAAGCTGTTATCTGTATTGATAGTTTAACTCATACAGTTTAGAAATAGTCATTTATGAAATTGAAAAAAAATGTGATATGACTTTTAATACCTGGTGAAATGTTTCCACCTGTGACAATTATATATTAATAATAACAGATGAGTAACATAAACAGACATATGTACACACACTCACAACACTGTCCTCCTTTGTAGTTATTGTAAATTTCTTATTCTACTATAAGAATACATGTCTTTTTATTTTATTTATTATTTATTATAATCTATTCACTTTGTATCTTGGCTGTAGCCCCTCCTTCATCTTCTCCAAGTCCCACCCTCCATCCCTCTTCTCCCCCTCTGCCTCTCCCCTAGTCCTTTTTGGCTACCCTTTCATTCTTTTTTGTCAAGAAAATAAGTAACTTGAAAATTTCCATTTTGCCTTTAAATAATCAATACTTTACAGAGTAATATAATGTGCTTTACAATTTACATGTTTCTACATCATAGCACAAACTTTGGAAAGTATGCATATATGTACTTGATCAGAAGAGATCAGTACCAGATTCACAGAGTCTCACATATGGATCTGTTGATTTTTTTTTTTTTTTTTGACTCTTGGGAGATGAGCACACTCAGGATCCATAGGAATAATGTTAACTTACGTTCCAGGTGACCGGATGATTCCCTGTGTTTAAGTGGCTAAGACTGGCATGGAACTCCTGATCCTACAGTCTCTACCTTTGGGTGCTGAGATAACAGTTTCATGCCAGATTGGGGACAATTTCTCCTTATTTCAGTTGTTTTGTTACGTGGTAAGTATCTTATTGCTGTTATAAGGGAAAAGCATGTTGTGTAGACAAAGCAAGAAATTCTATAGGTAGGAATTGCATGACCTCTGAGAAAGTTTTTGCTCTTCAGGCCCAGTGTAGGAATTTCTTCCAATGATAAATGCGGTGTTCACAAAAATCCCACTTCCCATGAGCTGAACTGTGGCCACTAATGTTTATTCACATCAGTATATAAAAGCATACAAGGCTGATATGGCCCCCGATGCTGTGGAACTCTTATGAAAAGGACATGGTGATAACAGGGAAACAGAGTCACAATAAATAAGAGCTTTATTGAGTAAAACCAAAGAAATGAAAGGAGGGATAGGACAGTGACCTGCGGAGTAATAAACCACCCATCATGACTGCCATTCCTGATAGTTTCATTACAATGTTAAGTCTCTGTGAAATTTCCTCACCACAGGTATGCTTGACTTCCTCTTATATTGTGAAGAGAAGTGGGTTCAGCTCATGCAGCAGATTGATTTTACCCTCAGAACAAGACTCGTACCTATAAGTATCTATAATTTTTACTTATCCAGGACAAGTTTATACAGCGGCTTAAAACGAGGAAGAACCAATTAACTTCTTAACCGCTCTCCATTTTCCAAATGAGGAAACAGAGGCTTAGAGGGACTTCAATCAGAGTAATAAAAGACCCTAAAAGTTCCCCACAAAAAGAACCAATGTAAATGTTTAAAAGCTTGCATGAATAAGATGTATGAAATAGACTAGGTAATATAATAGTGACAGGAGATACTATGGCAAAAAGCATTGTCAGTATTCTAGGATGCTCAGAATAAAGTTAACAGTGGATGGAGATAATGAAGTTTAAAGAGCACTATTAATTGTAAAGGCAAACTAAAAGTACATTGAGAAAAAACAAACTGAAAACTAAAATGTCCCAAAGGGCAAGAATATTTAATGTGTCACAATAATAAGGAGCCATCCGGAGGTTTTGCTCCCAAGGTGACACAGTCTCAGAGCCTTAGGTGCTGACAAGTCAACATTAGGAAAAATTAGCATAATGATTAGATTAAGAGAAAGCTTAAGCTTCGATTTACAGAAATTCCCAGGACAGTCAATTTTCATTCGAACCACTTCTGGTGGATAAAGCCACAGTGAAATCCCACGTGTTTGGTAGCTGAGTCTGTGATTTATTTTTTAATATTTGTAAAGGGCAATAAGTGATAAGTAGTTGCTATGTCATTTTACAAGATGGGTGGCTGGTTAGTAGTCATTTTTATTCTGACCTGGCCTGACCCTACACAGCACTCACATTGCCGGTGGCATTTGACTGTGTGCAGATTGCAGTTTGCACTTTTTTTCTTCTTCTTCTTTTATGTCTTCTTCTTCTTTCTACAAAAATTGGTCACTGCCTCGGAAAAGCAGCAATTTGCGGAAAACTATGCTCCAAGCTTACTAATTTAAAAGTCTAAAGTGAACTGCTTTCTTTTGCCCCAAATTCCATTTTCAAACTTCGCTTGAACATCTGATAATTTATTCAACAGCCAAGCCTAAAAATTCATACTGCCAAACATTGGGTTTGTACCTCAGCCCTTGTACAAATAATAGATGAAAAATCTAAACACTTTCCAAGATTCAGATATGGGTCAAGTCAATTTATGTCTGATATAAATGTTTATATAGCCATTATAAATATTTTAATTTATTATCACTCTTTTCTAAGCATACCTGAATTGTAGACAAACAAAACATTAAGTCCGTAGATTCCATATTTCCCAGCCAACATATTTCCTAAGTGCTCCAGATAATTTGAGAATGAAATTGTTGTTTCGTTCATTTCTGCTCATATTTATTTGCAAGTTTTGAGAAAATCACTACGATTGTCACTGACCTTAGTCTTGAAGATACAATAGTGAGCAGATGGGTTTGCACCTGGGAGCCAAAGCCAATCATATGAAATTAACAGTTGATTTTAATACATTCTTATACATGCTATGCCGGAAGCCAATATAGGAGAAATACAGTGAAAAGCACCCTCCAGTGATTAAGGAAATTTACATAATCTACTTGAAAGAAGTGACCCTTAAAAACTGAGCAGGAAGAAATAAAGCCTGGATGAAGGTGATCATTGAGCCTTTGGTAGAGGAGCAGAAGAGTGGGCGTTCTAATCAGAGCGAGATGGGTCCCCACTGGAGAAGATAAGAAGTCGAGAGAAAATTGGCAGAAAGAAAACTCTGAGTCCTAGAATGGCAGGAGTTTTCAGAAGAGAAGTGCAGTGAGTAGCGTTAACAAGGCTGAGAGGAAACAGGTCAAAAGGACAAGTTCCACAGATGAAGGCACTCCCGAGGAGAGGGACGGTGTCAGCGTCAGTGTGGCTCAGTTACCCAGCGGGAGAAATGCTGAAAGCTTGGACTCAACGTTGTCATGGGTGGTATGGGTAAAGGCTGTGATAGCAGTGTGCATCTGTTCGTGGTTTCAGTCGTCTGTCTCAGGGCAGTGACAGAATACTTGCAGAAAGGCATCAGCCAAAACAGTGATTGAATAAGATGAAACCGAGATGCAGCGGGTTTGATACTGAAATAAAGTTATGTCAAACTTGCTTTTATTTTAATGGCATGAGTCATATTTTCAGTTCGATACAAAGCATAACAACTATGGCTAATTCCTTAGTATTTATCTGAAAACTAGAGGTGCATGACAACAACGTATCATGTAGGACATATCTGTTGGTTAGCTAGCTGTGATTTTCATAAGATATTCATCTTTGAAGCCTTAAAATCCTTAGTTTTAGGTGTTTCCCCAGATATTTATAGCAGCATGTGAAGCATGTGAAATGTTCAGCTCTGTTTATAGTCAATACCGTCATAACACATCCCACTAAAGAAATGCCTACATGTCTTGAAGCCACAGGACAGAAAATCATCACACAGAATGATCAAAGGGTAGTGAATCAACCCATCTTCACAGTTCAGTGTGGTGTCTGTATTGATTTAGCTACTGCACCATTAAAACAGCACGTTACTAAGTACTGTGCACCAAGTGCTGATAGGATCAATTAAAAAAATCTATTTAAAGTAATCATTTTGATTTTCAAGTAAATCCTAGACTATTTCATGTGCCCTGCTATTTCATGATTGGCAGGGCCTATGGAAAATTTCTCTGTATTTATAACAAATCTAAATAATTCAAGCAGACATATGATGCTTCCAAAATTATACCAGAAAAAAATAATAGAACATGGATAAAATGTCACACTATACACCAAAATCAATTTTAAATGGGTCATAAACTGAACATAAAAGCTAAATTTATAAAATTCTAGAAGAAAACAGGAGAAGAATTTTATGACCTTGGAATACACAAAGATTCCTTGGGCAGAACAAAAGAATTTACTAACCATGAAAGAAAAAATACATAAACTTGGTATCATAAATATTGAAATATAACCTTCAACAGAGACTAGGAGAATTATAATGCATTTGACAGGAAATGTGTATCTACAATGTAAAGATAATCTTATAATTTAATAGAAAGAAGAAATGATCTACTCCAAACAGCAAAACCTGAATGCAGAGCTAACAACCCATCAATGAGAAAATATAAGAGGCTCAGTACAAGGGACATTGTAAATTACTCACTAGGGAAAGTAAATTAGAATTATTACACCCACATCCTTAAAGTAATCAAAACTAGATACAAAGATGGAGATTATTTAGAAATCTCATCTTTTGCTGTTGAGAATATGAGACAATCACCTTAACAAAGAGAAATCAAGTTGAACATGATATACTATCACTCAATTCTTACACTTAAAACAAGATAAATATCTACCCGGCAAAATATTCACAACTAGTAGATGTCTTATGCAAAAGAGCCTAAAACCGGAAAAAGGAGACTTTTAGTAGGCACACGGGTAAATAAAGAGCGGTCCATGGAATAATACTGGATAATAAAAGAGGAAAAAAGCCTGCAATGTATGTAAATACATGAAGGGAACTAAAAAAAATATGCTGAGCTAACTATGAGACAGAGAAGATTACCATAAGGACAAGGAGGATGACATAGCTCTACACCCAAACACAGGAGGCTTGGGGAGGTGGACCAAAGGTTGCAGCACAAACACACACAAATACAAAAAAGAATTAAAATGGAATTACCTTAATGATAGGGCAGCAACACATCTACTAGATACCAGAAGCTAACATATAAGATTCCCCATGCCAGTTATGAAATACATATTCTGTAGTTATCATACAGTGAATTTCCATAGACCCTCAAATATTACAGACTACTGCAATTGCTCTTGGTTAACATCCAGACCCTATTGCTGAACATATGACCTACTTGAATCACAGAACATGACAGCATCAAGCTTATATGTACCTGTAAGCCTTATTTGTATTGGATAGCATTGTATACTGTATTCAAAAACAGTTATAAATCATACCCAGATATGAAACTCTTCTGGCTACTATAATGACTGGCCAGAAAACATATGCCCAGTGACATAATAGTGAATTTAACTATCCACTTTTTGATTGAATATGTCCACTGTACAGGATGAACCATACATCTGGTAACATTATTGAGCCAAGATCTATGGTTAGACAGGTCATAGGCCGTGGGTAGCCCACTATCTTTATGGTGCTAATATACAGATTCCTGGTTATTTATTGCTATCCCTGTAGAGAAAAGCATCTATCTCCTCCCATGCAAGAGATTTCTAATTGCAGCAGGTTGTAAGGAACACAGTTACTCACAAATGACAAAAGTGAAAAGAATAAGACTATAGAAGAAATCTCAGCCCTAAAGGAATTTATATATATACTGAATATATACAATATATATTGAATATATATAATATACATACATGAAACATTCTCCCAAGAGCTAGAGACCGTTGAGGAAGAGAGGACAGATAAAGCAGAAGAAATTGAGTCAGTGGATAATTGTAAGGAAACATTATCTCTGGACCCAGCCGGGCAACTGCACACATGAGCACATTGTATAAAACCTCTGAAAGCCTAAGCCAGACCAAATAACAGCTGGTCACACAATCTCACACAAATCCCTCGAGCTATTGATAAGTTTAGCTACTGGGATAGTTGGAGGGGCCATCTTTTCTATGAGTGTAGGCCCTGGTAAGTTAATCACCCTCCGGTAGACAACCACAACATTCAACAGTATTTGGGCAGCGTAAATTGGTCTTGAAGGATTTAAATACTACAAAGAAAAAGGGGGAAAATGGATTGGTAAAGAAGGTGGCCAATTAGGGAAGAGTTGAGGGAGGGAGGTAAATACAATTAAAACAGGTTGTATGTATCAAAGAACTAATGAAAACAGTTGTAAAGGAAAGCAAACTAAAATGAGTTACATTGAAAACTAAATAGTCTGACATTGTCTACACTTACTACCTTTAAGGAAAAAACATATTATATTCCCTATTTTAACAGTCCTTCTAAAAGCCTGTGAGGTACTTTTCAATAAATTATTCCTTTGTTTATGATGCAAGATTTGTTTATTTCTATTCTAAGTGGGTGAAAAGATTTGTGGAGGATCAACAGGTCTGGCCCTGTATGTGCAATCCAATAGAAAAAAATAGCTTCTCACCATTTTTACCTTATGAACTTGAAGAGCAGATTACTTTTGTAAAACCGGAAGCAGAAAGAGAAAGGATGTTTTCTACAGAGGAACTGAACAGTTTCCATGTTATTAACACCAGGGTTGTCTACTTGGCAGAAATCATTCATTAACAACCCAAATGCTAAATTCAATTCAGATTTCCATTAGAGACTGCCAAAATCATTTCTATCAAATTATGAATTAGAGAGACTTGACTGTACGAAAGACCAAATGACCAGTACTTGACCTGAAGAAAACAACATGAAGTGAATGGTCTTGGGCAATAGAATTCTGTTCATTTTTGGTGTGATTATTTAAGCCACCTTGGTAAACTGTATGCCCACCATATGCTCAGCAGAGAAGAAAGAAGATGAACTGAGAAAAAAAGGATGAAAAAGTACATTATTAAGCACCTTTGAATCAGAAGATTGTAAAACCTTGCCCTCCCAGGTCTTATTTTCTTCATTTATAAAACTGATTTAAAGGGGAATAAAGTCCCGGCTATTTTGTGTCTGAGGCTGTTTTTCTCTTGGGCTTACTATTCAATTCCTTGACTAAACACTCTCTTTTTCCAATGAAACCTCTAATAAATAAGAGTTAACTTACCTTGAGAAATTGTTTACTAGCACATATCAAAACCTTTACTTCATTTGAAGCAGATGACTTATTTGAACTTAAACTGCAAACCCTCCATTTTTTTCTTGTTTGCTAGCCTTCCCATCCATTAATTATGTAAGTCAGATGTGAGCCATTCAATAATCACCTACCCACTCACCTTTGACTTTCTCCTCACTAAATAACTAATATTTAGTCTAGTCATTACTCTGGCTTAAATAGTGCTGGATATATTGCTGTGCTAAATATGGATTATATCATTTAACACTCCTGAGAACTTGACATAGATGTTGTGTAAGATGATTTCTTCAACTGCAGAACATATGAAGGTACTTGAAGGTCTGGGAAGAATCCATAAGAAACAGAAGTGAGGGTGCAGGAACAATGAGCAAAGGAGAGAGTAAACTTGCTTCAGTCGACATGTTGGCATGGGTTTTGCCACATGTAACTGAAGCTCAGTCCTTCTGCTGACCCTAAGGATCTACAGAGAACACCCACAAAGGTCGCCCTTATAAAGAAATAAACAAAGCTGGGCACTCATCAACACTTTCTATGATCATATCAGGTCAGAGACAGTTCTGAGGACACTGGAACTTGATCATTTCCAAGTTTTGGAAGACTTATTGAAGATCCTGGAATAATGAAGCAAAGAGCAATGCAGGGACTTGAAAGAAAGCAACTGGCCCTCAGAACTGCCCATGAGTGAACTCGAAGGCCAATGGCACAATGTGGGTTTGACTCTGATACTATGCAGTCATGATTCTAATTTTCAGGTAGAGATTAAACTTAAGATCAAATAGCAAATGTGACATATCAGACAACCCAGAAGTAAACATTCCAAACCTGTCAAGTTTTATCATTCCAGCAAATTCTTTTGTTTGTTTTGGTTTGGTTGATTGTTGTTTTGTCTTAATGATTTAACTTCAAAAAATGTGATCAGTGATTTGAAGAGGGCATGTTGTTGCTGATGTGGGCTTTTAGTGCTGCATTTCTTCTGTTTCTGTTTGCCCACCAGACACAAATACCATCACAAGTCTTATAACAATCCTCTGTTTTTAGTTTGACATATATTTCTATTTCTATTAAAGTAAGATAGCTGTATATTTTGGGATCTCAATAGTGCTCAAAATCTCAAGATGACAGACAGTATCATGCTCTTTTTAGAAGTGTCCTTGATTCATTTCCATTTTTTTCTTACTGACACTTAATTTTATAATTCCTAATAATACTCATGTCACAACAATATCTTGACTGACCATGTTTAGGAAAGAGCATCAGTGTCCAGCCCTGATGAGTAATGATTCATTTTTCTCATTTTTACATCCTGTTTGAAAACAAAACTCAGATTTTAAAAATTGTACATTCCAGTATTTTCTTGATTATAGCTTCCCATATGTTGCCCCTGAAGATCTTGAGTAACTTTTCCCGTTTTCAAAAGTCAGTAATTTGTCCATGATTTCAACTCATTTTTTGTTTTCAAATTTACAGATGTGCCTTAGTTAGTCAAAGGCATTCTCTCTTGTTCTGAGAATTTTCTCAAATTTGAAAACCCTACTAGCACACTCACATGTATGTGTTCAGAGTTATATTTTCTTGATTCTTGTATTTATTCTTAACTTATCCAGACTCACTCTACTCTATACATAGAAATTCTTAACATCGGATATTTATGTAAACATATATGTTGTATTTATATTTAATTTGTTTATGTTTATGGGTTTAGAATGATCAGAAAAAATTGTTTTATGTCTCAATGTCCATTCTACTTTCTCCTCTGTCTTAATACACAAAGTCTGGAGTCCTTCCAACTATACTTCTCTAAAAATAGTCCTCCACCCCATGGGCTGTGAGGGCAGGGGCCTTAAGTGACTCACAAATAATGCCGAAATTTTGAGTTTCATCATCCCTCCCACTGCTCTCCATGATGCAGGCATCTAGCTCTGATCCCTTTGGAGGAGTTTGCAATGCAAGTCACTTATTTCATGCTTTTTTTTTTTCATCTTCTTTCCTGTGAAAGCACTTTGTTGTGACATTTTTCTTCTATGCAACATAAAAAGAGGATCTTTACAAGAGGTTCTTGTTCAACTCGTTATTGGTGAGTCATTTGATAGAGGACACAGAGCAAGAAATGTTCTTACCAAACATACTGAGATCATAAGCCATTCTTGCTCAGTTTTTATCATAATCAACACCTGTCTTTCACTGTTTTGAAGCAACTGCTTACATGCAATTTATATTTTTTATTCATTAACTTATACCATATAGGCTTTTTAACTATAGCCTTGCATTTTATTTTTGAAGAAAAGAATTGCTCTGCTGCACAGGTTACTCTAAAACGCATAGAATCAAGTAGTCCCGAAAAACCTGGGACTATGGGCACATACTACCATGGTAGGCATATGTGTTGCTACTGACTTATGGCTGGTTTCCTGAGGCAGAAAACAAGGCATTAAGTTTGCATGCATACAATTTCACTTTGAGCATAATACATAAAAAGTGGAAAGTAGCTTAATGAATAAAGGTTGAGGTTGCTATTCTTGTCATTATTACATCTCTCTCTACAGTTCTGCTGCATTTAGAAAAAAGCATTCAAGAGAAGCAAACCCTCATGCATAGCACAATAAAACAAGCTAATGATGATCCAAACTGCGGCTATATGATCACTAATTAGATGTTCTTAATGTTTTGAGTTATACAAGAAAATTGTATGTGTATTTATGGCACCGTGTGATGCTGCTTCAGTGTGTCTTCTCTAATGTTGATCACTTCCTTTTGGTTGAAAAGATACCCCAGTCATTTCTTGTTTTGAGTATGTATATGCACATCTGTTATATATGTATACAACATTGTCATTGCGTGCAGTCATCCCGTTGGGTAACAGAACTGCAGATCTTGCTTCTCCTGTGTAACTGTAACTCGGGAGCTGTTGATCAACCTTCTTCCCATCTTTCCCCATGCTTTGTTCATCCCAGAATTTGCTAATGCCCATTACACTCTGCTATGAGCTGAGCTCAATGTGTTAGAGCTCAAGTGTTAGAGATTTCATTTGTATCTCTACTTCTCTCTGTGTGTTTAATTTGTCTCACTTAACAAAATTATTTCCAGTACTGTCTATGTGTGTGACAAGATATTAAAAAATCACTTTTATTGATATATTCCAGTCTGTGGAATATACGTAAATCTTTACTAAATTCATTTTCAGTCCATGGCCTCATAGTTTGTTTGCTTTCCTTTACTTCCTGAAGATGTATTTAATCCCTCAAATACTGATAATCTCCTTTGTATAATACACTAGACAGGGTTGTTTTAGATGTGTAATAATACTGTCATCATGGGGAGAGTTCTTAGACATTAGTAGCCTGATGAGTAGATACAAAAATTTAGGTTGCAATGATATGGTGTCATTATATATAATTACTCATGAATTGCACTGTGAAACATGCTACAGTTTGTAAATAAACAATAACAACCCTTTAATACCTGAGTGATGTCCTTAGTTACATTGAAGACCCAAAGTAGTTTCCACAGCAATCTGGCAATGTAAGTCATCTCCCCAGACAGTACAATATAGATGCTATCATCTTACAAAGATTCATAATACTATCTTAGTAGATTGTTTGTCCTTATGGCTTAATTTGATAGTCCATTATTTTGGGTGTTTTATCTTTCTTCAGAAATCAAGCCTTCTTCCTAGAATTTACAATGAATTTGTTCACATATTGAGCAGTCTATTTTATTGCATTAATTATTCCCAGGCTCATATTTTTCATATGATAATTTGTATTTACTCATCTTCCAAACCAATAATTAGTCCATAAACTGAGTAAGTCATGATTCTGGAAAAAAAATACACATGGTTCTCATTTATGCAGTAGGAGTATATACAAGTTCTGCAGGTTTTTGTTTCTTTTTCTGGAAGATGAAGCTAATTTGAATATCAGTATTTGTGAATGAATGTGATTACATCCCATTCTTTTTATTCTAAAAGTTCATGGCCACTTAAACGTTAAAGTCACCATATTACTTCACATTATCCTTTTTTTTTTTTAACCAATGTTTCTTCTTCTCACTTGCCCGAATTATATCTTTATACAAAATCTGGTATAGCTTAGGTCGTCCTTCAACTCACTATGAGGCTGAGGATAACCTTGAACTTCTGATCCTCCTACTTCTGGCAGCTGAATGCTGGATTTTGAGCTTTGCAACTCTCTTCAGTGGGAATTTCTTGTCTCTGTATGAGGTTTATCTCATTTAAAAAATGTCTTCCAAGGTCTGCCTACATTGTTACAAGTTAGATTACCTGCCTCATCTTTCAATGCTGACGACCTTTTACGGTTGACTCACACAAGGTACCCTATTTTAAACATAAATGTCTATCTTCCCTATCATGCTCATCATGTTCAGGGCACTTAGAACAAGAAATCTCTAAACACCTGTAGTGTTTAATGATGTCTGATGAGCTGAATCTTAAATGTTCAAATGCCATTTTTCCAAAGAGACCAAAAGATAAGATTTTGAGGTTTCTATGTTTTGTTTTGCTTTGTTTTTCTGATGAATATAGAGTTGATTTAAAATTTTTGAATGACATCCCCAAAACAAAATACATATGTAAGAGTTCTATATATCAAGTATAGTTAAGTCAAACCAATTATGTTCTATTAGATGTTTCAAACAAATTAGATGTTTCAAACAAGTATGTTTCTTTTATATTGTATATTTTATATACATGTATACATTATACCATATATATTTTATTAATAGAGTTATTTTATTATATTATTATCATTAAAATTTATTCATTTTGTATCCTGACTGTAGCTCCCTTCCTCATCTCCTTCCTGTCCCAGCATCCTTCCTTTATCCCCCCCATACCCCTTTTCTAGTTCACAGATATGGGAGATCCTCTTCCCCTACTATCTGTCCCTAGCCTCTCATCAGTCTGTCTGGATCAATTTTCTCTATGGCCTAATAAAACCACCCTGCCAGGGGGAGCTTCTGTCCCTACAGGTCTTTCTATCTATCCCTTCTTCTTATATAACTCCTTGTATTCCTGACATGTAGCCTTTTGCTTGACATGGAATAATTCTCGAAGCTTGGAAAGTGTTTTGTTATCCTCATGTCCTGTTCATTGGCTTTTTTGCATTTGGCTATCACTGCATTAATTTGTTTTGTGTTTTTAATCATAGTATCTGTTGGAACCTGGCTTCAAACAGACAGGATATCAAGAGGGATGTGGCGAAAGGTGCTGTTGAAATGAAACCACTTCACACCAGCAGTTCCTGGAGCAGATGACAGATGCTGTGCATCACTGCTGTGCTGGGTCATTTAATTACATCCTACTGTGCCTCTCACCACTGGGGCAATATTGAAGTACTTTGGCAGCCAGTTTTGGAATGGAGACTGTGGTGGGCAAGCATTTTGACTCAGGGAAGTGACCTGGATAATCTGGCTTTCTTATCTGATCACTATTTTAGACGTGGAGCATGGCACCCCTCTTGATCCTATTTTGTTTATGGGAAAGATCTCTTCCTCTTGATCATATTTACTGAAAATAGATTTTTTTCATGCAATTTATTTGGATCATGGCTATCCTTAATTACCTACTCATCTGAATCCACACTTTTTCTTGTTAGAAAAAAAATGGGAATCTTTAATAATAATAATAATAATAATAATAATAATAATAATAATAATAAACAAAGGAGAAAAGGGCCATATCTCTTATAGCATACATCTCTTAGGGATATAATTTTGATTGAAGTATCCAAGAAGGCAGTGAACAGTGCTGGCCATATCAGATGGGCACAAGATCCAACACACCAAAATTTAATACTCCAGATACCAGACGTAGACAAATCCAGTATAAAAATGAGGAAGGGCACTTCATTCTCATCAAAGAAAAAATCTACCAGGAAGACATCACAATCCTGAACATCTGTGCCCCGAATACAAGAACACATGCATTTGTAATGAAACACTTTTAAAGCTTAAATTACACATTTATCCCAATATCTTAATAGTGGGAGACTTCAACATTCTACTCTTAACATGGGACAGATAATCTAGACAGAAGCAAAATAGGGAAATAATGACACTTACAGAGGTCCTAAATCAAAAGGACATATTAGATGTCCACAGAACTTTTCAGCCAAATTCAAAAGAAATCACCTTCTTTTGAGCACCTCATGAAACCTTCTCAAAAATTGACCATATCGTTGGTCACAAAGCAAGCCTCAACAGATACTAAGAGGTTGAAATTATCCCTTGTATACTATCAGACCACCATAGCCTAAAACTAGACCTCAACAACAACAATAACAACAAAAACCTACATATACATAGAAACTAAACAACTCTCTACTGAATGGCAGCTTGGTCAGGGAAGAAATGAAAAAAAGAAATTAGAGACATCCTAAAATTCAATGAAAATGAAAGCACAACTACCCAAACTTAAGGAACAATGAAAACAGGGCTAAGAGGAAAGTTCATAGCACTAAGTATCTCCAGAAAGAAGTCTGAGACATCTCATGCAAATAATTAACCTTACAGTTAGAAGACTTAGGGAAAAAAAAAAGGCTCCTGACTTGTTCCCTCTTTTCTTCTTCTTCTAATGTCCATACTCTTTGCCTTTCTGGACAATAATTGAGCATTTTAGCAAGAGTCCTCCCTCTTGATTAGTTTCTTTAGGTGTTCAAATTTAGTATGTCTATATGAGTGAGTATATACCCTATGTGTCTTTCTGCTTCTGGGATAGCTCACTCAGGATGATCTTTTCCAGATCCCACCATTTACCTACAAATTTTATGATTTCCTTGATTTTTATTGCTGAGTAATATTCCATTGTGTAGATATACCACAATTTGTGCATCCATTCCTCCACTGAGGGGCATCTGAGTTGTTTCCAGCTCTGGCTATTACAAATAAGGCTGCTATGAACATGGTTGAGCAGATGTCCTCATTGTGTACTTGAGCCTCTTTTGGGTATATGCCTAGAAGTGGTATAGCTGGATCTTGAGGAAGCATTATTCCTAGTTGTCTGAAAAAGTGCCAAATTGCTTTCTAGAGTGGTTGTACAAGTTTACATTCCCACCAACAGTGGAGGAGGGTTCCCCTTTCTCCACAACCCCTCCAGCATGTGTTGTCTCTTGAGTTTTTGATCTTAGCCACTCTGATAGGTGTAAGGTGAAACCTTAGGGTAATTTTTTTTTCCTTTACTGAATTTATTTAAAGGTTTTTATTTTTTCTTAAATCAAGAACATACCTGTCATTCATGAAATCAGATACTCCTGAGTATTTGACCAAGAGATATGAGGTCATATGTCCTAAACATGCCTTTTTTTTTCAGTTTTTTTTAAATTTTATTTTTCTTTTTAGTTACATTTTGTTAACTCTGTGTCCCGCTGTATCCCGCTCCCTCATTCCCTCCCCCACCCCACACTCCCTCCCTGGTCTCCTCCCTGCCCCTTTCCAAGTCCACTGATAGGGGAGGACCTCCTCCCCTTTCATCTGACCCTGTTTTATCAGGTATCTTCAGGGCTGGCTGCAAAGTCCTCCTCTGTGGCCTAACAGACTGCTCCTCCCCTGGGGGTGGGGGGAGGTCAAACAGCCTGCTCTTGAGATCCTGTTAGAAATAGTCCGTGTTCCCCTTACTTTGGAAAACTACTTGGTTACTGAGCTACCACGGGCCACATCCGAGCAGAAGTTCTAGGTTATATCCATAGATGGTCCTTGGTTGAGTGTCAGACCTCTGGCCTCCTTGGGCACCTGCCCTCGCATGCACATGCCTACACCGAAACCTTAGGGTAATTTTGATTTGCATTTCCCTGATGGCTAATGAGGTTGAAGATTTCTTTAAGTGTTTCTCAGCCATTCAATATTCCTCTATTGAGAATTCTCTGTTTAGAGCCTGACACAGAGGACCTCTGAAAGTCTCTGCCCTGCAGACTATCAAAGCAGATGGTGAGACTTATGGGCAACTTTTGGGCAGAGTGCAGGGAATCTTAGGAAAGAAGTGGGAAACAGTAACATCTGGAGAGGACAGGAACTCCACAAGGAGAGCAACGGAACCAAACAATCTGAACACAGGAGTCTTTCCTGAGAGTGACACTCCAACCAAAGACTATGCATGGAGATAACCTAAGACCCCTATACAGATGTAGCCCATGGCAATTCAGTATCCAAGTGGGTTCCATTGTAATAGGAACAGGGACTGTCTCTGACATGAACTGATTGGCCTGTTCTTTAATTACCTCCCCCTGAGGGGGAAGCAGCATTACCAGGCCACAGAAGAAGACAATGCAGCCAGCCACTCCTGATGAGACCTAATTGACTAGAATCAGAACGAAGGAAAAGAAGTCCTCCCCTATCAGTGGACTTGAAGAGGGGCATGCATGCAGAGGGTGGAGAAAGAGACAGAGACGGATTGGGACAGGAGGAGGGAGGGAACCACACAGGGGATACAAAGTGAATAAAGTATAATTAATAAAGAATTAAAAAAATAAAAGAAAAGGAAGAAAAAGCAGGCACACCCAAAAGGATTAGAGGATTGGAAACAATCAAACCCACAGTTGAAATATAGGAATAGAAACCAATAAAAAAAGTCAAAGAATCAATGAAACCAAGAGCTGGTTCTTTGAGAAAATCAGCAAGATAGACAAACCCTTAGCCAAACTAACTAAAAGGCGGAGGGAAACTGCCCAAATCAGCAAAATCAGAAAATGGGGAACATAATAACAGACACTAAGGAAATCCAAACAATCATTAGGTCTTACTACAAAAGAACATATGCCACAAAATTAAAAAAATATAAATGAATGAATAATTTTCTTGATAGATTCCATTTACCAAAATCATTTCAAGATCAGGTAAATAGATTAAATAGCACTATATACCTCCAGAAAATAGAAGCAGTCATCAAAATTCTCCCTGCCAGAAAATACTCAAGGCCAGATGGTTTCAGCACAGAATTCTTCCAGACCTTCAAAGAAGAGCTAATCTAATTCTCTTCCAACTACTCCACAAAATAAAAACTGAAGGAACATTACCAAACTCATTCTATGAGACCACAGTCACCTTGATACCTAAATCACACAAAAACCCACCAAAAAAAAAAAGAAAGAGAGAGAGAGAATTTCAGGCCTATCACTCTTATGAACATTGATTCAAAAATACTCAATAAAAATACTTGCAAACTGAATCCAATAACACATGAAAGATATCATCCATCATGACCAAGTATACTTTATCCCAGGGATGTAGGGGTGGTTCAATATATGGAAATCCATCAATGCAATACACCATATACACAAACTGAAGGAGAAAAACCACATGATCATCTTCTTAGATGCTGAAAAAGCATTTGACAAAAATCCAACACCCATGTTTAAAGTCTTGGAGAGATTAGGGATGTAAGGCACATACCTAAACATAGTAAAGACAATATAGAGCAAACCTATGGCCAACATCAAAGGAAACAGAGAAATTTAAATCAATCCCACTGGAATCAGTGATAACACAAGGCTGTCCACTCTCTTCATATCTCAAGATAGTACTTGAAGTCCTAGCTAAAGCAGTAATACAACTAAAGGAGATAAAGAGGATACAAATCAGAAAGGAAGAAGTCAAAGTATCAAGATTAACAGATGATATGATAGTATACACAAGTGCCTCCAAAAATTGAACCAGAGAATTCCTTCTGCTGATTAACACCTTCAGCAAAGTATCTGGACACAAAATTAACTCAAAAAAATCAACATGAACTGATTGGCCTGCTCTTTGATCACCTCTGCTTGGGTGAGGGTTGCAGCATAGCAGATCACAGTGGAAGACAAAGCAGCCACTCCTGATGAGACCTGATACAATAGAATTAGATAGAACTAGAGGAAGACCTCCCCTCTCAGTGGACTGAGGGAGGGGAGCGGTAGAGAAGAGGGAGGGATGATAGGACTGGGAAGGGAAGAGGGAGAGAACTACAGGTGGGATACAAAGTCAATAAACTGTAATTAATAAAAATAAAAATAAAAGAAAATAAATCAGTAGCCCTTCCGTATACAAAAGACAAATAGGGTGAGAAAGTAATTAGGGAAACTACACCCTTCACAATAGCCACTTATAACATAAAGTACCTTGTTGTGACCCTAACCAAGCAAGTGAAAGACGTGTTTGAAGAAAAAATCTCAAGTCTCTGAAGAAAGAAATAGAAGAAGATATCAGAAGATGAAAAGATCTACCTTACTCATGGATCAGTAGGATTAACAGTGAAAATGGCCATCCTGCCAAAAGCAATCTACAAGTTTAAAGCAGTTCTCATCAAAATACCAACACAATGCTTTATAGAACTTGATAAAACAATCCTCAATTTCATATGGAAAAACAGCAACAACAACAATGAAACAGAATTGCTAAAAAATCCTATACAACAGATTGTCTGGAGGTATTTCCAATTCAGCTCTCATGCTATTCTACAGAGCAATAGTAATAAAAAAAAAAAAACTGCATGGTACTGGCATAGAATCAGAAAGGAGGATCAATAGAATTGATTAGAAGACCCAGAAATATACCAACAAACCTACAGATACTTGATTTTTGACAATGGAAAGTGACAGCCATGGGTCTGTTCTAACTGGATGTCTACATGTAGAAAAATGCAAATAGATCCATACTTAACACACTGTACAAAACTAAAGTCCAAGTGGATCAAACACCTTAACATAAATCCAGACACACTAAATCAGTTAGAAGAAAAAGTGGGGAAGAGCCTTGAACTCATTGGCACAGGAGACAACTTCCTGAACAGAACACCAATAGCACAGGCTCTAAGATCAACAATCATTAAATGGGACCTCATGAAACTGAAAAGCTTCTGTAAAGCAAAGGACACTGTTGTCAGAACAAAATGGCAGCCTACAGACTGGGAAAGGATCTTCACCAGTCCTAAATCTGACAGAGGGCTAATATCCAGAATATATGAAGAACTCAAGAAGTTAAAAAGCAACAATTCAAGTAATCCACTTACAATATGGAGTACAGAGCTAAACAGAGCATTCTCAATACAGGAATATCGAATATCAGAGAAACACTTAAAGAAATGCTCAAGTCTTAGTCATCAGAGAAATGCAAATCAAAACAACACTGAGATTTCACCTTATACACATCAGAATGACTAAGATCAAAAATTCAAGTGACAACACATGCTGGAGAGGTTATGGAGAAAGGGGAACCCTCCTCCATTGCTGGTAGGAATGTAAACTTTTACAACCACTTTGGAAATCAATCTGGTGCTTTCTCAGAAAATTAGGAATAGTGCTTCCTCAAGATACAGCTATACCACTCCTAGGCATATATCCAAAATATTCTCAAGTATACAACAAGAACTTTAGCTCAAACCATGTTCTTAGCAGCTTTATCCGTAATAGCCAGAAGCTGGACACAACCCAGATGTCCCTTGTCTGTGGAATGAATACAGAAATTGTGGTACATTTACACAATGAAATACTATTCAGCAACAAATATCAAAGAAATCATGAAATTTGCAGGCAAATGGTGGGATCTAGAAAAGACCATCCAGAGTAAGATATCCCAGAAGCAGAAAGACACATATGGTATAATCACACTTATAAGTGGATATTAGGCATATAAAATAGGATAAGCATATTAAATCTGTACACCTAAAGAAGCCAAGCAAGAAGGAGGACCCTGGGTAAGATGATCAATCCTCACTCAGAAAGGCAAAGAGAGTGGTTAACAGAGAGAGAAAACTGGAAACAGAACAGGTGCCTACCACAGAGAGCCTCTTAAAGACTACCCAGGAGGGTATTAAAGCAGAGGCTGAGACTCATTGCCAAACTTTGGGCAGAGTGCATAGAATCTTATGAAAGAAGGGGGAGATAGATAGACCTGGAGGGGACAGGAGCTCCACAAGGAGAGCAACAGAACCATGAACTCTGGGTACACTGGTCTTTTCTAAGATTGATACTCCAACCAAGGACCATGCATGGAGATAATCTACAACTCCTGCAAAGATGTAGCCAATGGAAGCTTAGTCTTCAAGTGGGTTCCCTAATAATGGGAACAGGGACTGTCTCTGACATGAACTCAGTGGCTGGCTCTTGACCACCTCCCCCTGAGGGGGCAGCAGCCTTACCAGGCCACTGAGGAAGACAATGCAGCTAGTCCTGATGAGACCTGATAGGCTAGGGTCAGTGGAAGCAGGGGAGGGGGAGGAGGGAGACAGACCTATCAGTGGACTGGGGGAGGGGCATAGGAGGAGAAGAGGGAGGAAGAATTGGATTGGAAGGGGATGGTGGATTGGGCTACTGCTGGGATACAAAATGAACAAATTGTAATTAATAAACAATTCATTAAAAAAACTTGACTGAATTTGTTAGTTTCCATAAATTATGTAAGTATATGTCTGTATGACTAGATAAACTGATAACTATTCTTTTAGCATTACTGTTCTTTTATTTTTACTTTCCTATTTTAGTTTTTGTGCATCACAAGTGTGTCTGGTCTTCATGTAGCTCAGAAGAGTGCACTGGACTTAAGGTGTTGTAAATGAAAATATAGTTGCTGGGACCTGAATCCAGATGATTTGCAAGAACAACTCTTAACCACCAGGGTGGTGCTACAGCCCCTTGTTACTACTAATTTAAATTCTACCACCACATATTTTGTGCCAGAGATGAGCAATATAAAGTATATGTTTACAGTATCACATCAGAGGTTACCAGTGCCTCTAAAATATGTATATCTTTTTACTATTCACAGCTCTAGCAGTATTGCTAATTGAAATTCACTGAATAATTTCTACAAGTCAGGTAGTATGTCTATCTGAGTACAGAACTGAAAATCATGCACCACATCTCCTTACAAGAAAACAATATGAGAAGGCCAGTTCTGACCACAACAATATGTGAAGATATTTTCCAGAATAAAAGGTGCAGCAACGTGGGATGAAATCAGGACTGGATCAACCTGAATAAATTTAAATCACAAAGTACTTGCCATTTCTGTCCACTCAGGCAGCCTCTTGTATCATTGTCAAACCTGCCCATCACTTTTTCCTGAAGGGCAGACTTAGGGTAAAAGATGAAGAGAAATTTTCAAGACTTCTGAATATTAAGGGGAAAGCTTAATGAACACAATGAAACAGACATTTTTTTCCTGCAGTTTCTACCTACAAAAACAACCCCATGTTTTCTAAAATTTCCCCTCTTTGAAAGTTACTGTTTTCAAAATATTCAAAGGTTATGATATATACGTAGTCCACCTTCCCTGGGACAATAGATGATATGGATTTCCCACAGCATTCGTGCCTCCCTACACATTTATGGGCTCCTAAATCAAGAAGCAATTTTTGCTTTGTGACAATGACAGAGAAAGTGTCTACTTTTTTCATGATAGCACATCTGCTTTATGTGACTTCTTTAATGGAAAACAGAGGGGAACACAGGTTCCTCCGTTATTTGATGCAGGTAGACATTTTTTAAAAAGTCAATCTTTTAATAAGAGTGAATATTTACATATCTTAAATCAAAAAAGCAATTCTGTTTTCCTGACATGATTACTTAAAAAAAAAAGTCTCTTCTAGTTATTTTGATAAGACTTGTTTATAGACAAAAACAACCTCTTTTTTTTTTTTTTTTTGAAAATAAGCCATAGGATGCACAGTGGTGCAGGTGTAATCATCAAACATGTCACAGAAATTGATAAATTAATCCTTCAGTATGGGATTATGATTTTAAAACAGCATCTACAGGCAAGTGTAAAATCTTATCTCCTAGAGAAAGTATGGCTGTTAAGACCTGCGTAAAGAAAATTAAAAATGATAATTAAGCAATTAGAAATCATAATAAATAATAAAACAGTAAGCCACTAAGAATTTCTTAATATTACACTCATCAAAAGCTGACATATTGTATAAGCAAAAATAATGCATGTATATGTGTGTGTATAAATCATACTCATGAGGGCTGAGGAGATAAATTAATGAGTAGGAGTGCTAGCCCAGCAAGCATGAAAAACTGGGTTAGAATCTCGTACTCCTACAAAAAAGGTCAGGCATGCCCGCTTATACATGTAACCACCACCCTGGGAAGCAAGGCAGGTACAGTTCGAGAGCTTGATAGTCACTGAGCCTAGGAGAAACAACTAAGTCATAGTTCAGTTAAAGAACCACCCCCCAAGGGAGGAGCAGTCCTGTTAGGCCACAGAGGAGAGCTTTGCAGCCAGTCCTGAAGATACCTGATAAAACAGGATCAGATGAATGGGGAGGAGGTCCCCCCTATCAGTGGACTTGGCAAGGGGCACGGTGGAGAGGAGGGAGGGAGGGAGGGACTGGGAGGGAATGAGGGATCAGGACACGGCTGGGATACAGAGTTAATAAAATGTAACTGATAAGAAAAAATAAAATAAAAAAAAAGAAAATCAAGCCAATAAAGATCTTTTAAACACACACACACACACACACACACACACACACACACACAAAAAGAACCTGCCTCAAGTCAATCAGACTGAGCACAGTGACAGAGTGACAGAAGATGTACAAGGTCCTGTATTTTTTTTTTGTCCATTTAGCTATCCGAAAAGTAAACTTAAAATTGCTAAAAATACAATAATAAACATTTTAAGCCATATGAGGATTTTTTTTTTCAAATTTGTTCAGAAGAAATAATGTAAAACCAATTATGTGTTGTAAATAAGAATATGTGTGAACACAGACTAAAATAACTATTTTTTTAAAGTCAGCAATAGGAGAAAAATCAGTGGTTCTACTGAGAATTAAAACTTATTGCCACAAGAAAACTAATTTAAAACTGGAATTAGATGACTGTGGCAGATAGTATCTTACTTGCATTAGTTTTTAGACAATTTAAATGTTTCCATTAGATGATTTAGTAAAGGTGTGCTTGCATTTGTTTCTTTTTACCATTTTTTTTTCATTTGAAGGTTTTATCTAATAAAATTAATAACAAAAGATAAGGGGCTGTCTTCACAGTAGAAAACCATTTTATTCTAAAATTTTGTGTGCATCTCACAAAAGGGGTCCTGTTGCTCTGAGAGTGAGGGAGCCAGAGTCAATGGGACCGGTTTTGGATATCTGTGCGAGTCCTTGCTGTGTTTTCTTTGACAAGTATTTGTTTCTCTAGATTACAGGCTTTTGGTGTCTATCAGATGACAATCTAATATCTAGCAGGCTGAGGTTTCTGATATAAGTGGTGTTCTTTCCTTTAAATCTGAGGATTAATCTATACGTCCAAATTTCATTTTAAAATTCTACTAATAAGAAATTTGTTCCAGGCTGCAGACATATCTGAGCAGGTGGGGGTACTGATGGGTGAATTGTAAGGAACTGAATTCGTATTTCCAGCACCGATATAAAAGCAAGGTGTCTCTTCAAACACCTATTAACTGCTCCTGCCGAGGTGGAGACAGAAGTAATACTGGAGCTCACTGGCCAGCCAGCCCAGGGGTTAGTGAGAGGATGGTAACCTTCCAGAGAGGCTAGAGCCCCTCCTCGAAGAAATAAGGTAGAGCAGGAACACAGGGGAAAAGATAAGTCTTTCTATGGGCTCTGTCCGTATGTGCTTGGGCACACATACTTCCACACACACATGTACACAGAGGTGACAGATATATAGAGCACATACTCACACATATATGCAGAGAAAGGATAAAAGAGAAAAAGTTTGCCTTTACCCATAATAATAATCTGTTATTTGGGGTCAGAAATAATCAAATTACACTAAGGACCTCTGACAACAGACATCACTACAACTGCTCTAAATATGCTGAGTGCCATTTTAAAATTAAAATTTTAGTTTTCTTCTTGGGTCTAAAACAAAACAAAACAACAACAAAAAACTGCTTAAGGAAGAAACCGAGGAAAAATATTAAATATTTAAATCTTATGTGCCAATTTCATAATATTCAGACACTGTATCTCTTAAGCATTTCAAAATCAAAATTTCAAAATTAAAAATTAGAGAATTTATATACAAATTTCAAGTTGTAGTAGTTACTTTTCTTGCTGTGCTAATGAAAGACCTGAAAAAAGACAGTTAAAGAAGGAAGAGTTTATTGTGCTTCGCTCTTTGAGTACATAATCCATCATGGCAGTGAAGGAGGCAATATGGCAGGAATGAGAAAGAGCTGGTCATGCCATGTCTGCATTCGGGAGCCAAAACGACAAGAACACCGGTACATGGTTTGCTTTTTCGTTTGTATTCTGTCTAGGGTACTTGCTTTTCACTATGTCTTCCTGCTCCTGTGTGCCTTCTGCCCAGACCCTCATAGACATTCCCAATGCTGGGCTTCCGTTATGATTCTAAATCCTCTCAAATTATCAATGAAGATCATCCACCATGCAAATTAACATCCAACATATGTTATTTAATACAGATTAGCACTGCAGACTTCTAGACAAGTTGAAGCTGCAGAGAATCATCCAGTTCTTAAATGCAAATGCTTTTTACACTAAACATATGGAAACATGGTGATGTAATAGGTAATAGCTTTATATTTATTATATAATTATTCAGAGTTACTCTAAGAAGTTTTTCTACCTCAAAACTGATTAAAAATAATTAGATATAAATTTAAGGAAGGAATAGAAGTATTAAGAAATATTTACAGCTGGAGTAGATTTTTGTATAATATACAGCCATGCTGAATATTAATGATAATTGTACTTATTACAACTGGATACCACATTCTTAAGTCCTTCAGATCTTGGCAGGGGGTCAATCTACAACTGTAAATAATGCTGAGCGACCTTATTTTGAATCTCTTGACCTAAATTTTATCTAATTTTTTTCTGCAACAAAACATTCATTGTACAGCTAACTCATGTGATTTATTTATTTTTTTTCCTGGCTGGGTCCCAGTTCGGATAAATATCTGTCTTTGGGGCCAGCTCTCTAAAACAATGCTAATTACACACATTAACACCTAGCATGAAAGCCACAAGGTATCAGAACAAACATCTTCAGAAATTAGCCAACACATCTGGAGTGTGGTTAAATATTCCTAAACTGCTCACTTTCATTGCCCTGGAAACACTAAACTTCTGGGCCAATTTTGTTTTGATCTTTTGCAACCTAAAATATGATTAATGACACATTTAAGGACCAATTTAATTTTAAGCAGGGAAAGTTGTTTTAGTGCCTTTTCAAAATATAAAAAGTGGCAATTTTTAACATTGGCCAAATGACAACCGCAAATTAGTGTTCTTCAATTTGCTGAGTCAATATGCCATCATGTCACAAGCCATATAGAGTTAAGTGAATTTAAAATTTAGTTCTCTAGTGAACAGCAGAGCTTTTAGGAATATGGGCACTAAATTTATACCTGTAAACAATGTCAGCTATTGTATAAATATTTCTCTGACTTTCATGTTAGAAAGATCTTGTTTTTAAATGGGGTCCACTAAGTTTTCCTATCTACTAATATTAATATTGAAGTCCTCTTATGTCAGATGCATTGGACCACATGATACTCAGATTAATTATGATTTCTGATTTTGAAATACACCTCTGATTTTTTTAGGCTGAGATTGTCATTTGAACTAGTACACACCACCCCTCTCTAATGACATTAATAAATAAATCTACTAAAAAATCAAATAGAATAAGATACAGAGGAAGTGAGAATTTACACTCCTTTTGCCTGACTGCTTGCTTCAGTCGTCTTTTCTTTGGAACACAAGTTATACCATAGGCTACCTACTTCTGAAAACTTAAAAACATGAGTTGATGCCTGCGTCTCCAGCTGGACGAACAGACTGGAATTCTCAGCCCTTATAAGCATGTGAGTCGAGTCAGCTTAGCATAAACCTCCAAATATATGTCAATGGTGGTTCTTCATCTCTGGAGAATCATGTCATAGTATCCAAGGAATGCAAAACTTAAAAAAAAATGTTGATTGTAATTATTGACATGAAGAAAACATGTCAACAGATCAAAATTGTTCTAGTATATTAAAATACCCATGTGATAACTTGCATTCTTAATTACAAAGCTATACATACAGGTAAAATAGCTACTGTTATGTAATATATATGTGTATATTTATTTATTTACATTTGAATACTTAA
Organism: Psammomys obesus; assembly: GCF_907164565.1. Classification (NCBI taxonomy): domain Eukaryota; kingdom Metazoa; phylum Chordata; class Mammalia; order Rodentia; family Muridae; genus Psammomys; species Psammomys obesus. Next base: position 9,645,816 of record NW_026596101.1, read on the forward strand.
ATTTTTCTGGCTAATCTCAAGTGCACTGAAAATATATGAGGGGAAGTAAGAATTTCGTAGGATAGACTTCTAACCACTGTATTTATAACATGATATAAAAATAACATTCAAGTACACCGTGTACTGAAAAGAAATCATTTAAGATATTTATAAAGGCTTTCAAGAATGAAGGGAGTCATTTATATTCTTTGAATATAGGGATATATCTGAACCTGCTTTGTTCTCCTTTTTATTTTTTCCCTCAAAGGCCAAAATCATCACATAAGTTTTACATATAGGTTTTTGTTCACTGTCTGAATAACTCTTCACATATCACATTTTTCGAAATGGAAATGATTCCACACAGAATTTCCTGCTTATTTTCTTCATCTGACTTAGAACTTTATCTTTTATAGAATTCTAAGTTTAGCCAAGTGTCGTGGCTATTACTATAATCCCAGCAGTCAGCAGGCAGAGCCGGGCAGATCACTGTAAGTCTGAGTCCAACCTGCTCTATGTAGGAAATTTCAGGTCAGCCAAGCAAACATAAAAAAAGCCCTTTCCCAATAATAATAATAATAATAATAATAATAATAATAATAATAATATAATTTTATATAAATTTATATAATGTAATATTATATAAATTATATAATAATAAATATAAAATTATTATTATTATTTTTAAAAGTTAATTTTAAAAAGAAATTGAAATTTAACCACATGTACCTTTTCTAGACAGGATTGTTACACATGACTTTGGATTTCTAGAGACTAGTATGAAAATTAGGGTATCTAAAATTTACTCAAAATTACACTGAGATATTCCATAGCAATTTAGTTTTTTTTTCTTTTATTATTATTATTAATTATTATTTTTATAATATATTCACTTTGTATCTCAGTTGTAGGCCCCTCTCTTGTCTCCTCCGGACACCACCCTCCCTCTTTCTTCCTCCCCTATATGTCTTCCCTAGTCCACTGATAGGAGAAGTCCTCTTCCCCTACTGTCTGACCGTAGCTTATCAGGTCCCATCAGGACTTCCTGGATCCTCTTTCTCTGTGGGCTGGCTAGGTTGCCCCACCAGGGAAAAGTGACTGAGAAGCAGGCAACTGAGTTCATGTCAGAGACTGTCTCTTCTCCCCTTAGTTTGGGACCCACATGGAGACTGAGCTGTCTATGGGTTACATCGGAGCAGGGGGTCTAGGTCTTCTCTATGTATGGTCTTTGGTTGATGCATCAGTCTCTGCAGTCCCCCCTGGGAACTGCATTTTTGGGCTTTGTTGGTCTCCTGTGTGGCTCCTGTCCCCTCCAGTTCCTTTTTTGCTCCCCTTCTTCCATAAGACTCCCTGTGATCTGAGCAAAGTTTGGCTGTGAGTCTGCACAGACTTTGATACCCTGCTGGGTGGAGTCTTTGAGAAAGATTTGAGTGGGTATCCCTTTGCCCTTCAGAACGAGAATTAAGCATTCTCCCTAAGGTCCTCCTTGTGGTTTAGCTTCTTTAGGTCTGTAGATTTTAGTATGTTTATCCTATATAATATGGCTAATATCCACTTATAAGGAAGTATTTATCATGCATGTGTCTTTCTGCTTCTGGGATACCTCACATAGTATGATCTTTTCTAGTTCCATCCATCTGCCCAACAATTTAATGACTTCCTTGTTTTTAATAGCTGAGCATTTTGTAAATGTACAACAATTTCTGTATCCATTCCTTGGTTTAGGAACATCTAGGTTGTTTCAAGTTTCTGGCTATTATGAATAAAGCTGCCATAAACGTAGTTGAACAAATGTACTTCTTGTGTGATTGAACATCTTTCAGATATATGACCAGGAGTGGTATAGCTGGGTCTTGAGTTAGTACTATTCTAAGCTTTCTGAGAAAGCACCAGATTGATTTCCAAAGTGGTTGTACAAGTTCACATTTCCAACAGCAATGGAGAATTCCCCTTTTTCACATCCTCTCCAGCATGTGTTGTCACTTGAGTTTTTTATCGTAGCCATTCTGATGGGTATGAGATATAATCTCAAATGACTAAAGAGTTTACTTTCATTATGCCATGCTGTGTAACAAAGCATTCCAAAATCTAATTAACAAAAACAATTATTTTTGATGTGCACATTTGATGTCTTAGATGCACATAATTTCATCTTGGGTAACTTTTTCCAAAAATGATTCAGTAAGTCCAAGAAACAGGACATATTCTAAGTTGATGCGATTATTTTCCCACATGAGCCTTATTTCCATGGTCTCTCCAACTCCAAGAACTTTATAAAAACTTTTTTTTAATTGGGGCCTAATTTCAAAGAGACCAAAATAGAAACTGCATGACCTCTTCTAGGATAATAATTCATATAACTCATTTCTACCATTTCTGTCCATTGAAACAAATTATGATGCCAGATCAAAGGAAGAGAAACACAGTGATATAAGTTCTTGGAAGAAGAAGTTGACTTCACCCAAAAGGATGCGAGTGTGCTTGGTGATCGTACTAGATTATTACTGTCAGTGAGAACCTGACAAGTCCATACTTTGGTAAAACATTATCTCAGGATGTATATGTTCAATTATGATTATTATTATTATTAAGACTGAATAATTTGGAGAAACACCCAACAGCAATTTTTGTGAAGCTTTCTTATTTTTTCTCTTAACTTTATCCTTTCCTTAATTAGTCCATTGTAGTTTATTTTCAAACATTGTACATTGTAATTATACTTGAAAAGTTAGCAAACTATTGTCTTATTTTTTCAGTTATTTTAATTGAGTATGAAAAAAGGGGAGTTTTTCAGAATTCATGGAAGAACCAGTTCAAAGTCTGTACTTGTTCAGTCTACTGTGGATCTTGAAGTTAGTAGCTAGACTCTCAACCTTTGCTTGAACAGTCATTCACCTGCCATTGCCTTCTCATTATGACCTCTTTCTCACACAAGCCACAGTGAAAATGGCTGTGTGTGTGTGTGTGTGTGTGTGTGTGTGTGTGTGTGTGTGTGTCACTACTTCATGGAAGTCTACAAGTTTTTTCCTTACCTGATCAATTTATCTTCTGATGACAGAAGGTGGCTATTCTTTGTTGTTCTTGTAGGATGCTAAGACAATTTAATTGAAATAATCAATTAATTGACTATTTAAATGAAAGTCAGTAAATTTTTATACAATTCATGAGAACAAAGGAGCTCTCTCACAGCGCTGTCCAAACTATTGACACTGTGACATGAAAAACCTCTTATCTATGAAGCTGATGCTTGAGCATTACTCAGCTGGTTTACAAATTCCACAAATAATCCTCTTCATATTGTAAGTCAGTTTCTTATTTTGTGATGGATCACATTCATAACTATCCTTGCCTCTCCTATGCCCCATGCAAGTTAGACATGTCAAGAAACTCTTAAAACCCGATTTCAGTTTAAGCCATCATGAACGCATGATCCAGATACATAGTTAAACAATAAAAAAAAATTATAAAAACCAGATAGGTGGGCATTTACTGTGTAATAAGAAAAAAAAATTAACTCTATAAAGAGTGCAAAGAGTGGAAATTTTCCTAAAAAGCCAAACAATATAAACATACCTGTGTAAATGGGAATTTTTACCATATTACAATTAGATATTAGTGAACAATAGCCTAGTGAGTTTTATCCTGTTAGTTATCAGAGTTAAACTGCTGGATGCTGCTGCCTCTCATCAGAACTAACCATGCTCTTCTTATGAGGTACTAGGATATTTAGCTTCATGTTAGTGAGAGAGACAGATGAGCTAATGCTCTAAGAGTTTAGGGAATCTACAGCTGGGTATAAATATTTAATATTTTACTGAAGGAATCCAGAATTCTCTCTAATAATACTGTGAAAATTCAAATGCAAATGAAATTGAAAAACATTGAGTGTCTTGGAGACTGCTGTCTCAGGTACAGTTGCAAAGAAGCTTGTTGATTAAACTTTTAAAGGATAGACAGTTATTCTCTGTAGAAATTCCAGCTACGGTGGCTGGCGTGAGCGGCCTGTAAAACCCCATATGTTAAAGGGTTCCTCCTTTCCATGGTGGCAGGGAGAGGTGAAGACTTTGGGAAGTAGAATCTTAGCGAGGAAAGCAGGTGTATGATGCTGTGTCCCTGAAGATAACGTGATGATCCTGGCCACTCCTTTTCTTTTTTCTTTTGCTTCTTAGACACCCTGAAGTGAACATCTTGCTCAGGTTCTTATTTGTGCCCATAAATTGCTACCTCATCACAGGCCCATGATTCTGAGGCTAACCCACCAAGGATGGAACCCCTGAATCCAAGAGCATTTATAAACTTGCGTAGTTATCACAGGCACTTTAACAAATAGGAGCAGAAAGCTGACTGATACGTTAGTGTGACGTGACAAATTAATGCTATTGTTCTAAGCTATATGTGAAATATATTTTTCATTAATTCTTTTTTTCAAAATTTAAAAAAATCTAAATGCTCCCAAAACTTCTGTGAATATATTTGTGTCTAAATCAAATATATATATATATATATATATATATATATATATATATATATATTCCTAAAAATCTTTTTGCCAAATATACATTTAATTTCTGAGTTTTTATTCTGAATTAAAATAGTACCATATACAAATCTAACATGTTACAATAGCTTGAATAAAAGTTAAATAAAATATATTGAAGTCCTCTCTTGTTCTGAGGTACTGGGTCTGAAACTACATATTTCATATTTTGGTGGGTATTTGAAAAGTTCACACATTTCAAAAATATTTAATGTTTCTCCAGTGTCTAAGTTATTTCCTAGTCATTAACATTTTATTATTTATATCTGCTCTTAAATTTTCTACCATACTAAATTCCTAAACACTCAGCAATAAATGTAGACATATATATATATATGTATGTATGTGTCGATAAATATTTCTGAAATGCAATTAGGAATGACATAATAAATACTTAACTTTGTTGATTATTTCATTATAAAGTGGATTCCTATGGTCGTCAAGGGAGACACATAAATTTAAGTTGAATGTTAACTATCATTTCAGCCTGTGTTATTTTTGTGTGCCTAGATTTAGATGACACTGTAATAGCACACTTGGAGTGAGCACAGACATATTTAAAATTATGTTTTGCCTCTACTTTGAAATAGCTCGTTCGTTAAGCAGGCACTTATTAAGCATCCACCACAGGCCCCACACTGTGCTATGTGATGTAGCTAAAAAGATTAGACACTGGGAATATTTTTAGTAAATTGAGACTTATTAATTTGAAATTTTATGACTTAGTGTACACTGTAGGTCAACATTCATTTAGTTTTAATAACAGGAAAAGCAATGATTGTCTATCACTTACACTGCTATGAGTGTATTCGGTAGAGTCAACTCACTCTGGTATTTTTGGTCATTGAGCCCTAGGAGGGTTTAGAAACCAGGCCAGGTACTGCAGGCTCTGTGATGCATCTAGAAACCAAGATGGTGTCATGTCATATAAAATCTCACATTTTAAATGCTGAAAGACAAATGTATTATAAACTCTAAAAGATATTTATGGCACAAAAAAACCATGAAATCCTTGATATATGACCAACTTCTTCAGGTTAGGAAAAGATGTAAGTTATAACTAGCCCCTCCTCCCCCCCCCAAAAAAAAAAGTGTCACAAAGGACTTTGCTGACCTTAGGCAATAGGACAAATTAATGGTCCATGAGATAATCAGTGGTGGTTTTATGGAGAGGTAAAGGTGATTTACAGTAATGTTAAAATGTGGCTAATTTTATTCTTTCTTAGTTAATCTGAACATTTAAATTAAAATTTAGTATTTACAATGGTGCAGACTGTTGTAAAGATTGAAAGTCAAAAGGGTATTGTACTTTCCCTGTCTTTGGTAATGTAGGTATTTCATTCCCTAGAGAGGGGAGTTCATCAGAGGCCTGGTCCTTTACTTACTCCTCTTGTTTATAGTGTTATTGAATTATAGATAAAAAAAAATTCCCTCTATTGTCACTTTATACTTACTTGTGAGTGGTTACAAACAATATAATTAAGTAAAAAGTTGTAAAGTCTTAAAAAAGGCATATGTCATTTGAGGATGAAATTTTTGTACTAGGGCTATTTTCTTTTTAAGAAACATACATACATTTATGCATATATATGAGCATCTGTGTGTGTGTCAATGTGTTTATATATGTGTATAGACTCTGGTACAAGACTATTCACAGCACTGTTAATAAATCTGAGAAATCTAGGAAATGAAGTTAATCAATGGCTCCAGCAAAGTATAGAGCACAAAGCTTTAGAAAAAAAAAACATTAATGATATTTAAAATTTGCACATAGTATGTAAATTTTAATGAAATCAATTTAGAAGTCAAACCACATAAATTCATCCTAAAGATTTATTTTATAAACATGCACATCTAGACACACACACACTAAAAATTTGGAAAATCCTTGCACATAGGATGTCAGATGCTTGGAAAAATAAATAAAATGTAATTTGTAATTACCTTATTTTCTAAATTTAATTAAATAAATACATACGATTTTTAGAAACAAAAATCAGTTGTAAAAGTAAAATATACTGTTTATATTTAATTTTCAATCATGAGCCACACAAAAATTTACACCTATATTTAAGAATATATTTTGGAAACTTTGACTTGATGAGAGAAAGTTCTTTTTTCTTGTTGGAAATCTCTTATGAAGGCCACTGCATAAGGAAATGTTGCAGATATGCAATGGGATATGGTTTCTGGTTAATCTGGTAATGTTTAGACAGATTCTGAATCCTTGGGATAAGGTGGAATTAGGTACCTCACTTTGAAACTACAGGGCAAGATTATCATTGTTTACAAATATTTTTGACAATATGATCTTAGTAGTTCTACCCATGCAATTATTATTATTATTTTAATCAGCAGAGCACTAAGAATCACCCGCCCACCCCCATCTACTTCTCCTTTGTGCCTGTTATTCTATAGGCACATGCACATCTGTTTACAAGTATATACATGCAAGTGTCGCAGGTTAGAGTCTGCACATGTGAGGGAGACACTGCCATTCACCTCTCAGAGAAAATCTCAGTAGACACAAGGTTAGTCTCTTACTTACAGCCATGCGTACTAACCCATAATCAACATGTTACACCTTTAATGTACAAGTAACTTACGAAGTCTTAGTTAGATTGACATCAGCAATGTTCTCATCAGCAACTGTCAAGTGGTAACAGTTCTTTCGAGATTCATTAAATTAATACATTACTGAAAATCTCCTAATATCAGTTAGAAGAATTAACACACACAAGGGAGTCAGGCAATGCTCATACCCATAAAATATTTAGAATCTAGACTGCAACCAAACACTCTTAATAAAAGAAGTTAATATATAAATCACACTTCCAGAAAACAATGTATGAAAACATCTTTGAAAAAGATTTCAAGAAAAAAAATTATATATATGTGTGATATATGTAGATATTTAGTATATATACAACAATATGACACTTTAACTTGCCTATTAAAATGATACTGACAATTTTCAGTGCAAAATGTCATCTTATCTAACTTTTGAATTACTATTGATTTATTCTCACTGTTTTTACTCTACTAAACATTACCATTACCTAAGTTAACATTACCTAAGTTAACCCTAGTGTTTATAGGAAGATGTTTTCCCATGGAAAGAATTTCATGAAAAGAGATCATATCCAGACATATTTTTTTTATTTTTTATGAATTACACTTTATTCATTTTGTATCCCCCATAAGCTCCTCCTTCCTCCCCTCCCAATCCCACCCTTCCTCACCTTTCTGCATGCATGCCCCTCCCCAAGTCCACTGATAGGGGAGGTTCTCCTCTCCTTTCTGATCTTAGTCAATCAGTTCTCATCAAAAGTGGCTGCATTGTCCTCTTCTGTGGCCTAGTAAGGCTGCTCCCCCTCAGGGGGAGGTGATCAAAGAGGAGGCCAATCAGATTATGTCAGAGGCTCTTCCCATTACTATGTAACCCACTTGGACACTGAACTGCCATGGGCTACATCTGTGAAGGGGTTCTAGGTTATCTCCATGAATAGTCCTTGGTTGGAGTATGAGTCTCTGGGAAGTTCCCTGTGTTCAAATTGTCTTGTTCTGTTGCTCTCCTTGTGGAGTCCCTGTCCTCTCCAGCTCTTGCTATTTCCCACTTCTTACATAAAATTCCATTCACTCTGCCCGACAGTTGGCCATCACGCTCAGCATCTGCTTTGATAGTCTGCAGGGCAGAGGCTTTAAGAGGCCCTCTGTGGCAGGTTCCTAGTTTGTTTCCTGTTTTCTTCTTCTGGCTTTCAGAGGCCCTCTGTAGCAGGTTCCTAGGTTGTTTCCTGTTTTCTTCTTCTTCTTATGTCCATCAACTTTGCCTTTCAGGATGGGGATTGAGCATTTTAGTTAAGATTTCACCTTACACCCATAAGAATGGCCAAGATCAAAAACTCAAGTGACAACACATGCTGGAGAGGTTGTGGAGAAAGAGGAACCCTTCTCCACTGCTGGTGGGAATGTAAACTTGTACAACCACTCTGGAAATCAATCTGTTGCTTTCTCAGACAACTAGGAATAGTGCTTCCTCAAGATCCAGCCATACCACTCCTAGGTATATATCCAAAAGAGGCTCAAATCCACAAAAAGGACATTTGCTCAACCATGTTTGTAGCAGCTTTATTTGTAATAGCCAGAAGGTGGAAACAGCCCAGATGCCCTTCAACTGAAAAATGGATGCAGAAACTGTGGTACATCTATACAATGGAATATTACTCAGCAATGAAAAATAAAGGAAATCATGAAATTTGCAGGTAAATGGTGGGACCTGGAAAGGATCACCCTGAGTGAGTTGTCCCAGAAGCAAAAAGACACACACAGTATATACTCATTCATATAGATATACAACATAGGACAAACCCACTAAAATCTGTGCATCTAAAGAAACTAAGCAAGAGAGAGGCTAAAACAGACATATATTTTTAAAAACTCCTCACTGAAAGAAATTAATAATTTTGAGGCTTTCAAAATCATGAAACTTTACTGGCATTCATTGGTTTTTTGGAGCTATTTTACATTTCTTTTTGGAAAAAAAAATCTTTCTGTATTAAGTGAAAGAATCTCTTCATGCTAAAACAAGTGTTCCTGCTTGTGACCATGTATTTGCCAGAAAACTTTTATTTGGCTTTTCGTTGTGTGCCTGGCAACAAAGCTATTTCTCTTTTAAATTCCAGTACCTTTTTGTGGAAAAGGTTATTTATTTAATTATTCATTTATTTATTTTTAATGCTTTAATTAAGATAGAATTACATCTCATTACGTTCTTCTTTTCCCTCCTCCATCCCCTCCCATGTCTCTCCACTCCCAAATTAATAGCTTTTTCTTTATTGTTGATTGGGTGATTGTGAGTGAGCATGTGTGTATGTTTATGTGAGAGACAGAGACAGAGAGAAATCCGTCACAGGATAAGCATTCTATGCATCTGCAGGACGGAAACTGGACCATTAGGTAACTCAGTAGTGAAAAGTGTCCCAAGACTTAACACTTAGCATTCCCCTCAATATTTCATTCACAAATTGCACTGAAACAGTCTATATGAAGCAGCAGCAATGAGTAAAGAGCCAGCATGGCTTTAAAGCACATATACTACAACACTGCTCAAAGATAACTTCTTTGTGCACTCATTTTTGAATATTTTCTATCCTTTTCCTAAATTATTTTTTTCAGTTTTTTATTATAACATAAAAACATTATTTCTCCCTTTCCATTTTTTTGCTTCAAGCCCTCTCATATACCCTCCTTGCTCTCTTTCAAACCAGGACCTCTTTTTGTATTAAACGTTACTACTTACACACACGTTTATTATATGCATAGGCACAAGAAATACATCTACAAAACACATTGAAGCTAAAGGCCAGGGAACATTATGTTACATCTTTATGAAGTGGGATGTCATATCTCCCTCTATACTTGGACCACACATTCACAATTTTGCATATTTAGGAGTCCGCTGCCTAGCAAACATCCTAATGTCACATGCTTAAGAAATGTCTGTCGGTCAACAAAATTCTTTAACCTGAGACTTAGAACAAATCTGATCTTCTGTCTTCCTGTCCCTTTTTGCTGTGGACTTAGTGGAAGACCGACAGAAAGCATTGAAGAATGGACTTGGTTTTTGATCCTCTGTTTTGTTTGTTTGTTTGTTTAAGTATTCTAGTCCAGTAAATCTATAATAGTTCCAAAATTTACAAAGATACCTGCAGAAGGTCACATGCACAACACTTATCCAGTGCTTAGTTTGCCTCATGTGAAGGTCAGATCAACGGTGCAATAATACATACATTAAACATTGAATAGAAAATGCCAAATTCTTTTGAACACACATTCATATCGGCATCTTTATACACTCGAGTGAAAGTTACCGGTGACTTCAATAGATGTCTTCAATCTTACGTTTTTGGTATAAAAGAAGATTGCTTTTTTTGTTAGATATTAAAAATTCCATCTAATTGCCTCATTGTTAGTCATCAAAAGGAATCTAAAGCAAGAATGACCTATTTGTCCGCAGCTCTGAGCCTGTCACACAAATTGCGGTGCTAACAAAGTTTCAAGATAACTGGTTACATAATTTATGAACTATACTCCATTAGACTTAAAGAATTCATGCTGCAACACCCACCAAATATCTAAATTAATAACATCTGTCTAATTTCCTTAGCTAAATTCTCAAATATGTTCTAAAGTTGTCTCATGAGATGATCATTCTTTATATATTAAATTGTAATTTTTAATATTTTATGGTATTTGTATAACAAATGGAAATATAAATACTAGTGTTTTTGGCTGTTTCTTATTAGATTGTGTTCAAAAGGCTTAGCCTTGTTTCCAAATTATGATCATGGAACATAATCATATGAAAATGTAAAAAAAATTGAGAAAAATAATTGCATGCTGGCACAATGGCTCATCCAGTTAAGTGCCTGACTTGCAAGGATGAGCACCTGAGTTGGGATCTCCAGCACCTACTAATGAGCCAGGTGTTACAGTGTCTCCTTCTAAACACAGTTATAAAAAACGAAAGAGACAGATGGCTATCCACAGCTGTCTGTTCAGCCTACCTGTTGAGCTGAAGTTTCCCTGAGAGTCCCTGTCTCAAATACTAAGTTTGCCAATGGTAGAAATCACTCCATACTGACTTCAAGCCTCCACACATAAATATAAAGACATCTGCATGGACACATATGTGTTCACATATGCATGCAACACACACACACACACACACAC
>NW_026596101.1:9657073-9832125 GCF_907164565.1 Psammomys obesus
CCCCTCATCCACTGTAAGGAAAAAAAAAAAAATAGCACTCACGTCTTCTGTTCTGCTGTTACTGAAAGGGTGTGTAGCCATCGGAAAGTACTAGAATTAGCACTGTCATCCAGTCTTTCCCGTTAGTTTTACCGCAGCAAAGACTAGTGAAACACTGAAAAATAGACCTGTAGTCTCACTTTGCCTCCTCAGCTCGTACCTCCCTTAATACAGATACAATGCATTCTTTTCTCACAGGGAATAAACGTATTTAAGCATCAGCATCATAAAAACACAGCATCAATGAAACAGCCACTCCCCCCCCACACACGCATACACCATCCACACAACACCAGCTTTTACCTGTTTTAATAATACAAAGAGACTGAAAGCGAGAAAACCTGCAGCTTGCCCAGTAAAATTCTCATTGCAGCAGACAGCGCAATTCTGTACTCACGGATCTTACCAGGGAAATGTCTCGGGATCTTTACAATTTTCCTGCAGAACTCTGTCTGGAGTCCTCAGCCAGGCATGCTGTGCACCCAGGCAGAACCAAGCCGTATGGAATGTCTATGCAGCTGGGAGATAATGGGACTCTTTTTCCCAGCTGGGACTGCAAGCCTTTTATCCACTGAGTATTGCGTGGCTCCTCTCTGGTCTTAAGCATGAAATACGCTCCTCTCCTGCTGCATTCCTGACGGAACCTAGACAATTAGTTCTTGAGGCACATGTGCAATGCTCCCGTTTGGAATATTCAAAGGGAAAATTGTCTCCACACTGAAAGAGAGCTCCGTCTTCACCATCCTTCACAGACTCAGGCAGCTGGAAGCAGCTGCCATTCCAGTGGCATGAAAGATTAAATTCACCCCCTTCATTCTTTGACTAGATATAGTCACTCCTGTCAGGTCATCAGAAAATCGTTTTTATTGAAAACTGGGTCAGACTAACTACTTATTAGGTATCCAACAGGAAAGGAAGTAGATCCCCCCCCCCCCCGGTTTCACTGCATTGTCATTTGCAAGCAAAGATTAAGCCGGTCAAGGGTCTGCACCGATTTAGACTGTGTTCAAATGTAAGCTTTCTGAAGCATGCCAGCAGTTCCTGGTGCTAGTTAAAGTGAAGAGAAGGGTGGACGTAAAATCAGAGAGCTATCACTAATACCCTTCTAAATTGAAATATGTGCATTAGGCTACTTAAAGATGGCAAATTACACAGAGTCCGATAGTCTAGAGAAATAGTGTTCTCACAAGCAGCTTCCTACTGTAGCCTGGGTAAAGAAGAAGTTTGCTTATATTTGTTTAAAAAATGATTTTTGTGTTTCACATAGAGCTCCCTCCGTACCAAACTTTTAATATGTCTGTCTTGGCATGGTTTTAGGAGAGACTAACTCCTTGGAAAATAAAAGCTAAAACAGAAACAAAGTGAGTGCGTGTACATAGAGACCCTAACACATACAAACATGCCTAAAACAGGAGAATCTTCTCAGGTCCTCACACAAAGACAGAATATTCTTAACATACTAAAGTTAAATAAATGGATGCTGGAAAAAATAAAATCACAAATCGAATGAACTTAAGTCAGAGGTAACTTTTAACTTTATTTTGATTTGTCTGCTAAGTAAGGTCTATCTCACTGGATGTTTTGATGACCAAGGATTATATTTCTCTGTGACTATGTCCATCCAGAAGGTCACTTGTCCTTATGGACAAGTACCAATCATCAAGAGCTTCATAAGGAAGATGATTCTCATTGGTTATTCTTGGTTGGTTTTTGCTTATATTGAGACAGGGTTCCCCAATGCATTCCATACTAGTCTCTAACTCTATTCTCCTTCCTTAGCCTCCCAAGGATTAGTAGTACAGACATTTATCATCATGTCATTCTGATGTAGTAGGACCCTCGTAGTATATAATCTTCTCCAATTGATGGTAGGACCAATTTGATGAAAACCTTTATAGTGATATATACATATATTTAACATAATGTCAAAATGTTAACTTTAACTTTATAGACATGAAAGAAATTAACATATCTTTTTGGTGGATGTAAGAGAAAAAAAAACAGTCATCTATTTTTTTGGAGAAAAAAAAAAAACAGTCATCTATTAGCAGAATAGATTGTTTTCCAAGAGGCAGATTTCACTTGGTGTGAGGGATAGCCCTTTACTCCAGTATCCAACATCTCCCAAATGTTCCAAGACAGTTTACTGTCTTTCTTCTTAATCTTCCCAAGAACAGAATGTAAAGGAATTTCACCCATTTCCTATCGCTATATCTAAGCATGTTATCAAGCACTCACCTGCAGTTGCTGGCTTCCCTAGAGCTCCTCAGGGTGAATTGTGTCTTTTTCTCACACCTCGCCCCTGTATTAGATTGACACCCATACTATCATCTGTCTCACTGTGTTCAAGGCTATCCAACCCACTCATCTGATTTTCAGGGTCAGCGGGGCTCCCTGCCTTCTTCCCTTGTATGCTTGTATCACAGAGGTGTGCTTTTGTCCTGCAAATCTTTAAAATCACTGATGGTGTTGGTATTTTATTCACTTCCAGTTTCTACTCCATTTCCAGGCTCCTTGCTATAAGAACACACTACTAAAAACAAAAACAAAACAAACAAACAAAAAGAATGCAGTCTGTACTTTTTACTTCCGATGTGTACTCTCTGATCCTTGCTCGAATCCAGTCTGATCGGCCTTTTGTCCTTATATTTCATATAAGTACCTCTTGTCACAGTCAGAACTGGATTATATTTAGAAAATCTCAGTAGCCAGTTCTCTGTCCTTTTTTAACTTGAAATAATGGCAGTAATTGACATAGTTTATTATTTTCTTCTTGTTTAAAGAATGGGAGGAGATGAGGAAGGGAGGATGGGATTGGGAGGGAATTTGGGATGGGGCTACAGCTGGGACACAAAGTAAATAAACTGTAATTAATAAAAAGAAAAAATTGTCTTTACTTAGCTTCCTGTTTGCCTTCCTTCTTGCCCATCACCACCTCTTAGAGCAGAACTGCCATCTTTAAGTTTGTGAGTCTTGGAGACTGAGCTGCCATGGGCTATATCTGTTCATGGGTTCCCAGTTCCCTAGCAATGGGAACAGGGGCTGACTCTGACATTAACTCAGTGGCTGGCGCTTTGATCTCCTCCCCCTGACTAGGAGAGCATCCTTGCCAGGCCACAGAGGAAGACAATGTAACCAGTCCAGGTGAGACCTGATAGGCTAAGGTCAGAGGGAAGGACCTCCCCTATCAGTGGACTTGGAGAGGGGTATGGGAGAAGAAGAGGGAGGCAGGGTTGGATTGGGAGGGGACAATGAAGGGGACTATAGCTGGGATACAAAGTGAATAAACAGTAATTAATTAAAAAATAAATGACGGAAAAAATAAAACAAATATTAACAGATAAAAAAAAGTTTGTGAATCTTTAAATCCTGAAGATCACAAACAGTCTAAACTAAGTTAGGTCAGTAAACTACAAAGAATTTCTGGGTAATGCTGAAAATTTTTCTCAAATAAGTGTACAAATACACCATATCTCCTAAGTCTCGAGAGTTTACATATTCTTCAAAGTTCACCAGATTTTTCTGTTAGCGTTTGGAGACTGGTGAAATAAAGGGCATATCAACAAACAAACAAACAAACAACCACCTAAATTGAAATGACAAATACCAGAGTGGGAGAGTTTACCATTTGATTTTTACCAATTTAAGTAATTACAGTAGCATTGCTCTGACATGAAAATTAAAAAAAAAAAAAAGTGTGTGTGTGTGGGGGGAATATTTCAATTTCTCCAAAGTGTTTCTCACATTTATAGTCAGTTGGTTTCAGATAAAGGTAAAAAGTGCATTCAAACATAAAAGCATTATAAGAAGTGGTGTTTGAGCTACTGTACAGTCACTTCAAGGAAGTAAACTTTTACTTCACTCCATACACTCAGAAAGTAACTTGAAAGTAAAAGCAAATCTTTTACTGCTGAAGGAAAATATTTTTATAACTGATATGCATATCTGAGCCAGAAACAAAACATAGAAATTTGAACTTCATCAAAATTAAAGATGACCATGTAAGTATGAATAATAATGACTCCTATAGGTTCTTAAGTTTGAATAAATTGTCCTCACTTAGTAAAACTATTTGAACAGGTTAAAATGAGAGGCCTCATCGGATGACAAATGACAGTGAGGACAGGCTTTGAGGTTTCAGAAGTGCTACTCCTCATGTCATGTCTGTTTCCTGCTTTCAGGTCAAGATATATGCTTCCACCAGTTCCTGCCACCGGCCTTAACTGTGCTGTCATGGACTCTAAACTTCAGAAACTGTAAGACTAATTAAATACATACACTCTTTTATAACTTGCCTTGGTCATTGTGACCAGCAATGGAAAAGTAACTAAGACAGTGACTAATCTTTGAGTGTACAATGAAAGCATTTTTATAACTCAATAATAAAAAGATAATCAAGGGTTAAAAATGAACAAAATCATAAACATAAATTTCATCAATGTATCTGGGAGACATTTAAGCATTTAAAAAGGTATTCAATAATATTCAGTTTGGAGCTGGAGAGATTGCTCCTCAGGTAAGAGTACTCACTCTTTAACACAGGACTTAGGTTCATTTCCAAGAGTTTGGTGACTCACAATCATTAGTTATTCTAGATCCAGAGACACAACCTTATCTGCAGTCTGCACACACCAGACATGAACCTTGTACATAGGTATACATGCAAGAAAAGTAAAAATAAATGATATTTTAAAAAGTTATTTGAAAATCGCTAATCTTAAAAATGCAATCCTCTGAGGCAGGATGGAAAGTCTGGGAAAGGATCTTTTTGCTCAGCAATATAGTTGAATATCTCCTCACAAAGGATGCAAGGATTCCAACAATTTAACAACTGCTTCAGTAAATTTCCTCTTGCCGTCATATACCTGGAATTTTCCAGGACTCTTGACCAGAAACTTCATTAACCAAGAAAGCTCACGAATTCAACTCCATCTGCAACCCGAGTGGTCTGTGGTTTCAATTGATCAGGTTGTAATTCCACCGAACTCCACTTTTCCTACAACCACCTCAGCTTTTTTGCTTATCAAATGAAAGAATGTGTGTGTTTGTGAGTGTGCGTGTGTGTGTGAATGGGGGAGCTCTTAACTACCTTTTGAGATAAAGCTAAAAGCTACCAAAGTGATATATATGGCCAATGCTAAGAAAATTGAAAATTAATAGCTTAGTTACCATTGAGAATCTCATACTCACTCATGGTTACATTTTACTTTCATCTTACTTTGGCCTGCTTTGGGTTGGGAAAGAAACCTGTATTCTGTTCATGAGTGTATCTTACTTGTTTCTGAGGACACCTCTTTTTCTGAACGCTTGTGCTTAAGCCTACATGAAAATCCTTCCAGCAAAAAGATCCAATTTTATTTCTTCAGTTACTTCTGAAATGTTTTCCAGCTTGAGCCAAAACTCTAAAACTGTAGAGGAACCACTTAGGCTGCTGACGGTGGTAACATGGAGCCACAACTCTCTCCTCTCAACAGTGAAACTATAACCATGTGACATCATTGCATGCCCATTAGTAATGAAGGCTACAGAGTTGTCTCTGAGGATAGGAACATGTGCCTTCTTCCAGAGTTCCTGACTTTGATTCCCATCAGCAACGTTGAGGGGCTTATACCTATTTGTAAATCTAGATGCGGGGTATCTGAGGCCTTCTTCCAGCCTCCAAAGGCACCATCATATACGTGGTGTACATATAAACAGAAACACATAAACTAAAAAAATGAAATTAATGGTTGACATTAAGAATACTAATTTCCAAAGACTTTACACATAGGAGGCATTTGGGCCCTTTTTTATAGTTTTTTTTATTTATTTATTTATTTATTTATTTATTTATTTATTTATTTATTTATTTATTTATTACAATTTATTCACTTTGTATCCCAGCTGTAGCCCCTCCATGTCCTCCCAGTCCCACCAACCCTTCCTCTTCTCCCCCTATGCCCTTCCCTAGTCCACTGACTGGGGCGGATGAGAATGTAAAGCTGTAACAATATTCGTAACTAAGTTGTCATTTTTAAAATTAGTATTATAGGACCCATAAGACAGAAGAGCAGGTGAAATCCCTTTACCCATACTTGATAATCCAAGATTCAGGACTCGTATGATAGTAGGAAAGAATCAATTTCTGTATTTTTTTCTCTGTGATGGCTAATTTTTATCAATTTGACAGAAATTAGGGTCATCTGAGAAGAAAGTAACTCAATTGGAGAATTTCTTCCATCAGATTGACCTCTGGGTATGGCATGTTTGCAGAACATTTTCTTGATCAGTAATTGTTGTGGGAGGACCTAGAACACTGTTCACAGGGTCATTTATGGACAGGTGGTCTCCAATTGTATAAGAAATCAAGCTGAGAAAACCATGAGGAACAAGCCAATCACAACATTACTCCATGACTTCTGCTGCAGTTTCTGCCTCCAAGTTGCTGCCTTGAGATCCGGCCCTGCCTTCCCTCAATGATGGGCTGTAACCTCGAAGCCGAAATAAATCTTTCTCTCCCCAAATGACTTTTGGTCACTGTGTTTCCAACAGCAACAGAAAACAATCTAGGAAGTCCTCTAAGCACACACAAGCCACGGCATACTTTTGCACCAAACTCCAAATAAATACTAATGAAAAAATTATAGCAAATACTGCTGCAAAACGTCTACCCTTATGTACTATTCCCACACAAATGAAAGCGCATGTGCACATAAAAATATTCGGAGAATATTTACAGAATGTTCTTTTCCTACCAGAACAAAATTAGAACAGCACTAAAGTCTACCCATAGGTGAACAGATAAACACATTGTGGCATATTAATGAATGTTGCACATGTTAGAAATAAAAAGACATAAATCATTGGTATGACTTGGATGGATTTCAAAAATATCATGCTAAGAGAAAAATATGCAAGAATAAATAAAGCAAATCTGTGCTGATAGAAAAGAAAGAGACTAGTTACTTGGAACTAAGGTGGGGGATTAATTATGTGTGGACACCAGGGAACATTTAGGTTAATGAAAAGACCTGTATTAGATTGTGACAGCAGTGAGAGGAATATATGAATTTGACAGACATTATCAAGTATACAAGTGGGTACACTTTATTTCATGGAAGGTATAACCTAATGAAGTTCTTTTTCTATAAATTAAATGGTGACAGAGCTCTCTATCTCTTACAGGCTTTGAGAGTAGGGGAAAATGCAAAAATGCCCAGTGTATTGCCTACCTCCTTCGTTTTGTTTTTAGGGAATACTAAGGCTTCCCACTTTTCAAACAAAATCTATTCAAATGAACTGGTAACCAATGACATTAGCTTTAGGCTTTCTAACACGTCAACCTCTTCTGTTTCAAGCAACTAGAATGCAGTTTACTTTAATATATTTGTCTAGTGGGGAATGACCTAAACCGTATTAATAATCCTTTTACAGGAATGTCCAAACATTTGACATTTCAGCAGGATGACGTTGTCTTCTGTAACTTTCATGTTGAAGTTTGGTGAAATTAAGTTATAAAAATTAATATCAGAAAGAAAAAGGAGAGAGAGAACTCTTCATACTGATTGAAACATGTTTATTATTATACATTGGACTTTGTTTATAACTGTCCTGGACCCCTATGGTCTGTGGGATGCAAGTTGGACATGGTTGCTTGAAATACTTCAAAATAATTAGTAACAGTATCTTCTTGATACATAAATGTTTTAAACTATATCAACTTTAATGAAGTGTCATTGGTTTTATTTGTTTTGCTATTTGATGGTTGGGTTTTTGTTTAGATACTTTGATTCTTGTGTGAAATTCTTTTAAATAACTCATTCTCAAAATCTTTTTTTATATAAGACATTTTCCTCTGCCTATTACAGACAAAACATTACCAAAATATAAAAGATTTTATATAATTTTCTAACTGTCCTATGTATCAGACATGAACTCTAAAACCTCACTTGGCTCCATCACAATCTTCAGAGGAAGGTATATTAACTTTTCTTTACTGGCAGCTGAGGTTTAAAAAAAAAATTCTCTAGTATGCCAACATCACACAGATATAAAAGGTCAGGTAGAGATTTGAATCTAGGTGTATTTAACCCCAATATCTGTAACCTGAACCTTTAGCTCAGAGACAGACTGCACTACTGCTGGACCAATATAATACAAATATAAGGCTTTCTGAGTTTATTTGCACTCTTTAGGGCATAATGAAAAAGTTTATCTACAACATAATGTTTTAGGCTCTAACTGCCCAGACTTTAACAATTAACTGGACGTTTAAGCCCTTTCTTCTTTAAAGAGTATTTTATGTTCATGAAAATAGTGTGAATCTATATATGTGTCTCCTCCATCAGTACTTTATAAAATAGTCCCAGGAATGTCAGATCATATTTCTGCTTGCAGTTTTTTTTTTCCTATGTTGGAGAGGACAGGATTAGAATATCAACAAAAATCAACTACACACACCATATTTACCCTTTGTTAGGTAAAAGCACAAAAAGGATGAATGGTAACAATTTCCATGGTCTATTACCCCAAGTAATTTTTCCACTTTATTCTACATATGTATAATTTTACAGATATTCAAATTTTCACTACCCCATGGACAAATAAAGCAACAACATTTTACCATGAAATGTATTGCTATTCAAAAGCAAAACAGTGAGTGAAATGAATACATTCTCCTTCAACTACATGGTAGGAAAATGCACATTTTAGAAAGCAATTGCAATAATTCAGTTCAGGTCCCTTGAATATATTCATGTAAAAATAGAAGACCCGTTACACACACTATCGCTTTCAACAGGGAGTAAGACCCGGACTCTTCTGACATAAATTGTTTTGCTTCAGCTCTGGAAGGACACTGGAAAATCGTTCCATGGAACTGCTTGCCACCTGCTGCTCCCAACACTGAATTTTAATGAATGCCAATTGCTCTGCAAGAGTCTCACTATTTTAGAAATATTATTTAACACGGAGCCCATTGTGCTCTTTCTAAATTGCAGGGTAAATTGCTTGGGCCTCAGTGAAAATAAATGTATTTCATTAATGCTGTTCTTCTTCTAATCTTTTTAACCCTGAAGACTGAGCTATTTCCCATGCATAATAATTATGGTTATATCATCTTTCCTAGTCACAATGAAGAGGTCAGAACACATAAACTCTAAAATCTGGATATTCACTAGTGGATTAGGGGCTTAAACAACTGTTCTGCCTTCTCCATTCTTATCTGCAATTTATGAGATATACAAAACATTGCCTTGAATTGCAATGTTGGATAGGCACAGACAATATGAGTTTAAGCAGTTTTCACTGAGAAGAATTTAACTGTTAGACTAATAACATCATTATCTGGAATATTTGTATCCTTTTCTTTTGCATATAATACACTGGTATTTCTTTTATAATCATATGATTGATTGATTAACCTCAATTTTTCACTGTTCCTTAGCTATGCTCTCTTGCTAGATATTCATCATTCATGGAGAATGTCCCTCTGACCTTGATTTAGGGACTAAGTAGGTGAATTGCTTTGACTATTTCTGTGTATAGAAAATACATTATACCAGGTACTGGCCTAGGCATTGAGGGCATTTTATGTGTTTTTGTTTTGTTTTGTTTTGTCTCACATGAAAGAATGATGACAATTGCTCAGAGAACAACAATTCTGGTTAATACATAAACCTAAATAAGAAGCTGAGCTTCTCAGCCAAGCCTAGACTACTTTTACCTATATCAACAGCCTATATGATCTTCTTTTTTGTTTAATTCATTTTTTTTAATATTTACAGTTTATGCACTTTGTATCCCAGCTGTAGCCCCCTCCTACATTCCTTTCCAATCCCATCCTCCTTCCCTCATCTCCTCCCATACCTCTCCCCAAGTTAACCAATAGGTGAAGTTCTCCTTCCCTTCCATCTGACCCTAGCATATCAGGTCTCATCAGGAGTGGCTACATTGTCTTCCTCTGTGGTTTGGTAAGGCTGCTCCCCCCTCAGGGGGAGGTGATCAAAGAGCCAGCCACTGAGTTCATGTCAGAGGCAGTCTCTGTTCCCATTAATAGTGAATCCACTTGGACACTGAGCTGCCATGGGCTATATCTGTGCAGGGGGTATAGGTTATCTCCATGCATGGTCCTCGGCATATCAGTCTCAGAAGTGACCCTGAGCCCAGAATCTTTTGCTTCTATTGCTCTCTTTGTGTAACTCTTGTACCCTCCAGGTCTTTCTATCTTCCCCTTCTTTCATAAGATTCCCTGTCCTCTACACAAATTTCAGCAATGAGTCTCAGCATATGCTTTGATAACCTCTTTCAGAGGTCCTCTGTGGTAGGCTTCTGTCCTGTTCCCAGTTTTCTCCCTCTTCTGATGCCTATCCCATTTGCCTTTCTGAGTGAGGATTGATCATCTTAACCAGGGTCCTCCTTCTTGCTTAGCTTCTTTAAGTCTACAAATTTTAGTATAGTTATCCTTTATTATATGTCTAATATCCACTTACAAATGAGTATATACCCTGTGTGCCTTTCTGCTTCTGGGATAACTCACTCAGGATGATCTTTTCTAGTTCCTACCATTTGCCTGCAAATTTCATGATTTCTTTGTTTTTAATTGCCAAGTAGTATTCCATTGTGTAAATGTACCACAATTTCTGTATCTATTCCTCAGTTTAGGGACATTTGGGTGGTTTCCATATTATGGCTACTACGAATAAAACTGCTATGAACATGGTTTAGCAAATGTCCTTGTTGAATACCTGTGCGTATTTTGGATATATGCCTAGGAGTGGTACGATCTATGGCTGCTTTAAGACATCAAGACTTGAGATTTTCCATGCAACAATCGTCAGGATGCAGTTTATCACCTACTGAAACCAAGTTGGACTAGTCTCTGTATTCCCTAGGGTAGAGTCTTGGGCATGTCTTTTGTCCCATGTGAACAATTCATTTGAAAATATGATTTTGCAGACTTGCACTGAGAGAAAGAGAAAGGCTAGAGAGGCTTCTCAAAAGTTAAGCGTGGTACCCACCCTGGCATCCATGTGAAGCTGTTTATATTTTCCATTAACTTCAGTTCTAGGGAATCCAGTATTCTCTTCTGGCCCCTATGACACTCACAAACACATGACCTATAATCACGCAGACAAACACACATACACCTAATTTTTAAAATATCCTTTTTTAAAATGTGGAATTTAAGAAAACCGATTTGATTGCCAAATTGTATGCCATTGTCATAAAAACACACCTTTGGCTTTGTCAGTATGTTTCTAAAATGATTAACCAAGGATGAAGGATTTATTTTGGATGTGAAAGGAACTGCCTCATGTTATCAGGGTCCAAGACTGAATAAAAACGAGGAAGCAATTGATTATGAACATTTTGTCTTCTTTTTCTAATTCTAGATATGATATAATTATCTACTTCATGCTATTGCTCCCATTCCTGCCATCCCCTGAAAGCCATTTATCTAGGATAAGCATGAAAAGAAATTATTTATCTATTGGTCCCTATACTTTAGAAAAAAAAAATATATATATATATTAAGTTTTCAGTCACAAGAAAGGATAATTTTGAAAGTGAAGAGAGAATTGACACAATTCACATTTCTTCTGCAACTATGAATTGATTGCCTACTTTGTACATTGATCAGTAATCACATGTTTAGATTTTACCTATATATTCAAGACACACACTCACACACATATATATACATATATGTTAAAATGAAGATTCCATGATCATGAAGCATTCTGGAACTTAATAAAGTCCTGACAAGAAAATAAGAGCTGTCAGAAGCATTGTTACATAAGTCTGGGATGAGACCTAAGTTTGAATATGGTCAGGCTGAGCAAATTTGAAATAGTGTATAAAAATGCACAGAATATATACTTTCTTCTTTGCAACTCTCAGATCTATTAATAGCAATAGAGTTCAATAAGTTCAGTCTGTAACCAAACAGGCTTCTGGCTTGAGCAAACAAAATTTCCTTCAATATAAAAGAAAAATAGTTTGGTAAAAATCTGCCACCACAATAAATTTTGTTTGAGGCCTTAATTGACATCTAGCATGTCATTGCTTTACTCCAGATTTAAATAAGCCTCACACCTTGCTATCAATTGAACTTTTCTAGGTTGTTTTGCTATTTGGATAACCAAGACTCTCTGCCCTAGAGGGATGGTACCCTTTTGGACTTTGCTCAAGAGCCACTTCAGTACAGATGGTACCTTTCCATTAATATTGTAAAATTCAACTTGGGTGAACACTCCAGTGACTTGACAGACTGGTAGATATATTCCTTCATGATAGCTCCATAAAGAAACACATGAAGTCGTGTGTGGTGATTAGGGATATTCCTACCCTACAACTAACTTCTTGGTCTTTGTGTAAGTCCAATGAAATGTAATTATTAAAGATACCAATTAGGAGTAATTGAGACATTTTATGTCTTCCCATGGAAAACTTCTCTTAACTTTTAGAACTGTAAATTTAAAAAACTTGAAATACTGTGGAAATAGATATATATTCTTCAAACTGGAAGACTCTTCACCAATTGCCCATCACTTCCTAGATCTATATCCCTTCCCCTCTGTGGACATGACCACAAATCACATATAAGTCAAGTACTGGTGTTACAATCTACTGAGTTCCCAGTGAATGCAGTTTTCCTGGAATCACAAGCTCGTGTGAGCTTTGCATAGTTTATTTCAACATGTTTTTGAATGGCTGCCTCTGAGTCCTGACAGATAACAGAAGACTGGTAAAACTCCACTGCCACTCATCCACTAGTCATCCTTTGAAAATAACTATATTCCTTGATGTCCGTAAACAACACACAGTGCAAAACAAAAATAGTTAAATAAGCCATACCTTAAGTCTTCAAAATGTGAGGTATGCCAAGAATCTGTAAACACGAACAAAAGATTTGTATTATGAATAGTTTTGAATTCCAAAGAAATCTAAATCATTTTTTCCCTTTCAGTGTGATAAAGTCCATTAGAGTCCTGTTGTCAGAAACAGGTGGTGGTACCCCTTGAAGAATGATGTCATATTGAGGATCCATGATTGACCATCACTGCAAATAAAAACAGACAGAAAGCAGTAGCAGTCATCCATGAATAGTCAGGGAGAGAAGCTAATCAATATTCACAGATCATTCTTTTCAGTCAAGGTATTATTTTCAGCTTGAGAGACAAGCGTCGCTTGCACTGTCTGCCCTCTTGTGGACAATGGTATGAAAGAAAGAAAGAAGGAAAGAAAGAAAGAAAGAAAGAAAGAAAGAAAGAAAGAAAGAAAGAAAGAAAGAAGAAAGAGAGAGAGAAAGAAAGAAAGAGAAAGAAAGGGGGTGGAGAGAGGAAGAATAGGCTCACTTTCAGGAGTCTATCATCATGAATAAATGTTTCTGGACTCTAATTGAAACTATCTTTCTTCTCTGACCTTTCATTAACTAGATATACCATTCATCACCCATCAGTGAGGAATTCATGTATACTCATAGTTTATCATACTTCCCTGTAAGAAGAACAGGGGGTAGACAGTTCACAGCTCTATGCTGTAGAAAAAGTTCATTTGCACAAGGCCATCCTTGAGATGAAGTGTCATGAGACATGTATTAAATCGGGGTTCAATCAAGATTTAATAATAATTAAACTTTTATTAGTTCTTGATATTCCATACCCATCTTCTTAATTTTGGTTACTATTTTCAGAAACAATACATGTTGACTGAAAAATCTCAAAGCCTGCCTTTGTACACCTCTTTTGTGATGAAGAGGGTGCAAAGAGCTGATATTTCAGAACATACACATCAGAGGGTATATGCCTAGATAGACAGCTTTGTCCTTAATGGTGTTTTTCTACAGCAGTCTGACACCCTTTAGGAATGCATCGCTTATAATACGGCATGCATATTTTTCATAATAAGACATCTACATTACTTGTCTTTGGTGCCAAACATTTAATAAGAACAATCATCAATAGGGTACACAAATGTTATATATTTCACAGTTCCTAGATAAATCAAATTTCTTTGATTAAAAATTAACATGGTCCTGAAACAAGAGTGAAACTTATGAACTCATTAATAGGAAATGGCCTTTGCTGTGGTTCCTGCTTCATTTTTCTGATAAATATTGAGAGGGAAAAAAAAAAAACGCTGTCATAAGACCAATACATACAAGAAATGTTGATGTGTTCCAGACAAAAGAATGCATTTAACACAGGTGGTGAATTGGGGGTCACCAGTTGTATCGCAGCCAGTATTCCATCAACTGCTCCATCTGTTGGCTACTTGGCTGTTACAAGGGTCACATAGACAAATAAACTGCCATATGATGGGGCAAGCATCTCTCCAAACTTCCAGCCTAACAGTGGTATTAGTTCCAAAATCCTTTTTGCGAGGCGGTAAAATTTCTCAAAAGTCCTAACATTTTTTCCCCCTCAGAGGAGGAAAGGGAAAAGACATGTAGGATTTCCTTTCTTTCTTTCTTTCTTTCTTTCTTTCTTTCTTTCTTTCTTTCTTTCTTTCTTTCTTCTCTTTATATCATGAGAACTTTTATTTCACACGACAAGAAGCCAATGTAGAGGTTTCTCTCAGCTTGCTGCTACATATAACAATGCAGTTCTAGAGATAGGATCGGGATTAATAATCACTTAACTGAAAAAAAAAATCACTTAAGTGGCGATTGTGTACAGTGGTGCACAGAGTATGTCTATACAATTTTGGCCTAGATTCTGAATCCTATTTATTAAAGAAACTTTTGTTTTCAAGTGAACGGGATTTATTATTATTTTATTGAGAACAATTTTTTAAAAAATCATGAGATGCCACACATTTATCTTCTCCCAACCATAATCATTGTGCCAGGTGACGACTGCTTTATTTTAAAAGAATATTTTTCTTTACAATACATGTGTGTGGGTGGAGAATTGTGTAGGTGAAGAGGAGGATACATGTATGTGAGTAGGGGATATGTATGTGAAGGTGTCTTTATGTGTGTGTGTGTGTGTGTGTGTGTGTGTGTGTGAGAGAGAGAGAGAGAGAGAGAGAGAGAGAGAGAGAGAGAGAACCCAAGGAAGACAGACGACAGGTTGGGTGTTAGAAATCTAGAAGTTAGATTTATTTCCTGGGCATTGCTTCCTTTGAGAACAAATTAGAAATACATTTTCTGTGGACAATTGTCATGTGAATTTCAAGCATCTACTGCTCTTTTAAATCAACAAGCACTGGGTGAGACCTGGCATCTGGAAGACTAGAGCTTGAAACATGGTGCTTTCCAAACTGTAGTCTTTGATAATGACCTAATGTTCCCTAAAACTTTTTAATATTAAAACAGTTGATTCTGTAGATTTCTTAGCCGCGTATCCAAGCATCCCATCCAACAGACCACTTGGTTGGGAATCATAATACATTTGTTATTACCATGGCTATCTAAAGAAAATCCTGCTTCCATTGCAGATTTTAACTGCATTTAACACGTCCTTAAAATATGCTGCTACATGCTGCCATTCCATTCTGGAAATCCATAAACATGTTGATCATAGAAATGTTTGTATCTTATAAGTTTGATCACTAGTTTACACCTGGTCTACACAACACAGACTACCTCAGAGGGACAAGGTATTCCCTTGCCAAGGTTTTATATTCTTGTCATTTTCATGGAGGAAATCTCTGAACTCAAAAAAAAAAAAAAAAAAAAAAAAAAAGAACAAAAGCTAGAGTTTCCTATTACATGTTAGAGATTATTCTAACCCTCTAAATTTTTTTCAGTGTTATGACAATCTCTTCTAGATAGTGGCAAGAGAATTGTATCACCAAGTCTCATTTACTGGAGATAGCATTGCATGTTACTTTCTAGGAAATGTCATGAAAATTGTTAAAGAATGATTCCTGAAGGCATAAGAGATGGCTGGAAAGAACGCTGCCTGCTCTTACCAACGACCTGGTAGAGTGCCCACAGGGTAGTTCTCAATGTGTGTTAGTTCTTTTTCAGGAGATCTGATGCCTCTTCTTGTCTGGGTGGGCACTGGATGCACAGGTGAACAAACATAAATAGAGGAAAACCATCTATATACAAAAATTTTAAAATAAAAATTTTTAACATTTTTCCAGAACATTAAATAAAAACTCATGTTAATATTCTCTTGGCAATTCATTCCTTTTTTATAGTATATGTAAACTGAGTTATATGTTCTTGGCTTTATTCAAGAAAGAAACTAGGTGTATATCTGAGTGTTCAAGTGTGGAGTCTGAGTTCAAGAAGCGTACATTAAAGAAGAAGCATGCATTAAAGATGGGGACACAATAAAGAAGAGCCAATATGAGGATGTGTCATTTCACTGTACGTTCATTTTTGTAATGATGGGTGGTTCCAGGCCAATCCAAATAAATTTCATTATCATATCTCCAGTATTCCGGAGTCTGTTTTTTTTTTTTTTTTCCTCAGCATTCATCCCATGGGGCATTAACCCCTTCACTGCTTTGTGAACATGTGAAAACATAATAGGTACTTTAGGTACTTATGGGTTTTCCAGAGCCATGAGGTCAGGGAAGGCCTGGGACAGAAAGAAAATGGAGAGTACAATGTAGGAGATGAGAAAGATGTTGCCAATTATATGTGAATGGCCACAGACTGCAGAGGATCAACTGACACAACACACAGGTTGACAGGATCTGAAATGAGGTTCAGGAAACACTACCACAGATAAGTGTTCCAAGAAGAAATGGATTAAAACAACACGTGCCATCTTTATTAGTTAGCTTCACTGGAGTTTCTGTGATGTAGTTTCAGTACTTTAAGTTGCAGAATACACTTCCCATTTAGTAAAGGCAGGTCTTGTATTGTATTAATGCAGGAATTCTGCTCCATATTGCCTTCAATCAGATCTTTTACATGGAAGCATAATCAAACATTTTGAGTTATTGTTTATTTCCTTTCAAAATGGTATATTTGACAATTAATTTTAGTTTTATATTTGGTTAAATAACTACTATGAAAAAAAAGATATCAGCATTAATAGTATTACTCCCCACTTCTACCACTATCCTTCTGTGTCATTCTGTTTCTCTTTAGTCAGTTGTGGATGCTGTTTTCTGCTTCAGTGATCATGAGTAAGACTTCTGTGGGATTTTGATCAATTTATTTAAAATATTGAAAACATTGGAAGCTCTTAACCTATGGAATTCAGTTTTACTTACGTGACTTTTAATATCCAACCTTTTAAATAATACACAATAAACTACTTCTCTTTTTCTTTATTATTATTAATAATATTATTAATTATAATTTATTCATTTTGTATCTCGGCTGTAGCCCCCTCCCTCATATCCTCCTGGCCCTATCTCTCTTCTCTCCCTATATCCATCCCCTAGTCCTCTGATAGGGGAAGTCCTCCCCCCCTACTATCTGACCCTAGCCTTTCAGGGTTCATTAGGTCTGTCTGGATCCTCTTTCTCTGTGGCCAATTTGCCAAGGGAAGTTGCTCAAACTGCAGGCCACCAAGTTCATTACAGTGACTGCCCCTGCTCCCCTTACTAGGGAAACCCCACAGTCCATGGTAGATTCGTCAATTTTTGCAGGCCTTCCTGGACCCAGATTTTTTGGCTCTGTTTGTCTCCTGTGGATCTCCTGTCTTCTTCAGGTCTTTCTATCTCCCCCTTCTTCCATAAGATTCCCGGAACTCTGCCCAAAGTTTGGCTAAATTTTGGTACATTTATACAATGGAATACTACTCAGCAATTAAAAACAAGGAAATCACGACATTTTCAGGCAAATGGTGGGAACTAGAAAAGAACATCTTGAGTGAGGTAAACCAAAAGCAGAAAGACACATATACTCATTTATAAGTGGATACTAGCCATATAATATAGGCTAAACACACTAAAATAGTCCTAAAGATGCTAAACAAGGAGGACCCAAGGGAAGATGCTTAATCCTCATTCAGAAGGGCAAACAGGATAGACATCAGTAGTAGGAGAAGACAGGGAGCAGGAACCTTCCACAGGGGGCCTCTGAAAGACTCTACCCAGTAGGGTATCAAAGCAGATGCTGAGACAAAACACTGCTTCTAAAGACATATTCAGATACAGTCAAATTTTGCCAACTCACCAACTATATATGATCATGCCACATTTTATTTTAAATTTTAATTTTACTTTAAGTTCCCTGTGGTTTTGTAATTTTCTCCTCAACTTTATTAATACATCTTTTTTAGAGAAGAAAAATGTCCTCTTCTCAAATAATAGTTACCATTCCCTAGTGTTTGAATATATATATATATTTTTTACTGCATTTACATTTCCAGACTTCCAGCTTGGATCTTCTAAGCATCTCTCTCCCTTTCTAAATTGGATACATTCTAGGTGTGATCCTGAGACCTATTTTTACTGCACCTTCATTCACTGTTGCAAATCCTTTCCTGTTGGTTTGTTCCCCAAATTGTTCTGACAATTCACCTAGTCTTCATGCCAGAGAAATGTTTATTCTGGCATTGTATGTTTGGCTAGTAAGTAATTTATGCTGAGAATAATGACCCATCAAATTTATAACATAATCTCAGAGACTCATGTTACTGAAGTAACAGTCGACTCCAGCTTCAATTTGTCTTCTGATTATCCTTTTCTTTTTTTGGAGAATTTTTAACACTTCCTCTTGGTATTTTGAGACCCTAGATGGTATATCTAGGTGTATCACTTTAAATTTTTTTCTCTCACTTTTAAGTTTAGCTTCTTTCAGTTCTTAGAGATATTTGAGTCTCTCAAGTGATGGATAAGTTCATCACTTGTATTTTTTATAGAGCCTAACTGTTAATAATTTTACTTCTGAAATTATAATAGACAACTATTAAATTTCATAGAATGATCATTATACTAAAAACATATTTTCAGTCTTATGACCCATTTCCTTGATTTTGTTTTATTTTTTTTAAGATGAGCTCTAGGACATAGTCTTGACTGACTCACTATGTGACCCAGACTATCCTTGAATTCAAAAGTCCCACCTGCCTCTGCCTTCTGAATTTGGGGATTAAAGGCTTACCCTACAATGACTAAATCATTCCCTAGCTTCACCATGGACTGCTTTTTGCAAATACAGCTCTAAGCTATTTCACGACATGGATTTATGTTCACCTGTGTCCACTTAATTATATTTTTTTAACATTCATAAATTTGGAAATTTTATTTCCTAGTATAGTTTTATATTTAATTAATTTGATGGAAATGTGTTTCCCCTTCCCCCAAACATTGAGAATATGCTAGCTTCAACAAGTTCCTGATAATACATGAGTGTAGAGATTCAGTTCAGATTTTGACAACTTTTTTTGAATTCTTTTTTATTTTTATTTTTTTTTTTTGCTTTTTTATTTTTATTGTTTATTCACTTTGTATCCCCCTGTACCCACCTCCCTCCTCCCCTTCCAATCCCATCCTTCCTCTGCCTTGTGTCCCTCTCCCAGTCCACTGAAAAGGGAGGTGCTCCTCCCCCTCTGATCCTAGTCTATCAGGTCTCATCAGGAGTGGCTACATTGCTTTCTTCTGTGGCCTGGTAAGGCTGCTTCCCCCTTAGGGGGAAATGATCAAACAGCAGGCCACTGAGTTTATGAAATAGACAGTCCCTGTCCCCATTACTATGGAATCCACTTGGATATTGAACTGCCATAGGCTACCTCTGTGCAAGGGTTCCAGGCCATCTCCATGAGTGGTCCTTGCCTGGAGTATTCTGACAATTTCTATGCTCATCAAAGCACCTACAGATTGAGGACTCTGGCTGCTTACCACCTCTGTTTAAGTTACTGGTAACAAGCCCTACTCTTTCTTAAGAACAAGTTAAAGTAGGGCAACTCTTATATGGTCCTCTCAGATTCCATAATTTATTAGAAGTGGTCACAGAACCCCGAAAAGCACTTCACTGAAGTTGTTTATTTATTTAAAAGAAATATCTAACTTGGGAATAGCCGAATATGGGATATATAGGGCAGGTGTGGAACTCTCATCTCTGTGGTCATGTCTCCCTTACACAATATTTTATTCTATAGACACTGTTGTTTGAATTAGTGTCCATTGGGGATCCGGCTAAATCTGTTGCTCTTTGCTATTTCTAGGGGTTGACACTTACTTTCCAGGCCATTGATGAACATTGCCTCTTTCCAGAAACCATCTTCTACTTCAAAGCCATGTCTGATTCTACAGTTCTAGGAATACCATGAAGATATAAGCTGCAAATCCCACCACTTGAAAGATTCCAGGAGATTTAAGCCGTAGAGATGAGAAAACAATATAAAGATTAAAAAGTTAGTACATATTATCCCCAAGATCTGTGGATCTCCCCCATCCTTCCCAAAAGCATTATTGTTTTTTCATAATCCTAAATTCACTATTTACTTTGCAACTGTTGAAAAATGGCATTTTCATGAATAAAACATTTTTACATTTCTATATTGAAACCCCATCCTCAATGGGATTGTATCTTAAGATTTACTTTGTTTGTTTTCTAGTCCAGGTTTCCTTATTTTATTTTATTTTATTTTATTTTATTTTATTTTATTTTATTTTATTTTATTTTATTTTATTTTATTTATCTTTTGCTTTAGCCTCCTTCAGTACTAGGATTACAGGTATTTTTTATAGAATTTCTAAAGCCAAGAGTACTTGAGTTTATATTTAGGAACCAATGTCGCAGTATTTCAGCAATCTTAGAAATGACTCACTTCATCGCGATCATGTGACATTCTAACTCTGTGGTATATGAAGAAGATATTGTACATATTTACACCATTTACCATGACCTAATTTACTTGTTTGCAACAGCTAATCCCAAATTACTCATGAAAACCAACATGTTCAAAAAAACCATTATTTGCAGCAATTTTGTTGTCAGAGAAAAAAAAATCTTAAAAACATATATTATCACACTCAAACATACAAAAGAGAGAAAATTATATAATTTCTGCTATGAGGCAAATCAGTGCGGATCTCTGACAGAATGGATTATAGTAATTTACCCTATACATTTAGGTGGACTCTAATGTTTCTATTTTACTCTAAGATTATATATGCAAACTATAAGTCAATGCAAAACATTTAGCTAGGTGTGCAGAATCAAGAGAATTAACAAACAAATGGCCATAAAATGTTACCCGGATGCATGCTCAGACCTAAGCCATGCTAAAAGATACAGGGAAAGAAAAAACAAACCAAACTAATATCCCTCACCCCAAGTGTTGTAGCAGGAGAAACTCACATCAAGGATACATTTTAGGAATTTAGGAGGCAACAGAGTCATTGGCAGGTAGACAGAGTTCTGCAAGTAATGAATATTGAGCTTATCCAGCAGTGAGGCTTTGTTGCTCGTACCTGCTACCAACGAACTGAGGAAAATAGTGGTTATTCAAAATGCATGCCCTACTGAGCTACTGTCAATGGATTTCAGCACACTGAGCCCATAAAATTACACACTTAGGGGTTGTGGGAAAGTACTGGTACCTTTCTCTTTATGTTCATTAGCCTTTGCGCGCGCACACACACACACACAAACACACCTGTAGACATCTTTTACAATAACACAGGTCTTCACTTTGTATCCATCTGTCATTATTCAAAACCTCTTTAGCTAGAATAGGGATTCTTCTCAAACACCCATATCCTAGAACAAAAATCCAGTGCCTCACACATTTGGTTGAGTTTTATGTCTTCTTCATACTCCTTCTTATCAAGACTGACTTTCATCAAGACTGGTTGGTCCAGTAGCATTCTGTGTCCTGGCAGAAAGGTATCAGAACTGTTATAGTATCCATGTGTAATGACAGTAACAGAAGGCCAGTAATTTAGGCTCTGTGACACTGCTTCCTCTTATCTGCTCAGGACTTGATCATAGACAGTACAGTAAAACTGGTGTGCTGGGTCAAGGGTGGTTTGTGGATTGCTGCTCATAGCAGTGTTGAAAAGGTCAATGAGCATCAAGAAAGAAGCCTCATCTCAGTCACTAATTCTGCAATGCAGCATCATGTGTACTCACTATGTGAGTACCAAGCCATTAAATACTACCAGGAAATAAAAAGAGTGCAGAAGGGCTTATTACTTGCAACAAGCCTAACGAAGATAGTCTCAAAGCAGGACCTTGGAGACAAGGTCTTTAAGAGAGTTAATTAAGTCTAAATTAAATCATAAGGGCAGGAGGCTAGCTATACAAGATTTAGACCTTGTAAGAGGAGGAGACACCTGTTAAGCCAATTCATCCTATCTTTGTGTCTTTACCTGACTTCCTTTCTTCCCATCTCTGCTGTGCAAGGATAGATGAAGTCAACTGTGTGACACAGAGAACAGACCTTCACTAGATTCTGGCCATGGTGCACATACTCTTGCTGTTGCTACTTCTCAGAACTGTGAGAAATACATTTTTGTGTGTGTGGAGGGGTTTATGTTTGAGATACCCTAAGACTGTGATATTTTGTGATGACAATTCTAGCTAAAACAGACAAACACTGTTTTTAAAAGCCATGCCAATATCATACCATATCTTTTTGGTGATTTATAAACCCAGATGTCCCTTGATGAATAACTTGGCCTTGAAGAAGATATCATTTATGTCTACATTTCAAGCATGAAATATAATACCTGGTCAGTACACACTAACTAAGTAAAATTTCATGGGGTTGATTTTGTTGGTAAAGCCAGCTGTATGGCCGTTTCTTAATTTTAAAATATGCTGTTCTCAGACAAAGGCAGATTGTGTCCAGTAAAAACGAAATCTGATCTTTTACCTGGAGAACGTGAAGGCTTCACAACGCTAGTAAGGTTGGGAAGTAATTTAGTGAGGAGGCTATGTCCATCACTCACCTTGCCACCTTACAGTACTTTGTTTAGGATTACAGAGAAAAGGAGAAAACTAGAGGGAATTTCAGCTGTTTCTAAACATCTAAGCAAGAAAAGGAAGAGCAGTGCTTCTCTGCAGCAGAAGAATGAACTACTTGACCTCCATCACATTCACGGGGCATGTGACAAGGGTGCTAAGTATACAATAGCAGTTTCTGCAAGATGTTTTCCCCAACTTGTTAACGTCATATGAATTTAATATGACTAAAGCATCATGTCGACTATCAGAAAGATCTGTCAGCAAATATGCTGGAGTAACAGCTCTCAAGTGCGATGGGATATTTTGACTCTATGATTTCACGTTATTTTATTCACTTATTTTTTTGCATGTGCATATAAGAGGGAGAAGAAGGGAAAGGGAGAGAAATGGAAAGGCAGAGAGAGAGATCTTTATGTGTGAATGCAGGTGTAGTAGGCATGTCTTCTCCCATTGGTCTCTATCTCATTTTTTATTTTAAAATATTTTGAGAATTTTGTACATTAGTACTGTATTTTGATCATTTCCACTCTCCCTTCCCTTCATTCAACCTGTCCTATTTCTCCCCTGATCTACTTTATCTCATGACTTCTTTAACTAATACTGTAACTTTTTTGAGACAGGGTCTCAGTCAACCTAGGACTCACCATTTCATCTGAACTGACAGGCTGGTGAGTGCTGGGCATCTGAACTTAGATTCTCAGCATTCTGCAGTAAGTTCTTTCCTTTTAAGGTTTTCCTAGCTCCCTGATTTTCCTTTCTTTTAAATCAATTCTACATAAAATTAAAATGATATACACATATTACACATAGCACAATAGTAATACACTACAGTGTGTAATATATTTATATTAAGATATA
This sequence comes from Psammomys obesus, assembly GCF_907164565.1. Classification (NCBI taxonomy): domain Eukaryota; kingdom Metazoa; phylum Chordata; class Mammalia; order Rodentia; family Muridae; genus Psammomys; species Psammomys obesus. The sequence continues at coordinate 9,680,787 of NW_026596101.1, forward strand.
CAACACAAATGTAATATGTAATTTATTTTGTTAGATGTACCACAATAAATCACCACATGCTTATATTATTTTGTATTTTTGTTTTTTACATATAAATAATACTAATGTGAATAACTTACGTATGTGATATATAAAATCATACTTGATTATTTTACCTTGTTTCAGATAAAGTCATGTTAAATTTAAACTCTGTAATTGAAGTGATGGGACACAGACAATATGTTTTTCTGAGTTCACAGCAATTTTAGATATCCGTCACAGTGAAAACTTTCTGATAAAAGCATTATTAGGTAAAAAAAAAATAATATCTCTGTGTTGAATACAGCCAATATTAGTTTCATTATCTTAAGTAAAGTGAGTGGAGTAATTTTTTTAAAAAAATTAAACAGAAATTGAAAGAATTTGCTCTGAAAGAAAAATGCAAATTACTTTAGTAGAGTTGACTAAATTAGAAGTTCATACAGTTGTAATTCATTAGATAATTATTTCATGTTATCTTATCTGTTCAAATATTGTTTAATTAGTGGTAAAATAAGAAAATTTCAAATCAATTTGTTATCACATAAAAAAGGTCAAATTAGTGAAAGGAAATGATTGTGAGACCAGAAGCTCAAAACAAACGTTGATGATCCTAAGAATATAATCTTTTGGATTTCAGTGCTCGGTTCTTAGACTTGGTGAGACGTGACTAGGATACAAGGAAGGAGAAACGTGAGCAACACAGGGGACTGCTGGGACAGATCTTGAGGCACAGGAGAAGCCACCAAGTGTTGAAATGATCCACAGGAAATTAAGGATGTTTAACTTCCTGAGTTCTTTATATATTCTGGATATTAACCCTCTGTCAGATGTACAGTTGGTGAAGATCTTTTCTCAGTGCAGTATCTCATTTTGTTCTAATGACAGTCCTTTGCTTTACAGAAGCTTTTCAGTTTTATGGCGTCCCATTTATTGATTGTTGATCATAGAGCCTGTACTGTTGGTATTCAGTTCAGGAAGTTGTCTCTTGTGCCAATGAATTCAAGGCTCTTCCCCATTTTTTTTTCCTAACAGAATCAGTGTATCTGGTTTTATGTTGAGGTCTTTGACTCACTTGGGCTTTACTTTTATGCAGAGTTATAAATATGGGTCTATTTGCATTTTTCTACATTTAAACATCCAGTTAGACTGGAACCATTTGTTGAAGATGTTTACTAGGCTACAGAGAAAGAGTATCCTTAGAGTTCTAAAGATACCTGATAGGCTAAGGCCTGATAGTGGGGGAGGAGGACCTCCCCTATCAGTGGACTAGGGAAGGGGCATAAGTGGGAAAGAATAAGGGACCACTATGAAATGAGGGAGGGGGCTACAGTCAAGATAAAAAGTTAATAAATTGTAATAAATAATAATAATTTTTTATAAATTTTAGTTAATAATTAGCATTGATGTAGTTAAAGGTCCTGTTTTTATTTTCATTCAAAAAGTCAGTAAATCTAATACATTTAAATAAATAAAAAAAGAAGTTAAAAAGAATGTGCAAGTAACAGTAAGCATGGGAGAAGAATTAACCAAGGTTGTATGGCTACAAAAAGGTCAATCCACTCATACACAGTCAAATAGATGTGATGCTCACTCACTTGCTCATTAACTAATTCCATGGCCATTATTCTAACTTACCCAATATATACAATATTTAAAAGGCTAAAGAGACAAACACAGTTTTTGTTTGTATAGTTGTCTATTTAAGCCTGAAAAATTCACACTAAATATTTCATATGGAAAACTGTACTATGGGTGCTTATGAAGTAGGCATCAAGAATTCTGTATTGTTTAGTTCTTTTATTCTGGCTGATGGCCTCCCCTTGCAAGTATACTTGTTCACACCTGTCTGTAAAGGAAGAAAATGACTTAGATATGGCTTATTATTGAAACCCATTTCTTCAGTATAAAGTTTAATTGCTGAAAACAGTAACACTTGCTGCATTGTAGAATGGAATCCATTGTTCACTTTTGTTCTTCAGTCTCCTTCAGAAGAACCTTGGCCTGTATTCCACAGCAACACCTAGTGGAGAACAATGACAGTGCACATCTTTTTGTAAGGAACTGATCACTTTTTCTCTGGGGCCAACTCCCTTCTTCCATGCAGAGCAGATTTGAGAATTTTCAACACTACTATCCTATCTCAGACCAAGGAAATAAAAGGTACAAATCAATATTTGGAGCTTATCTGTAATGGAATTGCAAGCTCTTTAACTAGACAACCCCCTGTCAAAATGATGCTAGATAATTGGATGTATTGAGAAATAGATGGGGGGAAGGTTTAACCTCTGAAGTCTCCTAAAAATAAAATAACAACTGTTTTTGTGTAGATTCCAATTAAAAATTGGAATGTATGTATGATAATAGCTATCACTTAATCACATCATTTCATGGCAATTCCAATACCTTTATTAAAGTTTGTTTTTAAATCCCAAGTCTCTCTCTCGTTCTCTCTCTCTCTCTCTCTCATGCTGTTCCTGCAGTTTGGATAGATATAGTGTCAGATAAGTGGATCACTTCTCAAATTGACTGCCTAATGTGAAGATAAAAGTAAAAACAAAGCAGATAAGAAAATGACAAAGGTACTTCCAAGACTTGGCAAAGGGGCCCTGTTTTCTCACTGAAAACTAATCTGGGAAAAAAAAAAACCTATCAATGCATATAAACCCTACAAACCAGCAGTCCTCTGTACCACTTAGTAGATAAGACTACATATGTAATCATTGCTCAATTCTCATTCGGTATAGCTGAACTTGATACATTCCATCTATGGCTTCAGTATTAGTAATGTAGAGACATTGACTTTGTTATATTCCCCCAAAATAAGACTGATGCATACATCCTGGTTTTAAATACACTTCTTTGATACGCCACCATAACAATGTTTTGTTCAATACCATGGCTAACAGGTTTCTATTATACATGTCGATCACAATGCTGAAGGATGATGCATTAGTGACATGCTGAGGTGATGCTAATAATTAATAAACAATGCGCTTATGATTCTAAAACTTATATCCAGGGGCTTGAAAGGGGACTTTCAGTAAATTGCTTGATGCACAAGCATGAACAGCTGAGTCTGGATCCACAGCACCCATGTAAAAACCCAACCAGCTTAGCAAATTCCACAGGCTCCAGGTTTAAAGAAAAGACCTGTCCAAAACAATGAGACGAAGAGTATCTGCCAAGATGTTTGTTGTCTAGCTCTATACTCTACTCCAAATACACATGAATACATATGCATGCACACCCATTTACCCAGTGTGCACACAAATGTGTAGAGACACATAACAAACACATAAATGTAATAGTACCGTATGTACAATATTATATAATTTATACAATGTGATGCTAATGAATGACCATGTTATTTATTTGTGTTTAGTACACTATATTTTTACCATTATTTATAACTTACTCATTGTACTTGAGGTTTCTGGAAAACAGAACACCGCAGCAGCTCCACGCATCTTCTATTTTCATGTCTCTTAATTTAGTCCAAACTCTATGTGATTAAACTACATCATTTTTGTGGTTATGCTTATAGAAAATATGGCATCCAACAAGATAAAACTGCTCTATGATGCCTTTCTCAGAATGTGTTCAGCACACATGACTATGTTCCATTTGTTATACTCTTCCTGGACAAAGGAAATCAAGGAAGCAAAACAAGGCAAAGGAAAAACTAAATGTCTCCAGGGTAAACTCAGCCTGTCCTAATGAGAAGCTTCAGGACATGGATTTTTAATACAGAGGTGAAGATTTACTATGATAAGAAAATATCCATTATGATAATTCAAAATAGCACACCTTCCCAACCACAACAGCTTCGCTTTGTCTGAGATAACCTTTCATAAATACCAGAGAACCATAAATGCATGAGCCTCAAAAACTGGTTTATACAGAGTTACCACTGTAGGCACTATCACCTGACAATAAAGTCATTTCCTGTTACCATTCTGTGTTGGACTAATAATTTGAGAATAGAATGTAAGAACAGAAATAATGTATCAAGAACCAATTGTTAAAGTAAGAACACAAATACACATGAAAAACCAACACTTTCATTACTTTTAAAGCAAGCATCCTTAAACTCTCGGAATGCAAACTTGACTACTGAAAATAAGCATTCGTATTTCATAATCTAATTCACATATCCATCTTCTAGCCATCTAATAACTTTGAAAATGTAATCCCTCTCTACACAACCATAAAAATAGTGCAAAACAAAAGAGTTCATGTGCAGAGGCACATTTGCCTTATCTCTCTAGTTACCAACTTAAATCAAGGCTGGAGAGATGGTTCAGCCACTTAAAGATGTTTGCTGCTCAGGCCTGAAACCTGGGTTCAATTTCTGGAACATGTGTAAGGGTCAAAGGAGAAAATCAGCTCCACTGATATGTCTTCTGGTAGCTATACACTTCCTGTTCTATGAGAAGGTACCTGCTCATATGTTTACATGAACACACACAGACACACACACAGAGAAATGGCAGGGGAGGAGAGGAAGAGAGAGAGATTGGGGATAGGGAGATAAGTAAATAACAAGTTAAATGAGCATATTCTCATAAACCTAACTTCTTATAAAAGATACTTTATTTGTACTCGTGTCTGTGTATTTGTGCATATGAGCATGCAGGTGTCCAACAAGGCCAAAAGAGGGCATTGAGTGTCCTAGAGCTAGTGTTACAGCAATGTGGGCTGCAGAATGTGGAGGCTTTAGGATCTCTCCAAGCCCTGACATCTCCTAACATAGCACAGAGATGGTAAATATAACTCCCCAGTGTAGAGGCATTGTAACCCAGCAGCATGGCTACTCTGGCAAGGGTACCTAGGTCTGGGTTATCTGTCTGGAACACAGACATGCTATTATTATAAACCTTTAATTCCTCTGGCTAGAATACACACCTTTGATCCCACTGGATGAAATACTGATATGCCTTTGCTACACACCTTTAATCCCAAACAATTCCTTCTACTTGAGGGAAGGACAAAGTGACAAATCAAAGAAAGATCTGACAGCGTAAGTTGGCAATAGGAAATGTAACTCTCACAAGAACAGAGAACAGAAGCTACTTATAAGCTGTGCAGAGAGAGAAAGAGAGGTTTTGGAGACAGTACAGTAACGTTTGGGAGTACAGTACATTTTGGTGCCATTCAGTTGAGTGCAGTTCAGTTCATGGAGTGTAGAGGCAGTTTTTCCAAGCAAAGCATTTCAGTAAGAAGCAGAGTGAAGCCACTCAGTCAGCTTGGAGAGTTTTGAGCCAGAAGAGAGGATCTGAACCAGCCAGCAAGAGTAAATGAAGAACAGAAAGGATGAGCTTATTCAACAGTAAGTTTCGAACGCTGGAAACAGTCTAGGCCTATGTTGGCAGACAGAGGCTGGATGATGAAGCCTTCAACATTTGGCTTGCAGAAGATTAGATTGTAATGAGGTTAGAAGCTTATAGACCTCAGCCTAGGGATTAATAGATAGAAATGCTCTGGGTTCAGGCCAAGCCATGTATTCAGAAACCTTGGGAATAGCTCTCATCTCATCCCCTCATCTGAAGAAATAAAAGCAACATTTGCATTCTAGTATATTAATGAAGAAATTATATGTTTTTTTCCTCCAAGGCCAATTCCCACAATGTACCTGATTCTGTCAATAAATGGCACCACTGCTTCTCAATGAGGTGTCTGCACTCCTGAGGTGTCAGCTCCTTACATGAGGAGCACTGTTTTGATGCTCACATTTCCCCCATGGGGTAGCACCTTAGGTATTGGAAGTAATTATAAATTTGTGCAAAGACACATTTTAAAAAGCAGTCACATTCTAAACCCTGCAAAAGAAACAGCAACTCTATACAATTAAAATTATCTCCTAGAAAGCAAATAAAATTCAAACAAAGTCAGATGTATGAGCTTTGTGCTTTTGTCCTTCTCAACACTAATTAGTCTTTTCTCTTTATTGTCCTCAAAATTCTTTGATTTCCCTTTTGGGATTTTTTTTTCTTTTAGATCAATACTTACGTGTAGAGTACTGGATGCATTATTATTCCTTCCAATGGTCAGGAAATTCCAAACGACTTTTACACACATTTCATAGTTCTCTTTAGCTTGAAGTACTCATTTTTTTTCGTATAATTTTATGCTGGGAACAGGGGCATAGCCTGTAGATAAAATTAAATTTGTTGTGTTGTGGAGATGGGTGGGTGACTCAAGCACCACCAACACAATCAAGAGTACAGAGTTCAAATCCTATAACCCACCACATAAATTCTGAGCAACATAGATGCCTACCTATTATTCTAGCCTCAGGGGGCACACACAGATGGTATCTGTCATGTAAGCACCCACACTTACTTACTGGGTTAATGTCATCTGATATGACTTCAAGGAATTAAATCAGTCCATGTTGGAGGGGCCCTAGCAAGACTGAGGCTGTGACAATGTTATTGAGAGCAATCACACTTTTTATACCTTTATCAGAATACTATAAGGGCAATTTCCAAGATCAATACAGTTGTAGTTGCCAGGATACAATGGCATTTGCAAGCTATACAGGGTACACAAGATTAATGTCTAAGACATTAATTGTCCTGTCAAGCTTTCTTGCTTCCACGACTTCTGAGGGAAGATGCATAGAAAAAAGCAGCAGCCTGAATGCTTCCCTGCCTGTGTAGTGCACTGGTCTGAATAGACACTGTGCCCCAGGAGCCATACAGTCTAACATGAGAAACCCAAGAGACATGCCTATCAAGGCAGTTAGGCCAGGCTAACCTCACGATTCCCTACACTGGAACAAGGTAGCTAGGAAACTAGCTGAATCAGTGTGTTCTAGGTTTGGTTAAAGGACCAAACATCAGAGAATAACATGGATACCAGTGAAGGAGAATTTCTAACAACTTTCTGTCTCTATATGCACACATGTGAGTTTGTACCAGAACAAACACACATGTAAACATGCATAAACAAACTCATTTGTACTACACATACAAACACAGTAAAAAGAAGTGGGAAATCCCTAAATTAATGTGTGTTATATTAACTTTGAAATTTTGTTGTATTTATTAAGTGTATAAATAATTAATTTACTTACAAACTAGCCCATTACAACAACATATTCTTTCCATTAATTTCATTTAAACTTACTAATTCCTTTCCACTGTGATTTCTTTCACATGTCTTCTGCAACCTGAGAAGTACTATTTAGCTTCCTATCTGATCCTTTCATTGCAGTTACAGTCAATAGCCTCAGCATGATAGTGAAGCCAGCATGTACCTGCAGCCACCCTAAGCAATTGCTTGCTTTTCACCATGCAGGCTCTCACGCTGCAGTGTTTACAGGATTGCCTCCAGCAGCTCATTATTGTAAACAACATAATGCTATATGGTACTGATGAGAGTAAATATGATAATGACCATGCATACTCATCATTGCTTCATCTTCAGAGAACTATTGCTGAGAGTAAGCGATTGAAGAGAGTTGGAATATAAAGGGAAGGAGAGAGGGAACATTTGATTACAAGGTTTTAGAGGTTTCAATTTGCTGAAAAAGTAAATCTCCAACATAATGACATGCAAGAATGTGGAAGAAAAGGCTTCATCATTGCCTGGACAGCTGTTTACATTTTCTTCCATCTGGAGCACAAGAGAAGAGAATAGAATTCTGTTTGATTGGAGCTACCCGGGTCAGGGAACTAGGAAAAAAAAAAAAAGGAACAAAATTTCCCTAAAGCAGTAGGTCCACAGGCTGATTTCCCCTAAGTCAACACAGACATCCTTCTTTTTCAGTCAGAACTTTGGGCACTGAGTAAGATGGAAATCCTATGGCAGTTCTCCCATTTCCAAACTTGCCTTGTCATTCTTTTCTATTAATTGTTCTACTATTTCAACTAGAAAGCTTCTTTTCATAGATAAAGGTTACACAAAACAATTATTTCCAACTATAGAAAGGAAGAGTAGTGTAAGTTTGTGAAGATTATAAAGGGCTGTTTTTATCTAATGACATACTGTGGGAGAGCCGTTGACACTGTTGTAGCGGCTGTTGTTACCTGGTAGGCACACAGAAATCCCCTATACTGATACGAGCTTTACCATGAGGCTGAGAGTAACCTGATCGTTCTATAGAGCTATATACTTGTCATGCTAGCAAAAAAGACACTAGCATAAAATAACCGTTGATTCCAGAATAATATACATACAATTAAAGACCTGACTTCTACCTGAGCTGGAAGTAGGACACGGAAGATTTCACCAAGAAACAAATATGATACTTATGAGTACTGCTAATAAGGGGCAGTTATGATCTTTCCACATTAGCCTGAAAATGTGTCAGAGCATTTGCATGTGTATTATCCTGGATTAATTTCCTACTGTCCTGACAAAAATTTAATATTGTTTGAAATTATGCATAAGTATATGATAAAAGAAATGAGATTACTTTGCAATGCAAAGTCTAAGTATATAATAAATATTTTCTTTTTTAATTATTTTTATTAATTACAGTTTATTCACTTTGTATCCCCCCTGTAGCCCCCTCCCTCATCTCCTCCAATATCCCTCCCCCATCTCCTCCATTACCCCTCTCCAAGTCCATTGATAAGGAAGGTCTTCCTCCCCTTTGCTCTGACGCTAGCCTATCAGGTCTCATCAGGAGTGTCTGCTTTGTCTTCCTCTGTGGCCTGGTTAGGCTGCTCCCCACTCAGGGGGAGGTGATCAAAGAACAGGCCAATCAGTTCCTGTCAGAGACAGTCCCTGATACCATTACTATGAACCCACTTGGACACTGAACTGCCATGGGCTACCTCTGTGAAGGGGTTCCAGGCCATCTCCATGAATGGTCCTTGGCTGGAGTATCAGTTTCAAAAAAGATCCCTGTGTCCAGACTTTTTGGGTCTGTTGCTCTCCTTGGGGAGTTCCTGTTCTCTCCAGGTCTTACTATCTCCCACTTTTTTTCATAAGATTCCCTGCACTCTGCCCAGTTTGGCTATGAGTCTCAGCATCTACCTTGATACCCAGCAGGGTAGAGCCTTTCAGGGTCCCTCTGTGGAAGGCTCCTGTCCTGTTCCCTGTTTTCTCCCTTCTCCTATGTCCATCCTCTTTGCCTTTGTGAATGGGAATTGAAAATCTTAGCCACAGTATTCCTTCTTGATTAGCTTCCTTAGGTGTACAGATTTTAGTATGTTTATCCTATATTGTATATCTAATATCCACTTATGAGTAAGTATATACCCTGTGTGTCTTTCTGCTTCTGAGATACCTCACTCAGGATGATCTTTTCCAGTTCCCACCATTTCCCTGCAAATTTCATGATTTCCTTGTTTTTAATTGCTGAGTAATATTCCATTGTGTAAATGTACCACAATTTCGGTATTCATTCCTCAACTGAGGGGCATCTGGGTTGTTTCCAGCTTCTGGCTATTACAAATAAAGCTGCTATAAACATGGTTGAGCAGATGTTCTTACTGTATACTTGAGTATCTTTTGGATATATACCTAGGAGTGGTATAGCTGGATCTTGATGAAGCACTATTATTAATTGTCTGAGAAAACACCAGATTGATTTCCAAAGTGGTTGTACAAGTTTATATTCCCACCAGCAGTGGAGAATGGTCCCCCTTTCTCCCCATCCTCTCCAGCATGTGTTGTCACTTGAATTTTTCATCCTAGCCATTCTGATGGGTGTAAGGTTAAATCTCAGGGTCGTTTTGATTTGCATTTCCCTGATGACTAAGGACATTGAACATTTCTTTAAGTATTTCTCTGCCATTTGATATTTCTCTATTGAGAATTCTCTGTTTAGTTCTGTACCCCATTTTTAATTGGATTATTTGATTTGTTGCTGTTTAACTTCTTGAGTTCTTAATATATACTGATATTAGCCCTCTGTCAGATATAGGGTTGGTGAAGATCCTTTCCCAACCTGTAGGCAGTCATTTAGTTTTGACGGCAGTGTTCTTTGCTTTACAGAAGCTTTTCAGTTTCATGAGAATAAATATTTTCTTAAACAATCTGATTAATCAGCCTTTTTATTTTTTTGGTCGCTGTTTTATTGCTTAAATTTGTTCTCTGGCAATTTTGTACACATTACATTCTATATATTACTATACACAACCCTCTCTTAGCTCACTCCCAACCCTCTTCCCAATAGGTCACATTCCCAAATTCAAATCTTTTTGTTGTGTTTGGTGACACATTTATTTGAATCAAGACTAATTCTGTTACCAACTGTCTGGTGATAACTCTTGGAACCTGCTGAATTCATCTTTAGTTATACAACTAAAACAATGACTGTCCTCTCCAGAAAGCCATCAATAGGCAACAGTTAAGCATTTCTCTCCCCAGTCTGAGCTGTTGTTGACAGGCACAGTCTTGTGCAGGCTACCACAGCTGCTACGAGATCATGTTACAAAAGCTGTGCCATCCACTGTAGATGTTCTTCTGCAGCCCTTCTCCCAGACCATCTTTTATGTTCTTTCTTATTCTTTGTCTGGATTATTACTTGAGTCTCAGAGGGGTCATCTAGATATCCTGTCTATTTTAGTATTGACCACTCCACCATCAACCATTTATTCTAAATACACCACCTTTGTCTACTAGAAATTACTCTGATTAAGAATTAAGAATATATATTCTTTAAAAAGAACTATAAATATTTATCCCAACTTGTGATCAACTCCTTACCTAGACCAGAAATAATGAACTTTAGCAGGGTTAACATTTGTATAGCAAGGAAAGGGCCAATCACCAACCTGTAGATGGCCAAATAATTAAAACTATCACAAGACACTATTACACATGGCCTAGAGAACAGGGTAAATTCTACCTAATTGGTAAAAACACTGGTATAGTCAAATGGAGACACCAAATAGGACCAGCTGTGTGTATTAAACCCACAGACTTCTACTCTGATACAGCTAGACAGAACAGAATAGAGCACTCCATCCAATAATGATCAGGGTCACTGCCGGCATTCTACACTAAGGATTTTGTTCCTGACTTTGAAAGCCCAAGAGATACATTATACTTTGGAAAAGGGGCAAAGGACATGTACAGACATGCCCTGAAAGCAGAGCTTACCCATTTGATTATTTCTACTGCTGAGATTTATGTCTTTAGTGTCAAAACATGGCCCACACTCCCAGACCTTTAGTGATGATAGCCAGCTTAGTTACCCAAGTGAAAGCATGAAGTGAATTCAGCCAGTCTGACCCTACAGCATAGTTCTTGGCTTAAAAAAAAAAAATCCCGAAGGTTGATGAACTGAAACTGCCAGAAACTCACAAGGCAAAGGAAAAACTCCAACCACCATACACTGTAACACAGATTTTAAAAGACTGTCATCAATTTGTGTGACTCCACACTCGCATATCACTCCCACACAAACAGATACATTTCATTTTGTAATTCCCTCTGGGGCTGTATTAAATCAAGTTGTTTATCTTTGGTCTTCTTCTTCTTAATGAATTAAAAACATTGATTTTTATGTATGAATCCAGTTCTATGTATGCTTTTCTTGATGCTGACAAATAAGTTGACATTTTCCAGTTAATTTGTCTCCTAGGTGAACCACTGGCCGTTGTTCAATAAATTAACAGTATATTTCCACTAAAGTGATGATGGGTGGGTTCTTAAAGAGCCCACATCCTTGCTGCTTTCGAATATCATGTTTCGTTTGCATTTTACATTGCTTTTATATTTTGAAACTAAATGGGAAACCAATAAGTATTTTGCAAAGCCTTTCATAATATGCATTTTTCCCTGTATCTCATTACCTTAAAGCAGTAGTTCTCAACCTTCCTAATGCTGCAAAACTTTAATACAGTTGGACATAATGTGGTGACCCCAACTATAAAGTTATTTTTGTTGCTACTTCAGAACTAAAATGTTGCTACTATTATGAATCACAATGTAAATAGTTTTGGAGAGAGTGATTTGCCAAGGGGGTTCTACCCAGAGCTTGATAAAAAACAAAAAGAAAACACTGCCTTAAGGCAAGGCAATGAAGGTGAACATATTCAGAAACTACTGATAATGAAGACTTGTTATTTTAAACTAATCCAATAGAATTCACATATATTGGCCTTATATTATGGCTTTTCCATATGGCATTGGTCCAATTTTCCTGGTAGCATTGATTACAGAAAACATATATACTTTTTATGATAGGGTAGTAGAGTATATATATTTTTTTATGATATATTCAGGAAGAAAAGAAATGAGGACAAAATTTTGCCAAAAAAATCTTTCAGCAAGTTAATCATGCTCAAACAAGACCCGTAGGTATTTCACTTATTCCCTAGCTTGACTGTGAAAGTTTCTTACTATCAACTTCTTTCCTTGAGAGTTACAGCCTTAATAGTTATTTATTCTATTTTGGCTGTGTCTGTTGTGCAGCAAGTATTGAAAAACAAGGAAGCTCAAACACCAAAAGGTAGACCACCTACTCAGATGTGTCCGATTTGTAGCTCAGTCTCCATGTGGATCTCTGAATGAGGGGAGCAGGGTCTGCCTCTATCATGAACTCAGTTGATTACTCTTTGATCACTCACTCCTGATAATGCAGCCATACCAGGCCACAGAGGAAGAAGATCCAGGCAATCCTGATGAGACTTAACAAATGCGGGCAGATGGCAATAGTGGAGAACTCCCTCTTTCAGTGGACTAGGGGAAGGGAATAAGTGGAAAAGGGAAGAAGGGTGGGACTTGGGGGAATTGAAGGAGGGGTCTACAATAGGATTATATAATGAATAAATTGTGAAGAAAAAATTAAAATTAACAAAAAAACGTGTGTAGGTTAGATTGATCCTTTCAACGTTATGGAGGTCGAATCTTTGGAACAGTGAGGTTATTTTCTAAAGTAGAGCTTATATTAACTCTTGTAAAGAAAGCCCAGTGCATGCAGAGATACTATCTTAAAAATGCTGTGCCTTCCCTGTACTCATGCATTTACTCTTTGTAACAACTATATGCATTGAGTCTTCCTAGCCTTAATTCATGGATGGGGAGACGGGGTCCTAGAGAATTTTTTGAAAGAACCAATCATATTAGACAGAAGCTATGTCTATACCTTCCATATGTGGGATTAAGATTCAGAATTATAATTGCTTGAGCTTAGAGCTCACACCCTAAATAAAGAGATACTCTTCATTTCTTAAAACTGTCCAAATATCTTTCTTTAAAATTGATTTGATATTATTATTTTAAAGCCTTAACAATTCTTAATAAAATGGTGTCATGGACATATTAATTTTTGCTAAGAGATAGTCTGTAAAAGAATCAGTTAATTAAATATCTACAATAGAGATTGTAGATCTTAATTGGAGAAGATACTCATGCAGAGATTTGAAAAGGACACTGTTTGCAAATTATTACTATTGAATAAATATTTATTGAGTGTTGGTTAGGAAAAGCATAACAAAGAGCATGGAGCTATGCACAAGAAGAAGCCTATAATCTGTCAATGGAGAAGAGATAAAGGATAACGAAATAATTTAATACAAGATTCATAATATTGCTAAGATATATTTCAAAAAAGGAGTCTGCTTTGTTTATTTTTTCTTGATAATATCAGCGTAGAAAAGGCATTTCTATCTTGCATACAATGTAAGAACATGCAGAGACCGATACACTAACTAAGGACCATGCATGGAGAGGAGTTTGACCCCCTGTTCAAAGGAAGCCCTTTGACTGCTCAGCGTCTAAGTGCATTCCCTAGTAAGGGGTTACAGAAGCTGTCCCTGCCATGAACTCAGTGGCCAGCTCTTTGATCACCTCCCCCTGGGGGATGTGGCCTTAGCAGGCCACAGAGGAAGGTGATGTAGCCAGTTTTGAGGAGACCTAATAAGCTAGGGGCAGATATACGGGGAGGAGGACTTCCCCTATCACGGTATTAGGAAAAGGACATAAGGGGAGAAAAGGGAGGGTTGGTGGAACTGGGAGGAGATGAGGGAGGAGGTTGCAAAAGAGATACAAAGTGAATAAATTGTAATAAATAAATAAATAAATAAATAAATAAATAAATAAATAAATAGATAGATAGATAGATAGATAAATAAATAAAAATTTTAAAACGTTAAAAAATTAAAAAGAGAAAAAATGAATAATTTTAGCTAAGCAATTTTTGTGAAATCAGATGAATGGGGAGGAGGTCCCCCCTATCAGTGGACTTGGCAAGGGGCACGGTGGAGATGAGGGAGGGAGGGAGGGACTGGGAGGGAATGAGGGATCGGGGACACGGCTGGGATACAGAGTTAATAAAATGTAACTGATAAGAAAAAATAAAAAAAAAAAAGAAAAAAAGAAGAAAAACCTCAACTACACAATAAATTAGACATTTTTAAAAAAATCTGTGTATGCGTGTACTTTCTTTTACATATAAAGAGTTCCTAAAGCATATTATTAAAAGTATGAAACATGTACAATATTGCTCATGGTTACATTATTTAGATTATCCAATATTTGGAAAAATGAGCATATATCTTTATATATTTGGTTGGATAGTATTATATCATCTTATATTGCAACTTAAAAATGAGATCTTGGGTCAACTGAGAGGAGAGGAGGAAGGGGCACCTTTGGGATGTAAAGTAAATAAACTGAAATTTAAAAAAATGAAGTGATTTCTTATATATGTATATTACTATTTTTATTTCCATTTTTTACTTTGTATCCTAGTTGTAGCCTCCTCCCTTATCTTCTCCCTGCCCCACCCTCCCTCCTTCTTCCTCCCCTATCCCTTTCTCCTAGTCTACTGATTAGAGGAAATTCTCTTCCCCTATGCTCTGATCCTAGCCCATCAGATCCCATCAGGACTGCCTGGATCCTTTTCCTCTGTGGGCTGGCTAGGTTGCCCCACCAGGGAGAAGTGAACAAGGAGCAGGCAACAGAGTTCATGTCAGTTCATGTCTCTTCTCCTCTTACTAGGGAACCCACATGGAGACTGAGCTGTCTATGGGTTATATCAGAGAAAGGCGTCTAGGCCCTTTCTATGTACAGTCTTTGGTTGATGCATCAGTCTCTGCAGTTACCCCAGGCCCTGCTTTTTTGGCTTTGTTGGTCTCTTTGTGTGGATCCTGTCAACTCTGGTTCCGTTTATATCCCCCTTCTTCCATAAAAAAGGATAATTGTTCCCCTATGCTTATAGCAGCTTTATTCATAATAGCCAGAATCTGGAAACAACCTAGATGACCCTCAAACAAAGAATGGATACAAAAATCGTGGTATATTTACACAATGGAATACTACTCAGCAATTAAAAACAGGAAAATCATGAACTTTGCAGGCAAATGGATGGAACTAGAAATGTTCATCCTGAGTGAGGTATCCCAGAAGCACAGAGACACGCATGGTACATACCCACTTAGAACTGGATACAGCTATATTATATAGGATAAACATACTAAAATCTCCAGACCTAAAGAAGTTAAATGACAAGGAGGATCCTAGGGAAGAAGCTTAATTCTCATTCCAAAGAGAAAATAAGACACCGGGAACAGTAGAATAGAGAAAACAGGACTGGAGCCTAACACAGATGTCCTCTAAAAGACTAAAAGACTCCACACAGTCCCTCCCTCCCTCCCTCATCTCCACCCTGCCCCTTGCCAAGTCCACTGATAGGGGGACCTTGGGAGGGAATGAGGGATCAGGACACGGCTGGGATACAGAGTTAATAAAATGTAACTGATAAGAAAAAAAAAAAAAAAAAAAAAAAAAAAAAAAGACTCCACACAGCACGGGATCGAAGCAGCTGCAGAGACTCTCTTTGGGCAGAGCACAAGGAGTCTTACGAAAGAAATGATCTCTTTTTAAATGACATAGAAACATTCTATACATTATACTTTATAGTTTTAAAGGGTAGATCCCAGAAGAGAATATGTCTTACACACATCTAAGTATGCATTTCTGTGCATGGTGCATATGTGTATTTATGAGTAAGTTTAAATACATTCATAGTGTTTACTTATCGTGGAATCCAGGTTACTTATAAATAAAGATGAGATGGTAACTTTTCAGTTTAAGCTATTGAATTAATTATTTTCTCAAATTTAAACAAATTTAAAAAGTTGTTTTTGTAGAAAGTATTGCGGGGTCACTTATAAGGAGAATCAAACGGGGTTTAACAGATAAAAGGTAATTAATTCAAACAGATTGAGAATCAGATCAACGTAGAAAATGTTGAGTGAGTTTAGAGATAATTGAACTTAAATGTTAGGCCATGTGCAGATACAGATGGGAAGTTAGGTCTGTAATTATCAAATTATTTAGCTTTATATTACCATAAACTTAGAGTACTAAGTGACCCACATCAAATAATTATGTGAGTTTACCTAAGTGCTCCAGGCTCTACCATAATTCCTCACTTCTTTTCTCTGTGTGTGGGAGAAAAGGTTCTTAAAAATGACTGAAGATGTAGAAGTTCAAAGACATGAAGCTATATTTGAGATACATTAGAATCTCAGCAAAGGCCACTCTTGAGTGTGATGTAAACAGTTGTCTCTTACATATTTTGCATTGCTCTATTTATTCCAGTTGTAGACATGAGTTATATTTGCTTGTTTTTTTTTTTTCTTAGATTTATTCCCTTCTTTTGGAATCAGCCTCCTTCTGTTGTTTCAACATGCAATCTCTCTCTGTTTTATTTTGTTTTCATGGTAGGGCATAGCTGCCTAGTGATAGTCACGTGTGTCCATTCCTTTGGTTTCAGTTAGGTGAACTAGAAAGTACCTACTTTACTACCTTTTTGGAATGATAAAAGCCAAGTAAGTGCCTTTCCCCTGGTGGGACTCCCTTGCCAGGCCACAGGGGAAGAGGATATGCTCAGTACTGATGCTACTTAAAGAGCTGGGGTGGATTTGAAAGGGAGCTCCTTTTTTTCTGAGCAAAAGGGCATGGGGGAGGAAAGAGGGAGAGAGAGTGGCACTGGGAAGGGAGGAGGAAGAGGGGTACAAGGATGTAAAGTGAATAAAATAAATAACTGAGAAAAAAAAGTCAAGTAAGTGTGGAATCCCAGAAAATTTGAATGTTCCTGGAGAACGGAGACAACAACGCAACAAGTGTGTGTTCCTGCATATAAGTTTGTTAGAAAAAGAATAAATAAAAGTTACATCACTTCATTATATGAATCAAACATAAGGTGCTCCTTAAGCTTTATTTACTGCATCCTGATTCCACATCTGTAAGGATCTCTATGCACTCCTATATATTCCTTGTCTTGCTCTGCTGCAATGGGAGTCTTCCTATCTTAATTCAAGCTATCTTACCATATTTGTCAGTATACTGTCGTAATAAACTTCACGATTCAAATCCTTTCGCCCCTTACTAACACTTATAATGCACACCTTGTAGATATTGTGGAGATGGTTATTTGTGCAGCAAGGGAAAGTGGTTGAGGAAGTACAACTGACGACAGTTATATTGTTCTGTTTCTATAGAGTTCAGAACATTTATGAGCTCCAACAAGAGATAACTCCATGTCTCTGACTTCAGCTATCATCCATGTGCAACATTCTGAGTCACAGGCTTCATAGGCTAGATAAAACTCTCTAGTACATGAATGTCAACATTGGACAGAAAACATGTGAATACAATGTATTTCTCACAGACAATGTTAATTTACTGTAAACTTAGAGTTTCACCCTTCACAATGCATAGATTTTATTCCCCTAACGCTTAAAAGATCCAAATTCCTTTATGAAGAAATCTTAAAAGTTCAAGCTGAAAACAAAACTGTAATTCCTTGGTACATTGTTTTAGCTTATATACTTCATAAGTTCAGGCTTTAGTGCATACATCAAATATACTGCAAATTACATATTGTTATTCTATGATTTTCCCAGAAAGCAATAAATAAAAGCTATTCTTGTGGCATTTATACGTTAATAGAATATTTTTATAGATGTGGCTTTCTTGTGAACAACAACAACAACTACAGCTAGTTCAGAATCTGTACTCATAAACTGGCATTTAGATTATTTTGAGTGCTGAGTAATTTTGCATAAAATTAAAGCATATCATTTTCCCACATTGCTACTTTAGTTATCTTCGGAAATATTAAGCATTTGAAGATTTTCCTGTCAAAAGCAAATGTTCTGAAGTACCCCCCTCTCCTTTGTTCTTGATGTGGACCAAATTAATGAAACTAATATAACAAGCAGACAGCAATCGTCTGTCAAAGACACTTACAAGGCGTTTTGCATAGAAACGTCCTTGTGTTTTGACATTGTGATTTCTTGTTTTCTGACAGTGCTATAATTTGCTTTAAGAATTGTTTTAATCAGTTGCCAAATGCTTCTTGTACCACAGTGCAGAGAAATAATTGAATTTTGTAAAGCTGTAGCACTATAGCTGGGCTAGCATTTGCAGTTGCTTTTTTCCACTGACCCTTCTTGCTTTGAAACCCGAGGTCTAATTAAAAACAATGCATTTTAAAAGAGATTACCACAAAGATAGTTTCAATAAAGCTTCACAGGTTAGTTTTGATAATGCTGCCATTCTCTTTAAATGGAAGACTAAAGTCAGTGCTGTAATGACAAAAGTCAGTAATTAAGCATCTTTCAGCTAGCCTATACTTTAAATGTAGCTTCTGAGAGCACATAAATCCATGAGAATAAACCTCTCTGGGACCATCTCAACTGTAGACTGATATTTTTAAATGAGCTACAGAACTGAACTTTACTCTTTCCCTAAAGTGTTTGGAGAATTGCAGAATACTTATTTATAGAACCACTTTAAATACAATCATGGCCACTTCTTATGGGGGAAAAAAAATTACTAATTTTTTCTATCCAATTTTCAGATGAAAGCTGTATTCTTTTATATACAAAATTCTATTCATGAATGCAAGGTCGTATTTTAAAGGGAAGAAAGTATATTCAAAAAATGATGGAATACCAAATCATATTAAATCAACTCTGTGAACTTTTGCAACTAGAACAATCCTTCGAAGCCACCAAAGCAGGGCAGGGCTTACTTTGGGAAAATGTTCTGTTATCTTTTGTGCTCAAGACAACTACCTTCCTTTATAAACTAGCTCTCATCCTATGTACAATGACCATTTCTACCAGCTTCTACCATGTAGTTTTTGGGAGCTCGTTGCCTGTTCTTTTGGAAGTCGGCTTTTCTTTATTTGTTTCATGTCTCTAAGCTATCCTGGCTCTTTCCAATACTATTTTTGTTGACTGATGATAATCAAAGCTGCTGTCTGTTGTTTGCTCACCGTCTGCTGCAATTCTAAAACAGTAAAGAATTACATCTATTATTGCTTGGTACACTAACACTTAAAGCAATGCAAGGGCTGGTAATATATTTGTGAAACAAATGAACAGAGCGTAGAGGTATACACTCAGATACTACGTTACCCAGTGAGAATTTTGGAGCGCCCAAGGCACATGGTAATTTTTCCTTAGCTTCCTATTTCATTATTTCTTCCTAATATACTCTTTAGATCTTTAAATTCCACATACCCTGCCTGGGCTTGTCCTGAACACATAGCAACTTGTGTTGTTCTTTCTTGAAGCCTTTGTCATTTCTATAAAATGTTCAGTGTATGCGCACGCTGACCATGCCTGGTTTCTGCTGATGCCAGAAGAAAGCATTCAATAGCCTAGAATTGTAGTGACAGACTGTCATAAGCCACTGTGTAGGAACTAAAAACAAAACCTGGCTCCTCTGTAAGAGCATTAAGTGCCAAGTAACGGGCCACCTTTCCAGATATACCTACCTCTAAGTTTCCATCAAAATATGAAAGCATTCTATTGTTCCATGGCTACCTAATTTATTGTTTATTTATATCATTAAGACTTATGCTTCTATTTTGTCATTTTGATATCTTGGCATTTATGATTTACATTTGAAAACTAATTTTAGCCATTTTTACTCATATTTGTTCTTTCTCCAAACATTCATTCTATTACTAAATATTTAATTGATTATTATTTTCAGATATTTTTCTGTCCTCATCTTCTATACTCATGTCATTTATCTGCTTTGTGTCTACAAAATAACCAAATATTTGACAAATGGAATCACAGATTCATTGAAACTTTTATGGCTATCAAGAGCTCCTTTCTTGTAGATCTGAGTCGTTTATAAATGCTCTAAACTGACAGCCATTTCAAATATCATCTCAGATATCATTTTATGCTGTGGTTGGTCTCCTCAGTTGCAGTGAAACTTATGATACGTTGTACAAAATTGAAATGGCAATATTGAAGATTTTGCTGGTTATTTGGACTGTGTGTTTTCTTCTTTAATTATCCATATGTATAAGAACACAATATTTTATTTAGAAAACTCAGTTAATTATTTCAGTTCCTCATTTTACTTTGTGGATTTAGATGAGCCTTAAGCTCATTGAATGCTGTGGTTTATAGTTACTCAAATCCAATTATAAATGCAATTCAAACTAAATAAATAAATAAGCAAATCTCAACCCTCAAGCTTTGCCTTTGTTGAATCATATGAAATAAACACAGCTTGTAGCCCTGATTAGACAGGCAATTGTTACTGTGTAGATTTGGTCTGCCTTTCCTTACTTGATAGTGTATCTTCAGTTTCAAACCATGGTTTCCATTAAACTTAATTATGCTCCCCTGCTACTTTAAATCGAGGGTGTCCTTAAAATGAGGATTGCGTCTATTAAATTTAATTACTTCCTTCTGTGGATCAAGTGGCTATGATGCTGCTATTAGAAAGAAGTTGCTACTGAGAGAGGCTGTTCTTAAACTGGAAAATACATTTATAAAAGAACTCCTGGTTTCTTAGCAGCATCATGGTTCTGACTAGCTGTGTGCAGTTCTTACATGAGTTTTTAGTATGCATGTTTACTGGACTAAAATTTCCACATGGCTATAACACATCTCTGAAATTTTCTTTTGGTTGCATATAGTTCTGAACATTTATCATTTTGTTCTCCTTGATTGATATTTAAAGAGGGTAAAGGCATATCTACTTCAGAAATATTGTGGCTAATGGCTACTGGCACATGGACTCCATCTATGCTTTCATGGTAACTTAGTAGTACCACATACAAGAGGATTACATCACCAACTGAAAGGTGATGCAAACAGGACAAAACAAAGCAGGCCATTGTGCCATCTGGGTACCAAGATCTATCTATACAAATAATTTTAACTGAGATAGTTGGATACTGGGGAATAACAATGTTTTGATTTTCATTTAAGAAATTCCCCATCTTTATTCTAGCAACATTCACATGCCTTTTTGAGTAATGGTAAGGCTGATAACTTGCCTAAAGAATCTCAATATATGTATGAAAATCAGAATAACTGTATTATTCAACTGTATTATTCAATGATCTTATCTAAGATCATTTGCCTTTACACAATTCTCTGTTGGTCACATGCTGGCTAGATGACATTGGTAATTCCCTTCAGTAAAAGGAAGAGAATAATTTTCACTCTATGAATCTTTCAGTGCTGTCAGTATGATGAAAAGGGATCGTGCTTACTTGTTTACGCTGATATTAACTCCAAAGCTCTGAGAACAATTAAAATGGCAAGGGATTTAACTTGCCACCAGTCTCTGATTCAGAACTTCTAGAAGACTGTAAGGAAATGTAAAGAGTCAATGGTACCAAGAAAGTGCTCCAGGCAAGACCTGCTCCATTGAAGAATGACTCTTAACTTCTTCCTGAATGTTGGGAGTGGGATTAATGTAAGTTATTACAAGAGGCAGAATCTTGTAAAAAATTATCTTGTAAAATATTAGTCATTGTTCTTATCAAAGCACATTGTTCTTATTAAAGAACAATGACTAATATTTACTCAGCATGCTGGGCACTTACCCAAACACTTTATACACATTTTCTAATTAAAGCATCCGTACCAGGTACCCTGACCGTAAAGTCAAAGAAACCAACATGTAGAAAGATTGAATAACTTGCTCATTGTCACATCCTGGATCCACATGCAGGTCTAACACATGCCAGAATCCATTTTTATACTATATTAAAGGAAGATCAAAATCAACTCAATGACATTTCTTTCAAGGTCTCCAATAACAGATAAGCTTGTCCACGGCTTCTATTCATAATTATTTAACTCCTATAGATTAACAAACATGAAATTACCTTGTGGTTGGGAGGTGGAGTCAAGAAATAAACTTTCTTACAAACGCAAATTAGGTTAGAAGCAATGATGAAAAAGAAGCCAGGTCTTTTGTTTCCGCAAGTATTCCCTGTATTTTTCTACTTCATCCTAGGGATGTGCCTAAAGGTATATCATGGTAATGTTTGAGGAAGAATGCCATACTAGCTGTGTTAGCCAGGTTTTGTCTCTATAGCCAAATCCTTTTGTCTCAAGTAGCTAGTCAAGTTCTGTAACAATAACAACAAGTAAGGAGACTTGGTTAAATACTAGATCTAATTCTCCTATTATCAAATAAATTGCTGGCCATATTCAAGTCCCTCTTTCTCACTATCCTTGGGCAGTCACAGTTGCTGTGAGCATTCCTTCTATCATTGCTAAATGTGGCTGTTAAAGTATATTCATTATCGGAAAGTTAACCTGTCAACAGCAACAAAGAGAAATGGACAAGACAAAGAAAATTATAGCACCATTAAGCTCTGAAGTTGAACTCTTAAATTCAATCCATTGTTTTTTATTAAGTTTTCTAAACTTCTGCCATGTCACCTCTTCACTGTATAGACCAATCTTAACATATGTATTTTTACTTATAATTTCATATCTGTGTGCAATGTTTTTGATCATATCCACACATGACCCCTTAATTCCCCTCAGGCCCCACCCCCACTTCTGTTCCCTTAACAACCTCATGGATTTTTTATTATTTTGTATAATCCACAAAGTACAATTACTGCTCTCCATGTGTACACAGGAATGGAGCCATCCAGCAGAGCAATTTTTCTTTTCTGTTATTTCACACTGAATTTTAACTTAAAGCAAATTGAAAAGTCAAGGACTAATTACAAAAGAAAGAGTTAGTCCCACCAATTTCCTTTAGAGTCTGTGATGATTCTAAGTCATTTTGAGTCAATGAGCTTTGTTTGTCATGCTTAGTCATCACCATGGCCTAGCCCACTAAATAATGAATCATTTGGTAAGCCAGCTTGAGACAATTATGATGCAATGGGAAACGAGAAAAACCTCTTGAACATGTAACTCTATTTGCAGAGGGAATGGATGAATGAAGTCTAAAAGTAAAGCAGGTATTTATTTTAAAAATGCTTAATTTTCTTTAGTAGAGTAATCATAAAAACTCTAAATATAATAGATCTCCTTAGCTATAATAATGAAACATGCCATTATCTATCTACATATCTATTTATTTGTGTGTTTGTTTTCTTTTTGTTTCCTTAGAGTTATTTTGTGCTGGATAAAAACAGCTCTTGGTAAGGCTGCTCCCCACTCAGGGGGAGGTAATCAAAGAGCAGGCCAATCAGATTAGTTATCTGATAGACTAAGATCAGAAGGAAGGAGAGGAGGACCTCCCCTATCAGTGTACTTGGGGAGGGGCATGCGTGAATAAAGGGAAGGGAGGGTGGGACCGAGAGGGGAGGAGGGTGGGGCTTATTTACACAGAGCAAATAAAGTGTAATTAATAAAATAAATTAAATTAAAAAAAAAACAGCTCTTGGTTGATGAAGTTTTAACTGGAGTCAGTGTGTCTCCTCTCTCTAAAATTTTCTATTTAAATTATATCATAAGGAGAACATGCCACAAAGCCTTTTTGTCTTTGAGAATGAAATTAATGGTCAAAATATAACCTTGGAAATCACCTGGTAGCCATAAAAAGATAAAATGCATGCAATTTGTAGAGACAGCAGGTATAATGAGAATAAGTATCTTTGTATGAGCATGTGTGTTCACATTTCCACAGGTGCATGGGTAGGTATGTACATGTTTATATGTAGGCCAGAGGATAATGCAGGGTATTTCCCACAGAAATGCTGTCCATTTCCTTTAAGATAGGGGTCTTCCAATCTCTTCAAGCTTATCAGTTAGGCTGAACATGCCAGTGACCCTCAGGGATTCTTCTGTCTTTGCCTCCCCAGCCCCGATGTTAAAACCCGCTCCTATCCCTCAACCAGACACTGCCTCAAATTGGTAATACTTGTAAATGGAAAACTGATTTTCTCCAATAGAGTTTAATTTGGATACAAACCATTCTTAAGGGCATGCCCTATGCTCAGCAATAGGGGGCCAACACAAAATGAACTCAATGACATGTTTGGCGGTCCTTTTTCACATAATGCTTTGTCTGGGCATTTGTTTTGGTTTTTCAAGACTGAGTAGCTTTGGCTATCCTGGAACCCACTATGTAGACAGGACTGGCCTCAAACTCACAGAGATCTCCTTACTTTTGCCTCCTAAGTGCTGGGATTGAAGGCAGGTTCCACTACCACAAAGTAACATTTATTTTGTTGTAAAGTCTTCATTTTCTGCTGAGAAACTTCTGGTGACTTTCTCAACCGCGTTCCTTTCTTTCTCACAAATTTTCATTTATTACCCTGCTAATTCAGGAACTGCTGTTGCTCAGTGTTACTGAAACTAGGTTGTAATCCCCTAACTTCTGCTGATTAGAAATACGTCTTTGAATTTCTGAAGCTGTTGGTCAGAACAACCAAAATCTTATGAGCCTTTTGAAGTCACTGCATAATTTCCTGTTCAGAATATTCAGTCACTTTGAAGAATAATTTACAGCTAGTGAAATTATCAAAAATTAATGAGATATAGTAATCATAAAAAATGAGAGTCATAGACAAAAGCAATATTTCTAAAATATTATGTTTCAGTATATTTAAATTATTTAAAAATTTAATGTTGTCTAAGAATTCAAAATCATCAAATATTTTTCATTTTCCACTGAAAATAAAAATTTATATAGCATAAATAATGTGACTTGGAAAAATAAAGGCCGGGAAGGACACTGATTACAAAAGATATTATTAACCAGAAACAATATTGTTCATCTTTTTGCTGAATTAGGGACAAACCATTAGTCATCTAATATAAATTTTAATTATTTTATCTCTAAGAGAGTTCCAGGATCTGCTAATTAGACAGACTAGCAAGTTTTTAAGGGCCTGAAAAAGCTTCCTTTGAATACAGCTCTTTGTAGCTGTTACCTGTGACTTTGCATCAAAAACTTGTCAGCAAGAGAGGGACCTAATGGAGTCCAATGCATAGAGAGAATCACTGCACACAATGATTACTCAATAGCTTAGTACAGGATTTTATCTAATCTTTTTACATGCTACAGAGGTAAGGAGTAGGACAGGAAGAATAGATCATGGTGTAGCAGCAACTTAGTATCCTAGTGACCAGCAATCCAAACCCAGCTGGTCAACTCGCAATGACGTCACTGAAATTGTGAAGTCACTGAAATCAAGTTCTACTTTCGGTTCTACTGCACTGAAACGAACTTCGGCTATTTGAAAAACCAGAAATACTAATTTCATTTTTTTTTAATTTTTGAGATTTTGAAATGATTGCATTTCTCTCTTCACTCTCTTCAAACTCTCTTATATAACCCTCCTCACTGTCCTCCAAATTTATGGCCTCTTTTTTTTTTTTATTAGTTGTCATTAATACTAGTTTTTAGGACACAAAAATTAAAGGTAAACTGTGTTTCTCTTACCTCCCTGGGTAATTAGTGATTAAGAAAAAAATTCAACTGCATAAAAATGCCAGCTACATTATTCTTGTGAGTTCCCAGCCTGAAAATGGTGCCGCCAGTTTAAGGAAGCATTATTCAAAATGACAAGGGCAAGACATCACTAAGCCAGAACACTTTTATTTTTAACCTTTTCTCTTTTGTCTGATATTTTGTGTAAAACATGAAAGTAATGGAGATTTATTTGCTCTACCCTAAGCCATTCAATACAAAAAAACTGGACTAGATATTACTGGTTGTCAACTTGACTATATCTGGAATTAACTAAAACCCAAAGGACTGGGTATACTTGTAATGATTTTTTTCTTAAATAAGTAATTGGAAGTGGGCAGACTCACTTCTAATCCAGATTTTTGAGGTGGGAAGATAGACCTTCAATCCATATCTTTTGAAGTGATAACTTCTACCTTTAATGTGTAACACACCCTCTGCTAGCAGCCTATATAAATGACATGGAAGAAGGACGCTCGCTCTCTCTTTGCCAGCTTGCTCTTACTCTTACTAGCAAGCCTATTTCTTCACTGGCTTTAGAGCCTACTTCTTGAAGAAGTAGAGGAAAAAAACTGAAGACCTGCTGAGTCATCCAGCCTCACATACTGAACAACAGTTGGATTCTTGGACTTTATATTTGTTAGACAGCTATCAGTGGAATAGCTGGATCACAGCCTGTAAGTCAGTTTTGTAAATGTTGTTTCTTATTTCCTATGAAGAGAGGATAAGATGAGAGCTGTACTCAAGCTTTGATAACAAAGGGCTTGGTCTGAGCCCAAAGCTTTACTGTCTTCTCACTATCCCTGGCCCTAGTCCTGGAATCTTCTAACCTCCACACAATCTAATGTTCTGTAAGCCCAGAACTTGAAGACTTCAGCTTCTAGCCCATCTGCTAACTTAGACTAGAATGTTTTCAGTCTTCAAGACTTACTGCTAGATAAGTTCATTTTTTTTTCTAGCTATCTGAATTCCTGGTGGCTATCAATTCAATTCTTTTGGCTCAAAATTGTTCTCCAAGTTGACTTATTCTTACTGGCTTATCTCTGCTTCTCACTGAATTGCTCTGTTTGAAAAACAAACAAAGAAACAAACAACAACAAAAAACTGCCTCTGTACTCCACGAACTGAACTTCACTGACTGCACAAACTCAACTGCACTCAACTGAACTGCACCAAACCCAACTTCTCTATCTCTCCATGCTCTGCTCTTAAGTGGCCTCTCTTTCTTGTCTGCTCTTCACCAGACAGTTGGTCTTACCTTTCTCTGACTCATTCTGTTGTATCTTTCTCTCATTCATCACATTGTCTGTCCCTCAATTAGACATCATTGTTTGGGATTAAAGGTATGTACTAAATGTGTGACTGTATTTCAACAAGAAGGATTAAAGGTGTGGCCTGTTTCTTATGCACCTGGTCCACAGTTCACGCTCCATGCCCAGCAACAGACCTCTACACCATAGCACGCTTCCATCTGGATGCCCCTGCACAGGCCTAGCAGTGGTTAGCTATGCCCTGCCCACTTCACACTCCATCTCCTAGACTACATTCTTACCTACACTTCCATAGTCCTGTGACCATCAGGGACCATCATCCCCAGAGGCCTGCATCCACCCAGGACAGAAAGAGGCTTGTGGCAATCTGGGACAACCAGAGGCTTACAGCCATCAGAAACTACCAGAGATTAACTGCATTTGTTCCCCAGTGCTCCATTTTTGGGCCCACAGCTCAGTCTGCATTACATGAGGCCTGCCAATACCAGAGACAATCAGATGGCTAAGGGGCAGCATTAGAACACAAACAACAAGAGCCAGGACAATACAGCAACAGCATAACCCAGCTATCATACTACAGCAAACCCAGGATATCATAAAACGTCTGAAGCACATGAAAATGACCTTAAATCCAATCTTATGAAGATGAGATAGAGGTCTTTAAAGAAAAAATGAGGAAATCCTTTAAAAAATACAGGAAAACAAAATTAAACTGGTGAAAGAGGTAAAAACAAAAAACAAAACAAAACAAAAAACTGTTCAAGACCTGAAAATGGAAGTAGAAGCAATAAAGAAAACAGAAACTGGAGAAATCCTGGAGATGGAAAACAAAGGGAAGAGAAAAGGAATGATAGGCACAAGTAACACCAACAGAATTCAAGACATAGAAGAGAGAATCTCAGGTATAGAAGATACTATAGAAGAAATTTATACATCAGTAAAGGAAAATATTAAATCTAAAAAATTCCTAACATAAAACATCCAGGAAATTTGGGATACTATGAAAAGACCTAACCTGAGAATAACAAGATTAGAAGAAGATAATGAATTCCAGCTCCAAGGACCAGAAAATATCTTCAACAAAATCATAGAAAAAAAAAATTCTCCAACCTAAAGAAAGAGGTGCCTATGAACATACAAGAAGCTTACACACAGCAAATAGCTTGGATCAGGAAATAAAAGCCTGTGGCCACAAAATAATCAAAACAGTAAATCTACAGAACAAAGAAAGAATATTAAAAGCTGCAAGAAAAAAAGGTCCAGTAACCCACAAGTACTGACCTATGACACCTGACTTCTCAACAGAAACTCTAATTTCTAGAAGGTTCTGGTCAGATGTATTTTAGTCTCTAAGAGACCCCAGATGCCAACCTAGACTACAATACCCAGCAAAACTCTCAATTACCATAGATGGCAATAACAAGATAATCCAAGACAAAACCAAATTTAAATAATATCTATCCATAAATTCGGCCCAACAAATAATTCTAGAAGGAAAATTCCAATGCGAGGAGATTAATACATCCAAGAAAACACAGGAAATAAATAATTCCACACTAGCAAAAATAAAAGAAGTACACACACACATACATATACTAACAACATCAAGATAACAGGAATTAACAATAATTGGTCATTAATAACTCTCAACACCAATGGATTCAATTCCCCAGTTACAAAAAAACAACAGGGTGGGAAAAAAAAAAGAACAACAGGATTCATCATTCTGCTGCATACAAAAAACACACTTCAGCAACAAAGACAAACATAACCTCAGAGTAACTGCTGGAAAAAAAGATTTTCCAATCAAATAGATAAAAGAAGCAAACTGGAGTAGCCATTCTAATATCTAATAAAATAGACCTTCAACCAAAACAAATCAAAAGAGTTGGAAAGAGCATTTCATACTCATCAAAGGAAAAGAATTTACCAAGATAATGTCTTAATTCTGAGCATCTATGTCCAAACACAAGGTCAACCACATTCATAAGGAAACAGTACTAAAGCTTAAGTCACACACTGAATCCCACACATTAATAGTAGGAGACTTCAACTCCACTAACTCACCAATGGACATATCATCAAGACAGAAACTAAACACAGAAATAATGAAACTAACTGAAGTTATGAGTCAAATGGATCTAATAGACCTCTACAGACCATTCCATCTAAATACAAAAGAATATGCCTGTTTTTCAGCAACTCCCAGAACCTCTCCAAAATTGACCACATAGTGGGCCACAAAGCAAGACTCAACAGATGTAAGAAAACTGAAATAACACCTGTATTTTATCAGACCACCATGGATTAAAACTAGGCTTCAACAACAAAAACAAGAGAAAGCTTACAAAATCATATAAATTGATCAATTCTTTACTCAATAACCACTGGGTAAGGGAAAAAAATAAAGACTTTCAGAATTCAGTGAAAATTAGGGGACAACATACCCAAACTTACTGGACACAATGGAAGCACTGATAAGAGGAAATTCTATAGCACTAAGTGCCTTAATAAAGAAATTGGAGACATCTCATAATAGCAATTTTAAAGCACAGCTGAATGCTCTAGAGCAAAAAGAATCAAATGAACCCAAGAAGAGTAAAAGGCAGGAAACAAATGAACATAGGGCTGAATTAATAAGTTAGAAATGAAGAAAGACAGTATCCAAATTAACAAAATCAGAATTGAAAATGGAGGTATTGGGAAATAGTAAGAGCTGGAGGGGACGGGAACTCCACAAGGAGAGCAACAGAACAAGATAATTTGAACACAGGGAACTTCCCAGAAAATCATACTCCAACTAAGGACTATTCGTGGAGATGACCTGGAACCCCTGCACAGGTGTAGCCCATGGCAGTTCAGTGTCCAAGTGGGTTACATAGTAATGGGAAGAGGGACTGCCTCTGACATAATCTGATTGGCCTGCTCGTTGATCACTTCCCCCTGAGGGGGGAGCAGCCTAACCAGGCCACAGTAGAGGACAATGCAGCCACTTTTGATGAGAACTGATTGGAAAGGAATTGGAAAGGAAGAAGTCAAAGTATCACTATTCATGAATATGTTATTATACAAAAGTGAACACCAAAATTCAGAGAACTCCTAGAACTGATAAACATCTTCAGCAAAGGGGCTGGATACAAAATTATCTCAAAAAAATCAGTAATCCTCCCTTATACAAGCAATAAACAGGCTGGGAGAGAAATCAGGGAAACAATGCCATTCACAATAGTCACAAATAATGTTAAATCCTTGGTGCAACCAAGCAAGGGAAAGACTTCTATGACAAGAACTTCAAGTCTTTGAAGAAATAAATTGAAGAAGATAGAAGATGAAAAAGATCACCCATGCTCATTGATTGGTAGGATTAATACAGTAAAAATGGCCATATTACCAATAGCAACCTCCACATTCAATGCAATTCTCATCAAAATTCCAACACAATACTTTACAGACCTTGAGAGAAATCTTCAACTTCATATGGAAAAATCAAAAAACACAGGATAGCTAAAACAATTCCGTACAATAAAAGAACTTCTAGAGGTATCATCGTCCCTGATTTCAGGCTGTACTATAAAACAATACTAATAGATACTTCATGATATAGGCCTAAAACCAAACAGACTGATCAATGGAATCATATCAAATACCAAGAACCAACACACCTACAAACATTTGTTTTTTGACAAGGATGCCAAAACCATACAATGGAAAAAAGACAGTATCATATACAAATGATGCTGGTCTAACTGGATGTCTGCATGTGGAAGAATGCAAATAGATGCATACCTATGACCCTGCACAAAACTCAAGTCCATGTGGATTGAAGACCTCAACATAAAACCATATACACTAAATCTAATAGAGGAGAAAGTGGGGAATACTCTTGAACTCATTTGTACATGAGACCACTTTCTGAACAGAACACCAACAGAACGAACAGGCACTAAAATCAACAATTAATAAATGCAACTCCAAGAAACTGAAAAGGGTGTGCAAGGCAAAGAACACTGTCAATAGATCAAAACAGCAGCCTACAGAAGGAGAGGGGATCTTCACCAACCCTACATCTGACAGAGGGCTATTATCCAAATTATATAGAGGAAATACCCCAATTTAAAACTGGAGTACAGAGCTCAACAGAGCATTCTCAACCCATGAATCTCAAATAGCCGAGAATCGCTTAAAGAACTGTTCAGTGTCCTTAATCATCAAAGAAATGCAAATAAAAAAATACTCTGAGATTCCATCTCACACCAGTGTGAATGGTTAAGATAAAAAACTCAAGCACATGCTGGTGAGAATATGTAGCAAGGGGAACTCCTCCATTGCTGGTGGGAGTGAAAACTTGTACAACCACTGTGAAAATCAATAGGGAGGTTTCTCTGAAAATTGGGAATAGATCTACCTCAAAACCCCAACTATACCACTCCTTGACATATGCCCAAAGGATGTTCCACCATACCACAAGGACACTTGCTCAACTATGTTCATAGCAGCTTTATTCATCATAGCCAGAAACTGGAAATAACTTAGATGTTCCTCAACTGTAAAATGGATAAAGAAAATGTGCTACATTTATACAATGGAATACTAATCAGTTACAAAAACAAATACATCTATCCTTCCCCCCACACACACAAATACACACCACATACACTTCTACAGGCTTCCCTGAGCTCCACCCCATATTTGACTATGAGTCTCAACATCTGTGTTGGTCTGCTCTGGGTAGAGCCTCTCAGAGGACAGTTATACTAGGAAACAATAAGTCCACAAGAAGACCAACGTAGTCAACTAACCTAGGCCCAATGAAGCTTACAGAGCCTGAGAATATGAGGCTAAGAATATGAAAGAATATGAAAGGTCTGGACCTAGTCCCTCTACACATATGTAACTAATGGCCAGCGTGGTGTTCATGTGGGACTCCTAGCAAGTGGAGAGGGGGTTGCTTCTGAAATGTACTCTGTTACATGCTTTTGGATCACTTTACTCTACCTGGGATTTTTTGCCTAGCTGCAGCAGAAGAGGATGCACTCAGTTCTGGTGTGATGTGATGCACTAGAGTGAGTTGATACAGGGGGTCTCTCCTCTTCTGATAAGAAAGGTAATTGGAAAAGGGGGAAGTGATGGGAGGGTGGGAGAATAGGAGAGAGCAAGGGAGCTGTGTTCAGTATATAAAGTGAATAAATAAATAAACTTAAAAGTAAAAACAGACTTTGTTCAATTTTCAGGCAAATTAATGGCATGAGAAAAAATTGTCCTGAGTGAGGTAACCCAAACCCCAAAAGACACCCATAGTATATAGTCTCTTATAAGTGGATATTAACCATAAAGCAAAGGATGGCCATGCTAAAATCTACAGATCCAAAGAAGCAAAGGAGAGCCCAAGGGATAATGTGTGAATATCACCAGGAAGAGGAAGTAAAAGAGACATCTTAAGTAGATGGAGAGAGGGAACTGGGGGAAAGAGTAAGTGGGAGGATGACAGGGATGTGGAGAGAGGTGCAAGAGAGGAGGACTGGGAGAGAAAATGCAAATTGGTGAGAATGCACCTCTGGGACAGGGTAGGCTTCCAGAATCATCTATGGAGGTGACTCTAACTGATATTCCTAGCACTGAGGGCTAAGGAACCTGTAGTTACCACCTCCCGAAGCTGGTGTGACTTCCAGTGGAGGGAGGGGGACACCAACCCACCCATAAAATGTTCAACCCAAATTTTGTCTTGTCTACAAGAAGTGTAGAGATAAAGACCGAGCAGAGATTGATGGAATGGCAAACCAATGACTGGCCCAAATTGAGACTGACCCCATGGGAGAGAGCCAACCCCTGACACTATTAATGATACTCTGCTATGCTTGCAGACAAGAGACAAGCTTACCTATCTTCTGAAAGGCTTCATCCAGCAGCTGATTGAAAAAGATGCGGAGACCATCAGCCAAATAGTAGGTGGGGTTTTGGATGTTTTAGGAAAGAGTGGGAGGAATGATAGAGGGGGCCAGAGGAGGCAAGGACAACACCAGAAAGAAGACCTACAGAGTAAACCAACCTGGGTCTATGGGAGAAAACAGAGACTGAACCACCAATCAAAGAGAAGGTAAAGGCTGGACCCAGACCCCCTACACATATGTAGCAGATGTGCAATGATGTCAACATGTGGGCCCCCTAACAATTGGAGCAGGAGCTGTCTCTGACTCTGTTTCCTGCCTTTGGATCTCTTTTCCCTGTGTGGGCTGCCTTGTCAGGCCTCTGTGGAAGAGGGTGTGCTTAGCATTGCTGAGAACTGAGATGGCAGGGTAGGTTGGTACCCCTTGGAAGCCTCCTCTTCTTTGAGAAGGAGAGGGATGACTGAGAGGAGCAGGCCTGAGGATGGGACTGGGAGGAAAGGAGGGAGGGGCTGAGATAAGGGTGTAAAGTGGTGAAATTAATAAACAAATGCAAAAAGAAAGGGTGTATACTAAGGGCATAACTATGTTCTAGCCAGATCACAAAACTTGCATCCTTGAATGTGATCCCTTGCCAAAGTAACCCTGGTGCAGGATTAAAATTCCCCTATATAGTCTAATAAATGAGTTTTTAATACTCATTCTATAAGTTCTTTTTTCTAGAAAACCCTCACTAATACAGACCTTTGGGGCCTTATTTAAACCATCTACCCCATCATGTATGCTGAGTAATAATTCATATATAATTCTAATTCACTATTAAAGAGAAACTTTAAAATATGAAACAGTTAAAGCTGCTCAAAACTATGTATAATAATTGAGCTCAATAAAAAGCATAGTCAAAGTTAAGAAACTAAGGAGGATAAACATATGTAAGTTGTTTTAGTTATTAGGAAGAGGTATGTCCTGATTTAAAAAAAAATACATACCGCTTGCATCGCTATGGTGAGAAACATCATAATGCCTTTGGTAAATTTTAGGGAAGGCCAGTTGGTAAAACCCATTAATGTAAACATGTACATTGCTTTGGCCTTTAAGGGGGCTTGAGAAATGCTGAAGGTTTTGTGTTGGGAACTCTGGTTTTTCCAGCAGTCTCTAGTTCTTGTCATTGTCACTATCACTATCCCCATTATCACTGCTTCCTAAAAACTGACTCTACACCACACTGCATATATGCAAGCAATTTATCTCTGCTCATTTCTTACCGGTACATAGCTGGTCTAACGACACTGAAGTCTATATTCAATTACATCATGCATTAGAGTAAAAAGTACAACTCAACAAATAACTAAACTAATAGCAAAATTATTTACTTTAGAAATTTTCAGTTACCAGGCCGATTTTCTTTTAACTTTCATTCAGTATTGCTGATAAAGACCCTTGCTTATTAATTTCTGATTTTTGTGTGTATGAAACTATATTATTTATTTAGTTGTGAAAGTCCATATTTTATTGAGTAACTATGATTCATATAGCCTTTGCAGATTTTCCTGATTTTATTTAAGAATTTCTCTAAGGATATTGTTTACAAATTTTCTAAAATATTCAGCTTTCTGAAGCCTTGTTCGTGTTCTTCATTTTGTTGTTTTCTTTTTGTTCATTTTGTTTTGTTTGCATATTTGTTCATTTGGTTATATCCTATTTGGAGACTTCCTCAGATGTCAATGTTGGCTATTGTTTGTATTTTCCATGGAGCTTCCAGGTGACAATAAGCAATTTTTTTTTCCTCTGAGGTGGTTCAGTTAATGGGAGATTCATGTGCCAGTATTGTACTTTGAAAATAATCATTCTTTAAGTTACCAAAAAATGAGGATGAAAAATCTCCCGTACTAATTTTTACTAAGAATTATCCTTTACATGTTCGTCTTTTAGAAAATAGTTTTGACCACCTTCCTGTGAATATGACTTGTGACTTTCCTAGTATATACATGGGCATTTAAAGAATGACTGCTTTCGAAATTTGATAACAATTATCAAAAAGCCTTTTTCAATAATTTTACTTCAGAAGTGTAAGACCACTAAAAGTGTAAGACCACTTATTCTGTGGAGTAAGTCAACTTCTAGCTTGCCATTTTTTCTTTGTCATCAATGATGCCTTTTCCATCTGTGTATATATAATTTCTCATGATCTACAGCATTTTACATGTGGTTTACAGATACTACTTTTTCTGTTTCATCAAGACTAGAGTTTGTATTCTGTTTCATGTTCTCTTGAAATGTGAAAGTGCTTAAACCTTTCTTCCTCAGCCTCAAACCTGAACTGATAAACTGTAAGATATGTTATAATAATAAATTAATTAATTAATTCAATAAAGATCAGAAAACACTGAAATTTATAGTTTGCTAGTCATTATGACATTCCAAATACTTTGATTAATTAAAACTAAATGTGAAATCATACACCATTCTGATAGAGCTGGGAAGGTGGCTCAGTGGGTAAAGTCCTTCTCATACAAGAATGATTATTTCTGCACTTGCATTCCAAAAACACATATAAAAACTGAGTGTTGTGACACAAGTCTAAAATCCCAGCACTGGAAATATGGCAATAGGAGGATACCCAGGGTTCACTAGTCAACCAGCCTAGCAAAGCTGGTGAGCTCTAGCTTCAGTGATACACTTGCTTTTTTGTTTGTTTGTTTTTATTGTTCATTATTATTAGTTACATTTTATTAACTCTGTATCCCAGCTGTATCCCGCTCCTGTATTCCCTCCCAATCCCACCCTCCCTCCCTCAGCTTCTTCCTGCTGCTTCCTTCCCATTTCCAAGTCCACGGATTGGGGAGGACCTCCTCCCCTTTCGTCTGGCCCTGTTTAAATCAGGTATATTCAGGGCTGGCTGCAAAGTCCTCCTCTGTGGCCTAGCAGGACATTTTTTTTTTTAAAGTAAAGTGGAGAAATTATTGAGGGAGTCACTCAACATTAAAAATCCCATTCTGACTTCTCTACATGTGTGTATCTGCCTGTACTTAAGCACACAAACATTTACACCTCTCACTGAGAAACCCACATAGAAACACAGAAGCATAATTTTCTGCTTACTAATTTTATAGGAGATGTTCACGTTAGCCAGTGAATATGGTGAACTTCAGAGAAAATTTTTAAATAAGAGAAATTGATGGCTAAGTAAATGCTGTGCTTAAATTTAAATATAGCTAAGAGCAGAGCTATTAATCTTAATTAAAGGATTCAGCCATCCCAGTGAACTCTACCCATCCAATTATTCAGAATGCAAATAGGGATGGAACTACTTTTAACACCTGTGCAATGGATTTATAATTCTATCTATAAATAAAATCTATATCACACATTCTAAGAATTTTTCTAGACAGATTTTCGCAATTCAGACCCTTGAATTCACTGTGATAATGAGAGAGTCTGATGTCATGGTTTCTAGTAACTGTGAAGAATCTGATACCTATGATGTGTCTGAAAAAAAAAATCATGAAAAATGTAAGCCTGCAGAGACCAGTAATCCAACCAAGGGACATTCATGTAGAGGAACTAGACCCCCTGTTGAGAGGAAGCACAGAGTTTCCTCAGTTTCCAAGTGGGTTTCCCTAGTTAGTGGGACAGGGACTGTCTCTGACATGAACTCAGTGGCTGGTTCTTTAATCACCTCTCCCCTAGGTGGGGGGTGCAGCTTTATCAGGCTACAGAGGAAGACAATACAGCCAGTCCTGATGAGACCTGATAGGCTATGATAAGATAGAAGGGGAGGAGGACCTCACCTATCAGAATACTAGGGAAAGGGCATAGGGGAGAAGAAGGAGGGTGAGTGGGACTGGGAGGAGATGAGGGAGGGGATGCAGCAAATGTACAAAGTGAATAAATTGTAATAAATAAATAAATAAATGAACAAAAATCCAAATGAAAGTGAAATAAAAAATTGTAATTTAAGCAATGTAAACAACAACAACAACAACAACAAAACATTATATTGCTGACATAAACTTTATAGTTTAGGGTAGCCTTATCTTTGAATTCTCATAGTAGTACAGTTCAAAGCAGAATAAAAACTTGCATTATTATATAGAACTTTGAGGAGATCTTTAACACTTCAGGAATTTGGTGATTTTTATAAATACCAGATGTTGTAGATACAACATCAATTACCTAATATGCAATTCACCAAAACATCATGAAACAACTTGTTAGTAATTTATATTTAGCACTTTCAGCATCCAAGGAAAGAATTCAATAACTCAAACTACTTTCTTTAAATAAAAGCTACAAACTATTATTTATAATATTGGGTATTTGAATATAAACATTTTCTTCCTTTCACAAAAAGAAATTATGGAGAAGGATATAAATTTTAGAAAGTAATACAGGGTTGGTGGACCTAGTGAGAAAGTCTTTCTATCTATTAATTAATAAATTGCTGTTTGATAATGAAGAGTTTTGTAGAATTGAACATTTGCTCCACAGGAGCTTATTTTCAAAAACTTCCTGAGGCAAAAAGAAAAAAAATTACTTAAATGTATTTTGATTTATTTTAAATAACGATTTTTCCCTCATTGGAAAGTAAAACTAAGACACGTTTACCTAGATTATCTAAATTATTTTCTTTTTTGGACAATAGCTACTGAAAACAAAATTCAGTATTGTAACACACACACACACACAAAAACCCTTCATGTTTCTCTTTAAAACAGCTGTTTTAGGCTTTATTCCAAACCCTGACAGATAAATTCCTCTATTTCTGAGACTTGACAGACTATGCATTTCTGGTTAAACAAATAGATGCAGACGTTGTGCCAGTCAATTGTATTATTATGATTATGGCCTTTGTAGAAACTCATGGAAAGCCAACCATAAATAGTAAGAATGTACTCTATCAGAACTCTACAAAAAGAGTAAAAGTTATCAAGGCTCAAGAAAATAAATAACCAGTAAACTAAGTTCATCAATAACAGGGAAGTTTTATGACACATGCTTGTATCACCTTCATTCCTCACTCTCATCCCATCAGTCTTGAAAAGAGAATCCCAGGATCACACTCTGGAGCCCTGCTCCCTTGCTGTGATGTAAGAAGATACTTTATTCAGAGATTATTGTGTATGTCTGTAGGATATACAGACATACTCATCTTAACTCATCTGTAGGATAATTGAAGGACTGGTTTAAATCACTGATAAATCCCATGTTGGAAAAGTAACGACCACACATTACAAGTCAATCTAGCAAAATACAGATGGTTATGAACATGTCTGTATGTATAGGTGAAAAAATTTATAAGGTTAAACAGAAAAACAGAATGATTTTGTTTGAAACTATAATATTAAATAGGGCTTGTGTATTTGGGAAACCAAGAAACCCTTTGGTGAGGGGGGACCTATCATCTGTCATGACAAGATACAAAAATCAAAATGGCCTCACATATTGTGTTTAACAAAGTCTACAACAGTCAATTTTAACAAAAAAGACTTGGGAGCCAGATGCTGAGGTGAAAAACAACTAGTTCAGAGAAGCAGAGAAAGCACCCATTTGACCTTCCTCCTCAGGTGACATTCCAGAAGGCAGGTCTCCTTCTCTATGCCACCTCAAAAACCCCTTAAACACAATTTCTATCCCTTCTACTTTCTGTGTATCTCTTTATTTATCATCCCCACTTCCTCTTACTCTTTTTTTTCCCCTAGGTTCACTCCTTGTCAACTGATTTTTCTTTTGCTCCATCTCTTGACTTATGGCTGTCTTTATTTAATTTTGTTGACCATATTTAAACAGAAAGCTCTCGGATTAAACGTGTGTGCTAGTTTTTTGTTTGTTTTTTGTTGTTGTTGTTGTTGTTGTTTTTACCACAATTAGAAACAGTTTTTTCCAGTAAATAACACAGTGCCACAATTTACAGTGATCAAATATCCTGAAATTTTTCCTGTTTTGTCTAAGTAAAAAGGGAAAAAAATTAACTTTAACACAGTATAATAATGAATCTATTTCTATCATGCTTTCTGCAATGTCTAGTTTGGTTCTATTTGGCAGTTTTAGGATTAAGTAGTTTTGAGCTCAAATTTCTGTAAAATGTTTAGGTCAGTCTCACATGAACTCAGCAATTCCTGAGTTTGTTTGATGTTCTGAGCAATTTGTAACTGAAAGCTGATCTTTGGGTGGCATTCTTGAGCTTAGTGACATCGTAGATAGGTAGAAAACGACAGCCAACCCAAAGGTGTCCACCGTTTTCTCAGAACCTGGCACCATAAGAGGCATGAGAAGTTTTTCCTAGTGCTTAACATTACCAGAATCAAGGCGGATTCATCATTGCAGGGTCCATCATCTTCCTGGAGACCTCAACAGTTACTGTAAGAATGGTGGAAAACTTAAACATTTTAAAGGTCATATTCAGCAGATCTGCAAAAGATTTGAGGACCACGATTCATTAAAAACATCAGAAGTATACAAGCTTTGTTCCTAGTTACCTGCTTCAGAATCAAGCCTGAATATACACACAGGAAGATAGATGAAGCTTATTTCTAGAATTAGTTAGTACTCTGAATGACTACTAATATGGCAATGAAAGTTTATATATACATAATAAGCTTATGGATTTTGAGATAATATTTATATCCTAAGAAAAGTTTTAGAGATAAATGAAATACAAAAGATTATGAGATTAGTGACAATAGAATAATCTGTTGGTTTTTTGTTTTCCTCTGTCTCACACCAGGTCGCTCTTCTGATATGAGATAGAATATTTGTACTTTCCTTTAACAAGCATGTATGGGTTTAGAGAAGGAGAGAGCCACCCTCCAAGCACCATGCCTACCTTAACTGAATTGGGAACAAAAAAAGAGATTACTTGCCATTTATGTCTGTAGAGAGCATCAGAACAACTTGAACAGTTTACTCTTTTCCTTGAGCCAATTTCTCTTAATGATCTTTGGTTTTTGTTTGTTGCTCTTTGGGTTTTTTAATTTTATTTATTTATTTATTCAATTTGCATCCTAATTGTAGCTTCCTTTCCTTTTCTCCTCCCAGTCTCTCTCTCTCTCTCTCTCTCTCTCTCTCTCTCTCTCTCTCTCTTACACCTGCCCTAATCCTCAGAAAAGGAGAGCCGCCCCCACACATACGCACACAACCCATCCCAGGTCATCAGTTTGCATCAGAAATGAGCACATCTTCTTCCCCTGTGATCTGGAGAGGCAGCCTCACCATGAGGAAGTAATCAAAAAGCAGGCAATCGAGTCCATATCAGAGCCATCCCCAGCTCCCCTTACTAGGAAACCCATATGAAGCCCAAGAAGCCCATCAGCTATATCTGTGTAAGGTCCAGTCCATGCATGGACCTGGCTGGTGCTTCATTCTCTGCAAGTTTCTATGGGCACTGGTTAGTTAGCTCTGTTAATCTTCTTGTGAAGCTCCTGTCACCTCCAGGTTTTTTTTTATTCCCCCAGCACCCAAATAAACACACACACACTTTTCCACAAAGCTCCCTATACTTCGTCCAATATTTGGCTGTGAGTCTCAGCCTTTGTTTTGATCCACTGCTGGGTGGTGGTCTGAAAGATCTGACTTATTTTTTTTTCAGATGTTTCACTTGCTTACTGGTGTCCAGATGCTTTAGTTAATGTCTTTAATTTCCTAGAAAGACAAAAGCAAAAACATGCTCCAGTTTTAACTATGAGGGGTTCCAGTTTTGGCAGGTTCTGTCTTTGCAAGGGCAAAATATTTTTTG
The DNA here is from genome assembly GCF_907164565.1 of Psammomys obesus. Taxonomy (NCBI): domain Eukaryota; kingdom Metazoa; phylum Chordata; class Mammalia; order Rodentia; family Muridae; genus Psammomys; species Psammomys obesus. The sequence continues at coordinate 9,721,325 of NW_026596101.1, forward strand.
ACAAGAGAAAAAAAATATTAACATTGAATTGAAATTAAATAAAATTATTTTAAAATTTTGATACTAAATATACCTTAGTATACATGGATGAATATACCTACATTCCCTTTTCTCTTTATATATAAATTCAAGGTTTAAGTGTAATTTTTTTCAGATCACAAAAGACATTCACTTTGAATTTCACCGTTCCACTTGCAAGTGGATTTTAAATTTAAATCACTGTAATTCTTATGTGTCTACCTCTGCCTCCCAAGTATTGGAATTAAAGTTATGAATTATCTCCTAGCTATGGATTCCTTATAATAAATATTCTTATATGGCTGTCCCAGTTTAAATTGGTTCTCTACTTCCCTTTATTTTTTTAGTGTTAGGGGTAAGCTTTCAAGTTTTTTGAATGTGCAATCTATCATTCTTGATGATTTACTCCAAATTTGTTCCCTGAAAAATTTTAATATTCTCCTCTTAATTAAACAAGATGCCAATTTTTCCACTATTCATTATTTTCAGATGTTTTGTCTGTCTTGCCTGTATAAGCTACATAAAATTTGATGTCTATTAAGTTTTGCTAGGTTTTGCCATTTCCATTCATGCATCCCATGACAAGGTATCACTGTTATTTATCTGCCTGTTAGTGGTTCTTCATCTTGACAAGCATATAGCTATATCATTGCACACATTCTATGAATTGGAGAAGGTATTTTTCTTTTGCTTTCCTAGTTATAGCCAATAGTGCTGCACTAATTTTTGTGGTTCTTTTCTCAATATTGGTCATTCCATTCCCCAGTCTATAGGCTGTTACTGTAGATTACAGATTGGATTCCTCTGAAAATTCTTTCTTCTGATTTAAATAATCATCTAATTTCTGCTCTAGTAATACTGTACAGGTGCAAGCTTATTTGTAATTTTGCTAGCATGAGAGATAGGCTGTTGGCCCTGTGCCAGCCCTTCCACTCACAGGAAAGAAGCAGTTCTGCCCACATCTAACTAAGATGTCTGACCCCTCCCTGGTAGCAGGTTCCTTAGGCCAGCATATAATCCCTCAGTTTGATTATCTAGCAGGATGCTAGCTCTCGGCTCTGTCTCCTTTGGACCCATCTCATTCTCTGGGTGGTTGAAACCTTTTCCCATGGGACCAGAATTAGCCTGGAGTTTTTCCATGGGCCATGTTTAACTCTCTCCTAGTGTGCTCTATCTATCATCAATCAATCAATCTATCTATCTATCTATCTATCTATCTATCTATCTATCTATCTTTGGCTTTTTTAACTTTCTCAGACTTTGTGATTGGTTTTCAAGAGTCCAAAAGTTGGAAATCAAATAATGGCATAATTATATTTATATTTTTGAAGGATGGAGGCTTTTCTATTCAACCATTCAAGCTCCAAAATTAACACAAACAACAACAACAACAAAAAAAACAGGGAGACTAATCAGTTTATTTTACTAGTAAGCTTTAGGCTCAATAAATGGGCAAATATTCTTTTAAATAAATCCTTTCAGCTACTCTGGCTATGTTTCCAGACACACACCTCAAGTGACTTGCCATAAATTCTGTCTGGGCTTTTTCTGGTCCATTAAGTCAATTCCTCATGACAATATCCTCTCTCTGTCTCTTCTTTTCTTCTCCCTCTCATGGTCCCTACCTTAGACCCCAATCTCAGAATAGAAATTCTGCCTACCTGTCTTCTGCTCAACTATAGGGAGTCCAGATTTTTGGTAATCATTGAGATAAATGGGCAATTAGATTATACAGCATTAGTGACAATGCACTCATCTGTATTGCAACCAAAATTTGGGGCCCAGAATTCAGCATTTGTATACACAAAGCACCACACCAACACTCACATAACCCTACACTTTTACCTAAGTGTAGTCTTCAATACTGGAAGCTTGTTCCACGATATTTGATCACACTGCAAACCCAGAGATTGTGCTGTTTACTGGAAAAAAACATTTCTAGCTGTGATATGGCTTAGCCCTAGCATTCACCTTTAATCTAAGAGCTTTCTGCTTGAGTATTGTAAACAAGATTAAATACAATGACTCCTAGGTAAAGAGACAGAGCATGCAGTTGACAGGAAGTAAACATAGAAAAAAAATAATAGAGAGTAACAGGAAGTGAGAAGGATGGATAGGGAGGTACACAGGAAGTAAAAAGGAGGACAATTTAGTTTGAAGGATTTTTGAGATGGTATCAGAAGGAAGCCTCCTTTTGGGGGGATGTCTGCTGAGGAGGAAGATCAACAGGTGCTTCCTCTGCCTCTCTGAGCTAGGAGGTTTTTACCCCAGCATCTGGCTCCTGAGTATTCATTAATAAAACTGAAGGGTCGAGATTTTGTTAAAAACGATAGAAGCTTGTTTAAATGATGGAGTGTGTTGGTACAAAAAAAAAGAAAAAAAAAAGAAAGAAAGAAAGACAGAAGGAATGGATAGATACTTTTCTATTAGAATGTATGAATGAGGTAACCCAGAAGCAGAAAGACACACATAGTAGATACACACTTATAAGTGGATATTAGCCGTATAATACAGGATAAATATACTAAAATCTACAGTCCTAAAGAAGCTAAACAGCAAGGAAAAACCTAGGGAAGAGGTTTATTCCTCATTCAGAAAGGAAAACAGGATAGACACCTGAAGTGAAAGACAGGGAACAGGACAGGAGCCTTCCACAGAGGGCCTCTGAAAGGCTCTACCCTGCAGGGTATCAAAGCAGATAGTGAGACATAGCCAAACTTTGGGCATGGTGCAGGGAATCTTATGGAACAAGAGGAAGATAGGAAGACTTTGAGGGGACAGGAGCTCTAACAGGAGACCAACAGAACTGAAAAATCTGGGCCCAGGGAGCTCTGCAGAGACTGATGAATCAACCAAGGACAATGCATGGAAATGGGGTAGTTCCCATGCTCACATGTAGCCCATGGGCAACTCAGTCTCCATGTGGGTTTCCTAGTAAGGGGAGCAGGGGCAGTCACTGCCTTGAACTTGGTTGTCTGCTCTTTGATCACCTATCTCTGATGAGGTGGCCTTCCTTACTAGGACTCAGAGAAAGAGGATCCAGAAAGTCCTAATGAGAGCTGATAGACTAGGGTCAGATAGGAGGGGAGGAAGATCTCTCTCGTATCAGTGGACTAGGGGAAGGACATGTTAGTCGGGACAGCGAGGAAGGGTGGGACCTGGAAGAGATTATGAAGGGAACTACAGCTCGTTTACAAAGTGAATAAATAATAATAATAATAATAATGAAAATACATTACATAAAGAATTTATAAAGATTTTTGTTAAAACATTAGAATATGAACTAAGGCATAATAACTGCAGTGACCACAGGCAAAAAAAAAAAAAAAAAAAAAAAAAGCACTGGGCACAGGGTCTTTTCTGAGACTGACATTCAACCAAGGACCAGATATGGATATAACCTAGAACCTCTGCTCAGATGTAGCCTGTGGTAGCTCAGTAACCAATTGGTTTCCCATAGTGAGGGGAACGAGAACTATTTCTAACAGGAACTCAATGACTGGCTCTTTGACCTCCCTACCCCCCAAGGGAGGAGCAGTCCTGTTAGGCCACAGAGGAGGGCTTTGCAGTCAGTCCTGAAGATACCTGATAAAACAGGGTCAGATGAAAGGGGAGAAAGTCCTCCCCAATCAGTGGACTTGGAAAGGGGCAGGGAGGAGAAGAGGGATGGAGGGTGGGATTGGGAGGGAATGAGGGAGCGGGACACGGCTGGGATACAGAGTTAATAAAATGTAACTGATAAGAAAAAAATAAAATTAAATAAAAAAGAAACATAAAAAAATAAAATTATAAACAGAATAATATTATAAACAGAATCTTGTTCATGACTCGTCTCCTTTTGTCTGCATTCCACCCTTGGTCTCTTTTCGAAATGCTTTTTTAAAACTACACTTACACTTGTTTACCTGTATATATGTGTACATAAAGAATACAATTTGCCTATTAGAGAGAGTATAGGGTATTTTGCTTCAGGGTTTTAGACATCTCAATTGATATTATACTTTTCAAATCTCTTTACTGTTCTGAAAATCAGTGATTTAGCTTTTCTTCGCAGGTGAGCAACATTCCACGTTGTATATGTGCCACATTTAAATGATCCGTTCATGTGTTGGTGTATAATTTATTTGATTCCATATCCTTGTAACAATTAACATTAACATGAAAATGTGTAAAGGTAGATACGGAATTGTTTGGGTATCACACAGGAGTGGAAGAGTTGTGACATACAGCAGCTCTGTTTTTGTTAATGTTTTTAGGAATCTCTAAACTAATTTCCATAACAGCTGCAGTATTTTCAACAAAAAAATTGCAAACAGAGTTTATGAATATACTAAGAACAATGTACATTGTGGCTAGAGCAAAATCTCTGTGATTAAGAGCACTGGCTGTTCTTGCACAAGACTGATGTTTTCTTCACAGAACTTACATGGTGACTAACAATCATAGATAACTCAAGTTCCAAAAGGTTTGATGTCTAAGTGTGTCCTCTACAGGGTTTGTAAGGTATTCCAAAATGTATGAGGAAAACATCTATGCATGCAAAATGCACACACCCACACCAATACAACATATGATATCTAAGTGGCCCTTATTTTGGATATATAAATTTGGTCAACCAACTTACACTTGGAAATCAATACTATAAATACCACATAAATTCTTCTAAGCCAGAAACTATATAATCATCTTGGTTGAGACCGAAAAAGACACGTGAGAGAGTTAAGCATGTTTTCTTCATAAAAGTTATGGAGATATTGGGGATGTATGGTGAATAACTAAAACTAACAAGGCTATATAAGACAAACCTATAGCCAACATTATACATTATGCTACATGGAGTCAAACTATGAGTATTACCTTTCAGATTAGAACACAGCAAAGGTGCCCAATTTCACCTCATTTGCTCGGTATAATGAAAAGTTCTCTTTCGGTTCACATATAATAGCTTTTTATTCATTTTAAGGTTGGCTAAATTAGTTCTATTTATTACCTCTCCACTTCCCTGTACATACAAACGCATAGTCTTTCTTTTTTTTTCTCTCTCAAAGTTTAAAGTAAGCAAACAAAAATATAGTTATGTAAAATATGCCAAAACAAAAAATATTTCACAATAAGACCAAAAAAGTTTATAGATATAACCAACAATTTACCAGAAAAATCAGAAAATTGATTTTCCCTTTCCCAGCATGTATCAGTTGCAAATAGAATCTTGGGTGTTCATTTAAACCCCTCAGTGCTATGACTCCATCTGGCTTGAACTTGTGCCGGTCCTTTGCATGCTTTCACAGTCTCTGTGAGTTGGTATGTACATCAGTGCTTCTTCTCTGCTTCTTTCATATATATACTTTTACCTTGAGGGGAGGGCTTTAATGGAGATACTCTTTTATCCCAAGTGCTTCAAAATATCTCACTATCTGCATATTGTCCATTTGTGGGGCTTTTTATTAAATCCGAAATATTGTAATAAGCAATTTCTCTAATGAGGGTTGAGCAGGGCACTGATCTATGTGTATAGAAATATATCATAAGGAGTCATTTCATTGTTATTTTTTTTTTTGCTGAATAATAATAGTAGGTTTTCCCTTGGGCATATGATTTATTTGGTCACTGGCTGTTGGTCTTACTAGAAATGTCAAGCACGGATTCTATCTCATGGAGTAGGCTCTAAATCACTCCCATAAAATTTGTGCCACTATTGCAACAGTGAGTCTTTTAGGCAGGCTGTTGTTGTACATCCCAAGGTTTTTATTTGTGTAATATTAATGATTACATTTCTTATCCGGTTGAATTAAGAATCCCTTGAAGCAACATAAATGATAGTTTGTAGGGGTAAAACCTCTAGTTGGGTACCTGCATACTTTCAATTCTATAACATGATAGGATTATACCTAGCCATAGAACCTATCCATCAGGTCATAGAGAACAATAAATTGCCTTGTCAATAGGCTATCATATACAACTTTTTACAGAAATTTTGAAGCAATATTATTGAAAATGAGCTAAACAGGGACAAATGTGATGTTCTTTGGGAAATAAGTGAAAACACATTTTATTCTAGTAACTGGAATGTTGACATAACAACTACTCTTAGTCTTCCATTTAAAAACATAGCAGAAAAGATTCAGCATAAAGAACAAAGTACCATACCCTAAGTAAATCTGAAAAGTTTTTACCAGGGAAAAAAATACAGATGTAAATGGCACATATATGCTCATCTTACATGTGAAATTTTCAGAGTAGCCAAACCTTTAAAGACAGAAATGTATACTTAGGACAGTGTCGGAGTGGGAAGATTTCAGGAATATGGTAATGATGAATAAATAGACTAATACTCAGGAGAATGTAGGAATAAAAAGCCTGAAGTATCAATACTAATGAAGATGGAGTTTCTTCTGAGCTGGGTGGTTGGATAATATCATGAGTGCATCACAATTTTTTTTTTAATTCTACATTTTAAACTGTGAATTATAGTATGTGTGTGATATGGTTCAATTAACAAAATATGGGTAAAGATTGTTGGTTTTGATAAGTGATTGTGAGTAAAACTGTTTCACATTTGTTTCATGTTACAAATAAATCGTTATGAGATTTGGACCCATAAGACATAAATAATGATTCAGCTGACTCCAGGACAAAATCCACTGCTTGAAGAAGCAATAAATCATGAATCTTGTGTAACATTAGTGACCACATCAGCCAGTCCTGTATCAGCCATAAAGGAAGACAAATAACTATAAAAAAAAAAGTGGCTCTGATTTTACATTAAGTCTTCTTTTATTAGGATTTTGAAGCATTGATGCCCCCAAGCAACCTTTTATATGTCAAAAATGCCTAAAAGTAATGCAGGTTGTGTCACTATCAATTCTAATATACCGAGTTTCAAGGTAACACCATGATGTTCTTGTCAACATTATACATCAAGATTTTGCTAATGAGCAAATCAATACATAAATAAGAACTGTTAATTACTTCACAAATATGCTACTTTTCCTCTGGAATGAAATGCAAATCAGTCATTAAGTAGACACTGCATAACTAACAGAATCACTTGTCAGTCAAAGCATTTTCTGTCAGCACCTGATTCTTTGCTCCTTAGTCCTCTGAAAACTGTTTAATCATATTCTGTTGTGAGAGGGAAGGTCCATGGTCTTTTCCAAGACCAGTTGTCAATAAATGGATTCCGGAAGTGATTTTAGAAATGGTTTCCTCCATTTGCTGAAGGCAATACTAATGAGGCTTGTGTTTTCACTATGTTTTAAGAGGTTTCCTGCAGAATAGAGTTCATGCAGGGGATAATCTGACTTCATGCTTCTTTTCAGTTCCTTCCCCATAGCATTTTTTTTTAATACTCCTACATATAATCCTCGTTCGCTAAATCTACTAAATCAACTGCTCCTAAAACATCATCTTCTGATCTGCTCCCAGCAAGCTCGAAGAGAACCTTAAATTTGCAAAAGCGCCTTTGTCAAGGTTGATCATGGACTCACAATGACTATCCTGTATCCGCAATCCCAACACATCTTCACTCTCGTCTCAGGAAAGAATTCTATTGGAAAATGAAATCTCAGTGTTGTGGAGAACAAAGCTCTGGACATCAGGGCCTCCCCCAATTCAAGTTTTTGAATAGTGTGGTTTCTTCGTAGGGAAGTTCTCACTTTTAACACCTTAATTCTTTTAATATACAAACTTAAGAAATTACATTTTAATATATACAGTTTGACATACTCTAGATATTTTTTCATTAAAAAACAAAGTAATTTATGCAATAAAAATTTAAATTAACAATGAAATGGACAAAGCAAATGAAAATTCTAGAGTCATACATTTCATGCCCATATAATAGAGATACTGGCTGATTTGAATAACTGAAAAAAATTTAGTAATTCACTCTTTTTATTGACTGTTCTTATAGTTATTTATTTTACAGCCTTCTGAAGAACCCCTTTGGAAATGTTTGTCAATTTGTATGGCAAGATCCAGTAGACAAAATACAGAATTTTTTAACATCCTAAAGATATCCTCTTTTGGATACAATCAGAAAATAATTCTGACTCTTGTTAATTAATTTGATAAGAAAATATTGGATAAATTTTATTGTATTGATTAAGAACAAAATTATTAATAACAGTCTTGGCACAAATAAAGTCATTGAATATCTATATTGTATATATAAAAATATCTGTGAAACAGAGGAGTGAATTCAGCTTGTCAACATTCTACTCTACTGTGTTTTTAAAGTGAAGTCAATATGATAGTTGTATTGATTCCATACAGTTACATTTCTCCTACAGAAGAATTTGTTTTCTGCTGTTTCTCTCGGCTTATATTTTTGTTAACATAATATATGATATTCTTATGTGTTTTTACAAAGATCCCTTGTTTTTTGTAAATAATGGTTTTCTCCCAATTTATTCGAAGGGTTTTAATTTCCTTGCTGATTAAAGTTAAGAATTCTGACTGAAGGTTGGGGATATTGCTCAGTGGTAGAGTGTTTTTCTAACATATATGAGGCCTAGTGTTCAATCCACAGCAACACACACACACATACACACACACACACACACACACACACACACACACACACACCATTTAGAGGAAAAAAAAACACATGAGAATGGAAAAAGCAGACATAGTGACACACTGTTTTAATGAAGAAGATTCTGTACTTATACTCTTTTTTATAAGTTTATTTTTATGATATTCTATTTATTAGGTAATCCTAAACTTTATGTTGTAGAAAAAACTTAGGATATATAATGTAAGTGTTTTCTTATTTTTCTGTATGTAGATCTTGAGATTGTAACCTTCTTACTATTTGCTCATGTATTTATTTTATTTATTTACTTTCAGAAAAAGTGTCATGCTTCCTAGGCTGGTTTTGAACTTCCTATATAGCAGAAAACAGTCGTGAAATTCTAATACTGTCTTCACCACTCAAGTACTGGAGCAAGAAGCCAAGTTATCTTACCTACTAGCAAGCACTCTGCCAACTTCAAACACATCTTCAGCTTCAAAGCTCCTACTTCTTGTGGACAAAATTTTGTTTGTAATACTCACTATAAACTAATTTGAATGTTCTTCTTGCTCCCCACAGAGGAGCAAGGGCATCACAACTTGTAATGACATGCAAACACACCTGGTCCTGATACCTTAAGATCCTCCTGTCTTTCTTCCCTTTTTTCCTTATTGTCCCATTCACTCTCCTTTCTTCCATCTATTTCTTCCTCATTTTCGATTGGACATTGTCTATAAATTTTCTCTTGTCATAGTTTTCTACATTTCTATGTATTTGTATAGCTGGTTCCTGAAGATTAAAACCTTTCCTTGCGTAGGGTGCTGAAAAACATAGGACCCTCATTAAGTCTCACAAGAAAAGTACAAGACCCTTAAACATGAGCAGACTTGCCAGTTTCGTGAGGCCCATTGTCAAATCACATAAGCCATTAGTAAGTTTTCAGACACTGAGAGATTGTAGAGGACTGACTGCCTGCAAGCCGTGCAGAGAACTTGAGCGAGGGGCTTTCCATCCTCCACCACCCACATTGTGGTGGGACCTGCCATAGGTACCACTGCCTTTGCCAACCATGATCCCCTTAATTTCCATACTCTAGGAGGTAATCATAAGAAACTGGTTAGTTCACAGAGGTGGAGAGTGATTGAAATATTTCTTTATCTTTCCCTTCCCTTTCTATCTGGAGTGAATAAAAATAGACACTTCATTAAAATAGTGCTTCGGCATTTTTAGTAGGGTGTTAGCATTTAGTGGAAGGGGAATGTAGGTAGAGCCATTCTTTACTGAATCAACTGATTATAAGCCAAAGGGTATTCATATTTGTATGCTGGAATGGGAGCCTAGGTTTGTACTTGTTTAAATAGACTACATTATAGTATCTGTTTTCATTTATTAATAGCTATATTCCCTAATATACTACCTGTTATGTTTATTTGGAAGAGTGTTAAATAAGTAGAGGGAGTCATTTATTATGTTCCTGTTATATATTATTTTATAATTATTTGCAATCTACACATTTCATAGTCTGAATACTAAGAAATCTGCAATCTCATGCAAGAGCAAATAATTTCTTTCATTTACTTATGTGATATGTTTTCTTGTCTGCTGTGACTTACTAAGTAATTAAATGGTTTTCATTTCGTGAATAACTTTATGAAAATTACTCATATATGGAATGGAAACAATTCCCCTAAAGTGTCAAACAACAATTATAAGGCCACTTTGACTGACACGAAGAAGTTCAACAGTTTAATACATCAAGTAGGTCAAGTGTCAACTGTAGTTTTACGTTTGTAGCAAACGCATTGGCACTAGGACAAGTTAGTATTTCAGGGAATTCAAAATGTTGAGCTGCGCTTGATCATTTTATTTTGGTTCCTAATTAATAAGTTTCTTACAGCTATACTTAGACGTCTAAATGATAGGAATTTAAGACTAGATTATGGTGGTTAAAGGCAAATGTTTGCATAAACTGTGAACCTAATATAAATCACATTACATTGAATTACAGCTTTGACATCTGTCTTTTCCGTTATTCTATTACTTTGAAGGCGATGTGTGTGCTCACTGGTTTACGTTTTTGTCTCCATATCTTAGACCCTTGTGACAGTAAAATGTCAAAATTAGGTACTGCATGCAAATATGGGTGCCTTAGAGGTGTACATTCAGGACTCTTCTGAAATATAGTTTCAAGGCACATCATGTTATGAGTTTAATAAAACTGACGTTATTAAACTAAACACAAGGTACAGTCCATTTTCACATATTTTCAGATGTGCTTGTAGGAACTGTGGAATTGACAGCTAGTGAATATGTTAAGAGTTCTTGCATTTCATTGATGACCTGACCTGGCCCTTACTGTTTTCAAAGTTGCAATGTATGTCTTCAGTATACTGTGTGCTTATCTTCTAGGTTTTCCTTGTTTCTGTGGTCTCAATATTCTTTACATGCACTGAGGAAAGCACAATGGAATAACAGCACAGAGGAAGCATGCCATAGTTAAGATAATAAGCCAGAATATACAACGTGTATGTCAGAATTACATTTGATTATTTTTGTCTGTTATTTTAGATTCCACATTAGCACATCTTTAAGAATTTCTGATGAATAAACCAAGGACCATGCATTGCGAGAAACTAGACCCCCTGTTCAGATGTGGCCCATGGGTAGCTCAGTCTCCATGTGGGTTTTCTAGTAAGGGGAGAAGGGACAGTCTCTGACATGAACTCAGTTGCCTGCTCTTTCATCACCTCCCCCTGATGAGGTGGCCTTACTAGGTAGGCCACAGAGAAAAGGATCCAGACAGTCCTGCTGAGACCTCATAGGCTAGGGTCAGATAGTAGGGGAGGAAGACCTCTCCTATCAGTGCACTAAGGGAGAGACATAGGAGGGGAAGAAAGAGGAAAGGTGGGAGCTGGAACAGATGAAGGAGGGGGTTACAACCAAGATACAAAGTGAGTGCATTGTAATAAATAATAATAATAAAGAAAAAAAGTAAAAAAAAGAATTTATTTTTCTCAACTAAATAATAAAATATTTTAAAATCATAACCAGGACTCTTGCTGTTATATTTTTCTCTTTAGGTATTATTATTCCAATATATAGATATATTATATATTCATAACTTTTATGCATCTTAACCACATAATCGATGTTAGTAAAATAGACTAAACTCTGGATATATTTACAGGATTTTTTTAAAAACACAGTTTATGTTTAGATGGTCCCTATTCTATTTTACATTAACTCAAATTATGCAAGTTCCCAGCAAACAGTTTTCTAGTCTATTTATTTAAAGACCATTCTTGGCAATAGCTAAAAGTAATATGATATAGTAAACTGTAAATTAGAACTGAGATAGAAAATATAACTTTTTTGGATAGAATTTTCCTGGAATATTAATTCTTGCTGCAGTTTCTATATAATTGGGTTATAAATAGGCACATATAATAAAAATCTCAATTCCTTCCAATTTTAGCAGTATTTGAGACAGCATTTTCAACACCTTAGATAATTCACTTTGCTAAATAAATTTGTAAGATATTGCAAACGACCAATGAGTCTGTGAACCTGCACTAAAAAATGAAGAGCAAAATATTTTGTCTTATGTACTCCTAGAAACCAATATGCTCTTTGTGTAATTTTGTTTATAGCTAAAATTAACAACTGACCACTTCATAGTTATTTAATGCTATGTTAGTTATCATTTGAATCTTATTGTGACCCATGGCAGTTCAGTATCCAAGTGGGTTCCATTGTAATAGGAACAGGGACTGTCTCTGACATGAACTGATTGGCCTGCTCTTTGATCACCTCCCCCTGAGGGGGAAGCAGCCTTACCAGGCCACAGAAGAAGACAATGCAGCCACTCCTGATGAGACCTAATTGACTAGGATCAGAAGGAAGGAAAAGGGGTCCTCCCCTATCAGTGGACTTGGAGAGGGGCATGCATGCAGAGGGTGGAGGAAGGGAGGGATTGGGATGGGAGGAGGGAGGGAACCACCACAGGTGGGATACAAAGTGAATAAAGTGTAATTAATAAAGAATTTAAAAAAAGAAAAAATAAACAAATACAATGAATCTAAGAAGACAAAAGTTTCAATATGGTGCAGTGTCTTTTATTTAATTTAGCTATTAAAGATTTTCTGTAAGTCTTTTAGCTGCTTCTTCCACTGAAGCTACATGTAGATTTACAGCCAAATTTCACAGTTTTAAGGGAAGTAGTTTACTTCCTCTCTGTGGTAGTTAATAATGTGAAGCTCTAATTACTTGAGCTCATTTGGGTACCAGTACTGAACTGTCTTTTTATAGAAGTTGCAGGCTCTTGTTGTTATGTGGGAGTTCTTATTTTTATTCTAACCAAACAGAAACAAAATATTTCTCTCTCACCTGGAAGATGGAATTTTTAACTCTCAAATCTATACACGTAACATAAGTGCTAGGTCAAAAGGATCATTCAAATTAGCTTATTCAGTTGCATATTCTCATATTGATCCTGTATGTGATATTTTACATGTGCTAGGGAATTAAATGTTAATGTCTTATATTTTGTCATTAAAGTTATTTTTACTTTATGGTGTGAAATATATATATTAGCATGCCATAATTATTGGAATACAAAATAACCACTTTAATTTCACTCCCCAAATATAGAAACTTGAAGTTTTTCATTGAGTTTGTGATTTTTTTTTAAATACTGAAGAGAGCCAGAGATTACGTTGTCAAGAATTTTATTTCAGGGATGGAGACACAGCTCATTGTTTAAAAGTGTGTTTTGCACTTGCAGAGGACCCGAGTTTGGTTCACAGCACCCATGTCAGGCAGTTCACAACTCCTTATCACTCCAGTTGCAGGGGATCTGATACCCTCTTCTGAATTTCACAGGACCTAGCACTAACATACTCACATGGGCTCATACACGTGTGTGTGTGTGTGTGTGTGTGTGTGTGTGTGTGTGTGTGTATAATAAAAATCAAATAACTCCCCCTTCTTTCATATGATTCCCTGCACTCTCCCGAAGGTTTGGTTATAAGTCGTAGTATCTGCTTTGATACACTGCTAGGTAGAGTCTATGAAAGAAGGGGGAGTTTGTATGACATGGAAAGGATAGGAGCTCCACAAGGACCAAATATATCTGGGCACAGGAGTTTTTTCTGAGACTGACACTCTACCAAGAACCATGTATGGATATAACCTAGAACCTTTGCTCAGATGAAGCCCTTGGAAGCTCAGTAACCAGTTGGTTTTCCTTAGTAAGGGAAACAGGGTCTATCTCTGACAGGAACTCAATGGCAGGCTCTTTGACTTCCCCACACCCCAAGGGAGAAGCAGTCCTGCTAGGCCACAGAGGAGGACTTTGCAAGCCAGTACTGAAGATACCTGATAAAATAGATCAGATGAAAGGGGAAGAGGTCCTCCCCAATCAGTGGACTTGGAAAGGGGCAGGGAGGAGATGAGAGAGGGAGGGAGGGCTTGAGAGGGAATGAGAAAGTGGGATACAGCTGTGATACAGAGTTAATAAAATGTAACTAATAATAAAAAAATAAAGAAAAACTGTTTAAAAATAAAAAAATCAAATAAGTTTGATTTTTAAGATTTATTTCATAAAGCACTGATGATTAAAGTGTATAGGTGCATTATCATGGACTCATCCCCTAGGTAATCAATTAATACCTTAAACAACAGAGACCAATGGCCTGAATAAAATAATTACATCTGAGCCATCACAATTTATTTCAGTTACAGTATATTATGATCTGTTGCTTTATTTTAAAAAATGCACTTTGCATGACATCTATTAGATACTAGTATTTTTCATTTGTTTATTTAGAATACATGGGCTACATAGACAACATGCAAGCAAAAACACTGGGCTCATTACTGTTCTCAGTGTAGAAGTTAGAGCATTCTTGTTCTAAAGGTGGACAAGGGCAATCTCAGACACATAAAGGAAAGGAACCTTTAAGTTCTTTGAAGTGCTTTCTACACTGGCCAGCTGCCACTCAAATCTTGGTCTCATCCTGTGTTGTCAACACCACACTGCTGGCTAAGGAGAACATCCTTAGGCCTGGATCTCGCAGCTTTTGAGTGACACATGGAACTAATTCTGCTCATTTCAGTGTTCACATACAGCCAAACAGGACTGGCTGTTTGCAGAACAGGAATGTGAAAGGGCACTATGTAGGAATTAATACCTAAAAACCCCCTGCCATACTCATTTTACTTATTTTGAGCTCCAAGCTATGTGAAAAGTTGTTAGTGATCCTGAAAGCAAAGGTGGAAGGTGAATTTCTTGATCATGGTATTTATAATGCTTCAAGCAACATCATTCAGCAGGCAGCTTAGTTGCTATTGATTTTACCAAAGGGAAAAAAAATCTCTCCTCACAGCATTCTTGAATCATTTGTTGGCAGAGTGGTTGTTAGTTATAGTCTGTCTCTATGAGAGCTAACTTCGGTCAAATGGCCATATAGGTTCAGCCCTTTCGCTGCATGAATCAGGGAGTTATGTAGGATATTGTTGTAACGTGACAGAACCATTCTAGTTTGGGCCACAAAACTGAAAATTGGCTCTCTGTGAACTACAATGAACCTTGGGGTCATGCAGAAGTGTCTCTGGCATGGAGTTGAAATGAAGAGCATAAAGCAACATCCCAGAATTACCTACAATCGGTAATGGCCTGTACCATTTTAGCCATAAGAACAGGGGACAAGGAAAAGCTACTTTTAGTGGTCAGCCAGAAAGTTCGTGCCCAGTCAGAATAACTTATTCATACATGGATATATGCATCATGCTTATAGTCCAAGAAATCATTTCTCCATGAGCCTAAAAGTACCTTCCACATGTGTGCCAGGAAAATATTTCCGAGAAATTATATTGCTTATTTCCAATCTACTTTTAGTCCCAATTATGCTACAATAAATAGGATTTTCAACAATTTGCATAGTATTCAATTTGCAATAGTACTTTGAACAATACCATCAGATATGCCATGCTGGGAGCTTCTGCATGCCCTTTTCTGTCAGAAGTATAGATGTTAGGTTACCTCGTTTAATTGCTTAAAACTTAAAATGTTTCACAGGACAACGACTTCCAACAAAATGTGCTACTTAAACTTTGACAGAGGTAGGCCTAGAAAAACATTGGCAGTGAGATTCAAAGACCATGTCCAAAACTAGTGACATCACACTCACAAATGATGCCATATTTTGAGTATATGTTTGTATGTTTATTTTACAGTGGTATTCTTAGGTATCTTTAGCAAAGCAAGCTAACTGAACATATAATTCTGTTTGATTTCCAGACAGGAAAGAAAAGTAAATCCAAGTAAATCACCTACTCCCGGAAGCATTAGGGAGGTGTGTATTCATGATATTTAATATTTCAGCTGTTTCTAAATTGATTAGGTTAAGTATGAATGTCTAAGGTTTTGAGAGTTAAAACAGACTAGTAATTTTAACAAATTTTCTATTTTGCTTTGTTTTGGTTTTGAGACATGGCCTCACTATGGAGCCCTGGCTGTTTTTGAACTTGCTATGTAAAGTTGGCTGGCTATAAACTCACAGAGATCTACCTGCTTCTTTCTCCTGAGTGTTGGGATTAAATGCATACCAACATATGGCTAGTTTTTTGTTTTATTTTGTTATTCTAGTGGCAAGCCATTCTTAAGGTGTACTTTCCTCAACGTGTCCCAGTATCCTTTTATTTTTCTTTACATTTCTTTTTTTTTAATTTTATTTTTTTCTTATCAGTTATATTTTATTAACTCTGTATACCAGCTGTATCCCCCTCCCTCATTCCCTCCTGATTCCACCCTCCCTCCCTCATCTCCACCCTGCCCCCAGTATTCTTAATCTCTCATTGTCTTACAAGAAAGACTGTATTAGGAAGTTGACATAACACTAATAGCACAGGCTCTAAGAGCAACAACCAATAAATGGGACCTCATGAAACTGAAAAGCTTCTGTAAAGCAAAAGACACCATTGTCAGAACAAAACAACAGCCTACACACTGGGAAAGTATCTTCACCAACCCTATATCTGCCAGAGGGCTGATATCCAGCATATATAAAGAGCTAAAGAAGTTACAAAGCAGTAAGTCAAGTAACCCAATTAAAAAATGGGGTACGGAGCTAAACAGAGAATTCTCTGTAGAGGAATATATGACAGAGAAACACGTAAAGAGATGCTCCTCATCCTTAGCCATCAGAGAGATGTAAATCAAAGCAACCCTGAGATTTCACCTTACACCCATCAAAATGGCTAAGATCAAAAACTCAAGTGACAACACATGCTGGAGAGGATGTGGAGAAAGGGGAACCCTCCTCCATTGCTGGTGGGAATGTAAACTTTTACAACCACTTTGGAAGTCAATCTGGTGCTTTCTCAGACAATTAGGAATAGTGCTTCCTCAAGATCCAGCCATACCACTCCTAGGCATATACCCAAAATTTGCTCAAGTACACAACAAGGACATTTGCTCAACCATGTTTGTAGCAGCTTTATTTCTATTAGCCAGAAGCTGGAAACAACCCAGATGTCCATCAGCGGAGGAATGGATACAGAAATTGTGGTATTTTTACACAATGGAATACTACTCAGCAATCAAAAATGAGGAAATCATGAAATTTGCAGGCAAATGGTGGGATCTAGAAAAGATCATTCTGAGTCAGGTATCCCAGAAGGAGAAAGACACACATGGTATATACTCACTCATAAAGTCCTATCAGATATGATAAACATAATGAAATCTATACACCTAAAGAAAATAAATAAGAAAGAGGACCCGGGGTAAGATGATCAATCCTCAGTTAGAAAGACAAATGGAATGTGCATTGGACATAAGAGAAAACAAGTAACAGGGCAGGAGCCTAACGCAGAGGGCCCCTGAAAGAGTCTACCTAGCAGTGTATCAAAGCAGATACTAAGACTCATAACTAAACATGTGGCAGAGTGCAGGAAATCATACAAAAAAAGGGGGAATTAGTATGACATGGAAAGGATAGGAGCTCCACAAGGACCAAATATATCTGGGCACAGGGGTCTTTTCTGAGACTGACACTCCACCAAGGACCATGTATGGATATAACCTAGAACTTTTGCTTGGATGAAGCCTGTGGAAGCTCAGTAACCAATTTTTTTTTCCCATAGTAAGGGAAAAGGGACTATTTCTGACAGGAATTCAATGGCAGGCTCTTGACCTCCCCACACCCAAGGGAGGAGCAGTCCTGATAGGCTACAGAGGAGGACTTTGCAGCCAGTCCTGAAGATACCTGATAAAACAGGGTCAGATGAAAGGGGAGGAGGTCCTCCCCAATCAGTGGACTTGGAAAGGGGCAGGGAGGAGATGAAGGAGGGAGGGTTTGGGAGGGAATGAGGGAGCAGGATACAGCTGGGATACAGAGTTAATAAAATATAACTAATAATAAAAAAATAAAATAAAAAAGAGAGACTGTATTAGGAAAATCTGGCTCAGAACTGACAGCAATGGTTGACCACTACAGTTAAAATTGTTTATTGTGGCTCCGCCTCCGTGGCTGCACGCCCCAGGCAGTTAGGTCTGTGCTGAGAAAGGCAAGTGCACTGTGCCGAGGAGGAGGGAGGTCTGGGGGAGGGGAGTGCCTAGAAATCAAAGGATTGTTTCTCACCTTCCCCAAACAAGTCCCTGGGTGACCTGAGACCAAGGTTTTCACCTCCTGAGATGTTCCCTGTTGTTTAGAAAGTCTCTCCATTGTTTCCCTGGCTTCAGAAGTTCTTCCACTCATCAACTCAGAACTTTATCTCTTCCACAGCTCGGAAACTGTGTGTGCTAGTCACCATCTTGGCTCCTAGCAGTGTTTCAAAGCAGACACTAAGACTCATAACCAAACCCTCGGCAGAGTGCAGGGAATCATATGAAAGAAGGGAAGTTAGTATGATATGGAAAGGATAGGAGCTCTACAAGGACCAAATATATCTGGGCACAGGGTCTTTTCTGAGACTGACACTCAACCAAGGACCATCTATGGATATAACCTAGAACTTCTGCTCGGATGTGGCCTGTGGTAGCTCAGTAACCAAGTAGTTTTCCAAAGTAAGGGGAACACGGACTATTTCTAACAGGATCTCAAGGGCAGGCTGTTTGACACCCCCCCCCCAGGGGAGGAGCAGTCTGGTAGGCCACAGAGGAGGACTTTGCAGCCAGCCCTGAAGATACCTGATAAAACAGGGTCAGATGAAAGGGGAGGAGGTCCTCCCCTATCAGGAGACTTGGAAAGGGGCAGGGAGGAGACCAGGGAGGGAGTGTGGGGTTGGGGAGGGAATGAGGGAGCGGGATACAGCTGGGACACAGAGTTAACAAAATGTAACTAAAAAGAAAAAAAAAATTGCTTATTGTGTTCTATTAGAGTTTTATCTTTATTTATTTTTTTCTTTGCAAGAATGTGCCACACAATAGACCAAGCTAGCCTGGAAATTACTATGTAGCCAACACTGGACTTGAATTCATAGCAGTCCTCTTGTCTTTGTTCCTTAGTGCTGCCATTACAGTTATGACTCACCTAATGGAGACCCACTTGTTCTTAATCACCATATTATGCTTTCCAAACCTTTATTTACCATTGAAAGAAAAATAGACTTTGAATTGCATAAGCATGAAGAAGTCTTTTAAAGCCCTTGCTTTAATGATTAAAATCCCAATGGTGTTTTCAATTGACTTGAAAGAGTACATTTTTTAAAAATTTATATTTATATAATTAAAATGGTCACTTTTTAAATTTGATTTGCAACTGCACTTTTTTGATTATACAAATACACACATACATATACAGATACATGCACACATTACTAGGGAATGTACTAGGGAAACACACAGATACATAAGCTCATTTGGTTAACTTTAAATTACATAAATGTATTCTTAGGTTGCACTTTAACATGCCTAGTCTACAGAAAAATGTTTAAGATTGACTAGATTCTAAGTTATAAGGAGAGTATCAGAATTGGCATGCAAAGTACATATACATATGGGTATATATATATATATATATATATATATATATATATATATATATATATGAGCATGTATGTTTCTTTTGCATGTGGAGGTGTGTGCTTCTGTGACAAAGAGATCCATAATGGACCTCTTCCTTAATCACTCTTTTTCTCAGTTCCTGAACATGGAGTTCACCTATTTAACTAGACTGTGGCTTGCAATTCCCAGAGACCCTCTAATCTCCAGTACTGGGAAAACAGGTGCATATGCCAGTCTAGGTTTTACTTAGGGCTCCTTACGCATGCACAGAAAGAAGTTTTCTAGTTGTGCATTTCAGTAGCCATGTCCTAAAACAAGTTCATTCAGAATAGTTAACTCTCCAAATTATTTGGCCAACAGACATAACTGAAAAGCATTCTCAAAAATCATGAAAAGTACTAGCATACACAGGCCCTCTGTGTTTGTAAAGCTCCAGAGTGCATGTGTTTTGAAATAAAAGGTTAGGCAACATGTGAATTTATCACTGAAAACTGTCTTCTAAAATGCCATTGTGTGAACTTCAAAGCAGGTGAAAGTGATTCCTTCATATTGTCTTTAGAAAGCCTTTATGGCATTCAGAGAACAAAATTTGAACAGAACAGTGAAGACAGCAATAGAAATGAATGGAATATGTTGATACTTTATTCCAGCAGGCTTTTTTTTCTTTATAAAAGTTTTTTTCTAGTGTTATCTACAGTAATAAAGACAGGGGATGGGGGAAACAGTTTACAGAATGCCACTTTAATCTGAATGGGAAAGTGCAAAGCATGCAATTATAAGCGTGTAAAGAGTCAGGAAGTAAAAAAATAATAATAATAAAATAAAATAATGAGAAATTCCTGTAATAGCTAGTGTCACAAAAGTTACAGTTCTGTCAGAAGTTTTGGTCTCGAGAGGAATCTTGGAAAGGGGATAAAAAGCCTCAAAAAATAATAACTAGAACTTGGCAAAGAAAGCTCCTTTATGAAGGAGCGCCTGCAGGGCAGAAATAATTGGAAGCAGAGGCTTCTTTCACCCTGGCAGGTGCCCTTGCTTCTACTGGGAGTGGACTCCCTAAAAGACCCCAAACCAACTAAGAAATATTGTTTGGGAAAATCATAGTATTCTATTTAGGCAAAGAAAAAAAATGAAAAGACACATTAACATAAGTAGACATTCAGACCAGGTCTACCATGGAGCTAGGAGGCCATTAAGGTAGCTGAGGTCAAGTTTGCTGCGGTCTGAGTATCCAGTAGACGTTTTTTTGGTTGGCCAGTATAAGTATCTCCAGGTTCCCATCTATTTTCTGAGTGCTGTGTTGGTCTGAGACTATTTTATGGAAATAAGCTTCCTTGTTTCTTGAAAAGCAAGCACTGTTTGCCCTTTAAGAGCACATTTCATCCCTGGGAATTTTCCAAACTTCTGAGATAAGAAAAACAGAGAAAAAAATAAGTGTATGGTAACAGTTACTACTCTTGGCATCTTTGCTAGTTTAATGGAAAAGAGTACACTAATAATGTGGCTTAAACAAAAACAAAAAGTCTCCACATTTCTTCAGTATTTATACTGTCAATTTTTGAATTAATATTAAAGGGAGCAGTTAAATACATCTGTGTTTACCTCTCTATCATTTATCTTCTTTGTATCTGATTCTAACATTTATCTATCATCTATGTGCCATCTATCTACCTACCTATCTAACATTTATTTACCATCTGTCTATCATAATCATCGGTATTTATCATCAACATCATCATCTATCTATAATCTATTTACCATCATTATAATCTATGTATAACTATCAATTATTATCTGTCTAATATCTCATATATCTATCATCTCTCTATCTATGTATTTATCTATCCATCCATCAATCCCCCACCCACTTACCCAACCATCTGTCTGTCATCCGTCCGTCTGTATGTAAGTATGTATTTATATATGTATATTCTTAGATAGATACCTATACAAAGAGAAACTAGGTAACTAAATAAGAGATATAAATTAGATACAGAAGGAAATAAAGAGAGAAACAAGAAGTAAACCCACACAGTTGTTTGTAGGCTTACATTTTCCACAATCCTACTGTATTTAGGGTTCTTAAATGTTTCTACCTCCCTTACAACCCATTGACCAGAGGAAGGGGATAAAGAAGGTTATCAGGAAAAGGGGATTGTATGCTTTTTAAAGTAGCTTCTTGGGGCAAGTACACTCTTCATTGTCTGGATATCAGCAGTCCAGGCCAAATAGCAACACCAAATAGCAACGTGAATCAGCACAATTCAGCAGAAACAGCAAGATTCCACCAAATCAGACTGAGTCAGCAAAAGCCAAAAGACTCAGTTGAATTGTCCCAAGATATCCTCGGGAACATTTCTCTCTGTGAAGAGTGAAGTTTCAAAGAATGAAGACTAACACAGTGATGCTGACTCCAAAACATTGTCTGTGGGCTTCTATGTATCGCCTCTCCTCATAATGTACCAAGGGTTTTCATTTGGCCAAAATCATGCCCCTCCCAAGAGAGCTGACAGCAAAACATCACATGACACAACTGAGTCTTCAAAGAAGCTAGGAACTACCATTTCATTTCTTTCGAAAATATTTTGTCTATTAGGGCTATGGTGCATTTCCCAAAGCCTTTGTTGATAGGACATTTTAAAGAAAAGAAATAAGGTTCATTGAGGTTGATAATAATATCAGGAGAGAAAAATTTTAAAGAATGTCTAAAGACATTTCACTATTAATTCCAGAATTTCTAAATACAATTTAACAGAATGGTGACTAAAGAATTTTATATTTAGAATGGCTCAAAGGAAACCTTCTGGCGACATGTTTCTTTGAACATTTGATTAAATTTTAAACTATTATCCTAACCTCCTTCCATACATAGATACCTGCTAGATTTTTCCAGTAGAAAAATGTGTATTAGACATAAAATGCAGAATGAAAGTAAATTAGATTCTGTGCTGGCTTACTCAGATGCAGCAACTAAGTGGTGTATGGTGGGTTCTAGGCATTGTTGATGCTCATTTTTAGTGCTATTATCTTGGGGTATTTAAGCCTCTTCCTCTCTTCTGCCAACCTTTTAACTCTAGCTAAGAGAAAGAGACAGTTAGCGGAAAAAGGAGTTGTAAATCACTTTACTTCTCCCTGCTGATTGAGAGCTATTTTTCTTTTTTTTTGGGGGGGAGGGTCAATACCAATCTCTCTCATTGTTAACAACAAACACAGCAAGTAGTCTTCTCTGTCTATCTCCTTCAGACTGCTGCACCACTAAAAGTCTCCAACATGTTTCTCCAAGCCAACATACCATCTGACTCTGGTCTCTCCAAACTGCCACATATTCTCTTCCCGGGCTCTCAATGCTTTCTCACTCAGAGTCCTAGACTGTGCCTCTCTACGTGCTGCATGAGGCAGGCCTTTACAAGCTGGCAAAGACAATGCCCTGCATGAGGCAACAACCAGCTGTGGGCAAACTAAAGCCCAGCCTAAAATCCCACTCTTTTAATGAAAATATTTACATAACAAAACTGAGTTTTTATGGAAACCAAAACTTCCATTTCAAGGCAGCCTACCTTTCAGGTCTCCAACATCATTGTTGTTCCTCAAAGACAGTTCAAGGACCACACTGTTACGAGGTTGATAAAAAAGACACTTGGCTGAAGAAACACACACAAAAAAGCCATAGCTTCCAAATATTCCTACTTTCTTTCCTCTCGATATGGGGTAGAAATGCCTTATCTGTGCATTCTCTGACTGATGGTCCTCAATCTTGTAGTATAAACGTTTCCAAGTCACCTTCCTTGTAGTGTACAATTATTTCTGTGTTTGTTCTTTCCTTTTTTTATTACTGGTTTTCTGTGAGAGGTGAATAGAGAAATTGACTATAGAACTTCTCTTTCTCATGCTTGACCCATCAAAGCTCCTGACTCCTTGAAAATAATTTTGTGCTCTATTATTTATTTCTGCTTTGATAAACAAATATTGTAAACTTTAATTAAAGAAAATCTTTTTTCCCTCATTTAGCTAAGTTTTATTTTATTATATAGGAAAACAACTGAATGTAAATGACAGACTAAATCAAAGAACGGATGATATAATTTCAACTATAAACTTCAAAGAAAGATTTTCACCTTTCAAAATCACCTTCAAATAAATGAGTGGTGACACTGTTAAAATTACATATTGAGGTGTAAAACTCCAAAATGATAGCTATAATAATCTACACAGATGGCTCAGGGGTGAAGAGTGAGTATGAACAGCTCTTACAGAGGACCTGTAGATCAGCTCTTCTCGCCCAAGCGAGGAGCCTCACAATTGTCTTTACTTATAGCTTCAGAGGATCTCACACTCTTCAGTTTCAGTGGGTCAGTGTGTCCCTGCATGGGAGAGTTTATGTCCATGCACAGATACATTTGCATTGCACATAATTAAAAATAAAATAAAACAAATAAAAATACCTGTGAAGAGAGTGAAAATAGAGGTTGAACAATTACACTCAGGAATTATTAAGTGATAAAGATAAAACAGAAACTGCAGGATCTTAATAGACAAGAAGCAAAAAATGTTCAATTAAAATTGGTTCTGGTAGCTAGGGGCAGATGGAAGGAGAGGAGGACCTCTCCCATCAGTGGATTTGGAGAGGGGCATGGGAAGAGATGAGGGAGGGAGGGAGGGATTGGGAGGGAATGAAGGAAGTGGCTACAGCTGGGATACAAAGTGAATAAACTGTAATTTATATATATATATATATATATATATATAAATTTAATATAAAATTGGTTCTGGTAAGTCAGATAATTTATTAACAATAAATTAGTTATAAGGATTAATATATCAGTTAATTAACAAAACCTTTTTCAAAGAGGATTTTGTATGCTTCCCTTTTCATGAGAAGATAGTTCATATCCAGCACACATCCATGTTGAAGCAAAGCTTAAAGATGTGTACCTTAGAGTACTGATGGACAGACTATTGGCAGAACTCAGTTGTCATCTTCATTTCTTCATTGGTTCAAAATTTTACTCTTCCTAATTTCAAATAATTTAGAGAACTTAAAGTTCTCATAATGATCATTGTACTATATTCATTTTATGGCTAAAATAGTATTTGCCTCATGAAGGGATTATACAAGGGATAGTAACACATTTTTAATGTAATATCTCAGAAACTAAGGTAGGTGGTACTTCCACATATGAAGAAATTGAGCATGAGGAGATAGAAGGCTTGAATAATGAATGAGTCACTAGTAGAAGGTGCAGGGCAAGGATTTTATTTTGAGATTATCATAGAATTACATCATTTCCTCCTTTCCTTTCTGCCCTTCAGTTACCCCCTCTAAACCATTGCATATAGCTCTCATTGTTATTTGTTTCCAAATTCATAGCCTTTTTTCACTAATT
Organism: Psammomys obesus; assembly: GCF_907164565.1. NCBI lineage: Eukaryota > Metazoa > Chordata > Mammalia > Rodentia > Muridae > Psammomys > Psammomys obesus. The sequence continues at coordinate 9,746,247 of NW_026596101.1, forward strand.
ACTGTCACATGCATGAATTTAGGCATATATCCATAAATATAAACGTATTCAGAAACAGTACCTGCTCAGCCTGTATAATGATACTTGTATTTATGTTTTTGGTGCTAACCGGTTGATATTGCATAACAAATTGTGATATTCCCTAGAAAAGACTATCTCCTCCACTTAATACTTCTTAGATGCCTGCAGTTCTTTGTGTGAAGTTGAGGCTTTGTGGGATTTCCCAGTCCACTTTGACATGTCTGTTGTTGCCATCCTTAGTAAGACAAGGATTTAAAAGTCACAGTATTTGACCACAGTCTCCTCAACTAACATTCAAGATGTGATAGTTCTTAAGTTTTTATTTGTTGTATTAAGCTTTAACACTGTGGAAGCTTAATACTCATCATAGTAGAGACAGAGTGAAAAGAAACCAAATAATTCATCCCAGGCTGACAAAAACCAGAAGTTAAGATTCACCCAGAAACAGAGACATGGTCATGTATGAAGACAGAATGAATTCAATGGGTGAAAGAGCACCAAACTCCTTTTATTAAAAACTATTATCTTTTTCAAATGGGTGGTCTCTTGCTATTTTGTGTACATGAGCTATGAAATGCTGATGACAAATGTAGCACTGTTAAAGAGAAGAATATTTCATCCCACATCAAAAAACAAAAAAAAATCACCATATGATCTTTTCTACACATTCAAACCAGGGAAATGACCTTTCAGTTTTGGACAGTTATTGACTATCCTGAGGTAAAAATTCATGACTTTGTTTTCAATTTTGTATGGATGTCATCAGTCTTTGTACTGTTTTAGACTCTTTGAATATTTGTTGTTTTTACAAAACTGGTAAAAAGATAAACCATGGTTACAACAACAAGTACTTTTGCTGACTATAATAAACTCCTGCATGGTGATACACACTTGACACATTCATAATTGTGTCTGTCTTAATCTTTCAAGTTGACTCTGGACTCATCCATATCAAAATACTTTTTAATATGCTAATTCAAAGAAAATTCTTACTAAAATTATTATTTATATTTGATCACTGATTAACTTATTTTTACATATTTATTTTCAAACAATGTTTTATAAGAATATAAATATATATTTTCATTGTAAAAGTAATATTACAAAACAAATTAATATACAGTATTGACAACACTCTCTTCCTTGTTCACACACAGTCCAATACATTTATTCATTTTCGTTGTTATTGCTATGCATATTACAACATCCAGTTACCACTTAGGCTCAGCTCTTCTACAACTATAGTTAGTTTGTTTTTCATGGTTAACTCTTTGTTCACCTCCCCCTGAGGGGGTGCAGCCTAGCCAGGCCACAGAGGAAGATGATGCAACCAGCCTTGGTGAGACCTGATAGGCTAGGGTGAATAGAAGGGGAGGAGGACCTCCCCAATCAGTGGTCTAGGGGAGGGACATGGGAGGAGAGGAGAGGGGAAGGGTAGGAGTGGGAGGAGATGAGGGAGGTGCTGCAGAGGGGAAACAGAATAAATAAATTGTAATAAATAAAATTAATTTAAAAAAAAGAAAGAAAAAGTGTGTTTTTCTAATGACTCCAACACATTCTATAAACAGGTCCTTTGAATTTTCTTAAAAACATGGCTTGCTGCATCTTGTCATCATAGTAATAGTATAATCTAGGTTGGCTGCAGAAACTCCTTTGTAAACTAAATTGCAATGGCTATCAAGGGGGCAATGCCCAGATCCTGCATTTTACAGCTCAATTTCCTGATTTTCTATTATTATAAAACTAAGCTCAGGGCATACTGATGGTTAATGAAAACGCATGCCTTGTCTTCAATGCTGGCAATTGTCTGACAGCCAAACACCAGATAGATATTCATGAGGTCCAAACCTAGACATCTAGGCCCAGCTCCCTTCCAGGAGAGCACAGACACTGAAAAATTGTTCTAACCTGATTATGATCAAAAATATTGCCAGCCCAACCCAGAGAAGTAAGAGCAATAATTAGGTGCTATTAGTTTCATCCACAAAGTTCTGGGGATTTTCTCGTTCAGTAATAGGTGGCAGGCCTTCCTTTGTTGTTGCGAAGCACGTATTCCATTGCAATAACAAAGAATGACTCTTTATTTACAGCATGACTCCTCAGTAAATTCATGATCAGATAAGAAGAGCAGAGCATTTTAGACACTTATTTATAATTTCCATAATATAGAATCCATAATAGAAACATGTCTCAATGGAAATAAAAACAACACTGGAATACACATCTGGAATACACATCTGGGAGACTAACTGAGCTCCTGCCTCTGGAATGAGCGAATCTGTGAAAGCCTCTCACTTTCTGTGAACCTTTATCACAAAGCCATACTACTAATGAGAACATCAGCGGGATGCTCCTCTCCTCCTTTTGTGATGAAGCCAGAGGCATGCACTTTTATTCTTCACCTCCCTTCACTAGCCCAGATTTGGAAGCCTTACTTACTCCAAAGTCTCTTGGATAGCTCTGTCTCTCTGTACTGCATTAGCATTTCAAATCATCTTCCCCTCCAGCAGCTCTCCTCTTTGCCAACATGTTAAACAGGAGAGAAATTTAAATGAATTGAGTGAATTTTTTTTATCAGAAATGTAAATAGTAATAAACCATATAATTGAGGACCCAGTAAAAATAATGTCCTTAATTTTGCTTCTGCTCATGGTTAACATGTGGTTATACAGCCGGACAATTTCACTAAGGGATTCTACCCAAGGGCTAAAAACTACACGGAACTGCACATACAACTCTGGGGATGATTGAAATACACATATGTTGATATAAAACAAGCAAAAAAAAGTACCCAATAATGAACTCATTAGCAATGATTACACTCAGATTTGTGGGGAAATCTGCAGGTGTAACAAGCTCATCATGCTCATGATTATCTACAATTAATTACAACTCTTTGAAGATAGCAAATAATCAAATACATAAGATGGACTGAAACAGCATGCAAGTGTTATATTGCACGGATAGTGTATTATCAAAATTATAATATAAATATTCCAGTAAGAAAAATACTTTCATGACCTGGTACTAGCTAAAGTTCTTTTTTAATCAAATGGTTTTGCTTTCATAATTTTGGAGCACTTTTTATTTGGAACATTAAACTTGATTTTAAACCAGTGTAATTAGCCAAGGTTGGCAGGGTTTCCATGGACAGAATACATGTGGCCAGCCGTTTGGAATGTACAGAGCTCTACCATTCAGTTGTAGCTCTTAAGTTTATTCTTCAGGACATTTGGAACTATGTAGCTACAAATGAGCTCATGAGAGTGCTGGAATGCTGTGAACGGCTCCCCTCTTTAACAATAATTAGACTTATTTGATACCCTCAGATGCTACTTGCAGAGCTGAAATTTTTACTCATTTCCTCATATTAATCAAGTTGCTTTTCAAAACTATGTTGATTCCAGAGCTGGCATACTATACATTTTCTGAAAAACAGGCAGTATATGCCAAGTGTTCCTTGGGACTCTTGAAAATAGTGTGATGGGAAACACAGAACATGTAGAGGGATTGTTACCATGTGATCTATATTCTACTCTGAATTTTTCAAAATTAAAGTCTAGGACAATTTTGTTTTACTTTTGCTACTGATGTTCCTTTTATATAATTTTGATAGTGAATAAAATTTTATTGGCTTCAAAGTGACTATATTTACTAATTAAAAATTCAAACTACACTCCCAACTGTGAGTTATTTTCATCAGTTGTATGGGAGTATTTTGAGGACACAGAAAAGATATATTTGAATAAAGTAAATCAAGCTGTTAGTTGTCTTCAAAATAATTGCATTTCTTGAGGAAATTGTAGAACACGAAATTTTCACAAATGTAGGTGAGATGCCTCCTCAGGCACTCAAGACACGTGCTCTGCAAATGAGCAACATCCCTATCCAAATGAGCAGTTTTTAATATGATTTAGAGTTTGTGGTCATCATCTTATACTTAATATCATTCTGTACATTTATATATTTATAAATATATAAATAGCACCTGTATTGATTTTCTTTACAATATGAATTTGATCGTTTTACTTTAATATCATCATTTTACTTTAAACAAAAGCCTTCAAATGGCTCAAGTGACTTGAATATACCTCATCCATCTATGTCTTTTTTTATATTTACCAAGGAACAGATGTGGGTGATTTTTTTCCAATAACATTCTTCATAGTAGACATACATTTTGAATTTAATTATTCATATTAAATTTAATTATTTAATAAAATGTATAAATAAATAGAATTTAATTATTTAAAATTTTGCTACTAGAAATAAATGAAACATGCCTGTAATAATTTCAGTACTTTGGAGGAAATGTGTATTTTCTGAGATAGGACTGTCTAGAAAGATTGCTTATTTAACCCTAAAATGATTGTTGAAACTATGTTGCTTGTGTTTCTTGCAAAAAAGACTATATATGTAAAGAACAATACATCCCTTCATATTTAAGTTCCTCTGAAATGTTGCACTGCATTTTATGCCATATTTTAACTTTTAAGTAAAGAGATGTCTTCGTTGGGAATTGTTTTGTTTTTGCTCTGAAGACACACTGTGAACATGACAACTCTTTTAAAAAGGTTTTTATTTGGGGCTGGCTTACAGTTCAGAGGTTAGTCCATTATCATCCTGATGGGAAGCATAGAGGCAAGCAGGAAGACAAAATATTGAGAAGTAGCTGAGAGCTCTACATCTTTATCATCAGAAAGCAGTAAGAGAGAGAAAAAAACACTGGACCTGGCTTGAGCTTCTGAAATCTCAATCTCCACACCCACTGACACATTTTCTCCAAAACAAAACAAACAAACAAAAAAACCTGCACTTCTTAACAGTGGAGAAGCAGAGTCTTACAGCAACTAATCCCTAAATTTTTGCTCAACATAGTGGTGCACACTGGTATGTTGATCACTAGAAAGCTAGACACAAGAGGATTTCAGGTGTGAAGACTCACATAAGCAAGCTAAACAAGGAGGACCCTAGGGAAAAGGCTTAATCCTCATTCAGAAAGGCAAACAGGATAGACATCTGAAGTAGAAGACTGGGAACAGGACAGAAGCCTTCCACAGAGGGCCTCCGAAAGAGTCTACCCAGCAGGGTATGGAAGCGAATGCTGAGACTCCTAGCCAAACTTTGGACCGAGTGCAGAGAATCTTATGGGAAAGGGGAAGATAGGAAGACCTGCAGGGGACAGGAGCTCCACAAGGAGACCAACAGAGAAAAAAAAAAAAAATCTGAGCTCATGGGGCCCTGCAGAGACTGATGAATCAACCAAAGACCATGCAAGAAGAGAACCTAGAACCCCTACCCAGATGTAGCACATGGGCAGCTCATTCTCCATGTGGGTTTCCTAGTAAGGGGACCAGAGGCTGTCTCTGACATGGACTCAGTGGCCAGTTTTTTGATCACCTCCCCCTGGTGAGGTGTCCTAACTTTGCCACAGAGAAAGAGGATATAGACAGTCCTGATGAGACCTGATAGGCTAGGGTCAGATTGTAGGGAAGGAGGACCTTCCCTATCAATGGACTAGAGGAGGGACATGGTGGGGGGAAGTAAGAAGAAGGGAGGGTGAACAGGAAGAGATGAGGGTGGGGGTTACAGTGGGATACAAAGTAAATAAATTATAATAAATAATTAAAATAAAGAAAAAAGACTTGGGAAAATTTGATGAAATTTAAGTGCATTAATAATAACTGATTCACATTCTTTTTTAAGGATGATTATGAATCATATTGCTGATTGATAAATAAAAGGTCTTAAGTACTTATCTCAGACAAGGCAATTCAAAATGTGGATATTGGTAATCATCATACTCTGAGATAATATGTGATAATTGACAAAGGAAAATATTGTAGTGACTGAAGGTCAAGAATAGTATCGCATGATTAAATTAGAAAGCATTCTAAATATTTTTGTTTATATAAACATTGACTAAGCCAGAAAGAATAAACTCAATTAGCCTATTCAATGAGAATAATTTGAAGAATATGTTAAACTTTTATTCTAGCTGGCTGCAGTGTGCACTCATTTAATCCCAGCACTCAGAGAGGCAGAGGCAGGTAGATCTGTGTGAGTTCGAGGCTGGTCTGGTTTACAAAGCAAGCTCAGAACAGCCAAGTCTACACAGAGAAGCCCTGTCTTAAAAATACAAAACACAATAACAACAACAAACACAAATAAAAAAAAAATAAAAACCCCTTTTTATCCTAAACATGGACTGATCACACTAGCATGAGAAAATATATTTGGACTATAAGAGAGGAACTGAGAAGTAGGAAAGAATTTCATTCCTCAAAAATACTTAGGTGTCTAACACATCTTCTGTTGAAGCAAATTATACTTTCAAAAAAGTAAATATTTTTGGAGATGAAAGAAAATGTATCTGTCTCTTTCCATCTCAAAATGGCTTTGGCTAGAATTACATCTAAATTTCTTTTCTGGGACAAACTGGACTCTGTCTCCACCATCTCCAGAGGTTGTTGGACGTAGCAATGACAATGAGTGGAAGTGGATTACCTTGGAGATAAATTAATAACCTATCTCCTCTTAATCGTTCTTTAATTACTTGTTTTACTGTACCTACAAAATTTACACAATTTATTCCTTGGTTTGACCGTGACTTAAACATTTAGAAAATATTTTTACATGTTATACCTATATTATTTAAAACAAACTTCAAAAAAAGTACTAGTGTAATAAAATCAAAATTAACTACTTAGAAATCTGATTATCATTATGACTGAAAACCTAAGGGATTGCAAGGTAATTAATGAGTCTGTGGATGCACAACGAATACAAGACAGCAATTTTAAGTTAGAAAGTATTTCCAAAACTAATTTAAGGACATTTCTGTTATCATCTTGTTGATCTGTGTAGTGAAAATAAAGAAAAGTATTCCACCGTGAAATGTGACATGTGTGTCCTCTAGATCACTCATGAATAGATTTTGCGACATTCGATTATTCAATTGACACCTACAATGAAAAGAAATTGTTACAGTTCAGCAGTCTGATTCTATGCTTAAAAGTCAACACTTCTCTTTCTAGAGAAGAAATTATCCTACAGATGACTGAATAGTCCTTAGAAAGGAAACCTACCATCCATGCAGTTTTAAAGCAATGCAGTTAATTACGTAAACTTTGGTTGTTTTATATACAAGAAATGTTCTGTCAGGCAAGCAAGATAAGCTAAGTCGTTGTTGACACATACAAAAAATATTTCTTTTCTATGGAAGTTTTTCTCCATCATGACATGCTTTGGGGGTAACACAAAAAATGTTAAAAAGTTATAAGCTCATCAGTTTACAAGAGACACAAAATAGAGAGTAGACAGCATACACTTCTCTCTCTGTTTCAGTGTGTGTGTGTGTGTGTGTGTGTTTATGTGTGAAAGAGAGAGGAGTAGAGGGTGTAGTAAAGGTTAATTTAAATTCTAAGCTGAATAACCTTCACATATATGGTTCTATCATTATCATTATGGAATAACACAAAACTCAGTAATATTAGTCTCCCACTCACTGCTCTTTTCCACATTATTGTTCAATCTGTTATGATTTTGAAAGGGAAAATAGAATCAGACACCCTGAGCAGATCAAAGAAAATGGGAACCTTCGTCTTTTGTGTCCCCTTTACAGGTTAGCAGGCTTGGAAATATATGTAGCCCTTTCAAGAAAAGCACCCCTAAATCAATTTCTACAGTGCATGAGAGCATCTTCATAACAATAAAATAGCCTCCAATAATGTTGATCAAGGTCATAATTTGCTATTGGTTCAAGTGCTTCGACCTATGGGTGAAAAGGAAAACAATTTTCTCTGATTGTTGGCTCACTTCAGTAGGTAGTGAATGGTTCAAGCTGCTGGAGAGAATGCAGACAGCATGTTTCTTAAAATCCTTCTTTTACTTCATTGTTTAAGCAAGCATTATATAGTGGCCATGAAGATTTATTCTAAGTGTTAACATAGAAAAAAATCGTGATTGTAATGTCTCTGAGGAAACCCTTAAGAATTTCCAGAACTGATAAAAATATATATTATATACACTATTAAACTATTATAGAGATCTTTACAACACTGTTGAGCAACAGAGATGGATCTATCCCGAGACATACACTGTATACTAGAAGTGCATCTCAGAAGCTTGGATATAACAGTCCTATCATATGCTATTTTCCCTCATGATGTACACATACACACACACACACACACACACACACACACACGGTGCATATGTGTGTGTGTATTAGTGTGCCTGTTCTGGTTTCATTTTTTATTCATTATTTAACTAATTAATACTAGATCTTGATTAGTGTTTACCCTTCTTTTACTCTAAGCCCCTTCCTCTCACCCCCGTATTCCTAGTCACCCCTCTTCCCCTTCTCCTTGGAAAAGGGAGGCTTCCCATGGTATCAACCCATGGGTATCAACCAGCCTTGGCATATCAAGTTGCCGTAGAACTAAGCATACCTTCTTCTTTTAAGGCTACACAAGGCATCCCAGTAACTGACTCTGTTGCCTGCCTCTGGATCTCTTTCCTGAAACTGGGGCACCTTGTAAAGTAAATTAATCAATTAATAAAAAGATTCAGAATGGTCAAACACACACACATATGAATATACATACATATGCATATATAGAGATATAGATACAGATATATCACAAACACAAAACTAAATAAGATGCAAAAACAAAACAAAACAAAACAAAAAAAAAAAAGCACACACACATAAACCATAGAGTCTGTTTTATTGTTTTATGTTGGCCAATTATTCCTGAGCATGGACTTGCCTGGAATGTGGCTGATATACCCAATGACACTAGCAGAGACTAATGACAAATAGCTTTATGGTTATGGATGGTACTTTGTGTTAAGGATACCTATTTAGTACAGGGAACATTTCTTTTTGAAACTGCAGGTCTAGGGCATGTGTGTGTGTTTTAGTTTACCCGTTCTGGTTTCATTTTTTAATAATTAATCAATTTACTCACAATTTCTGTGAGTTCATAAGTGCGTCTGTCCTGATGGGTATATATTTTTAAAAAAATGCTTTGGAGTCACTCACAATTCTGGTTCTGACAATATTTCTGCCTCTTCTGCTGTACTTAGAGAGCAGAGCATAGCTCAAGATGCATCAGAGAAGCTTCATTGTGCAGAAGATGGTAATTATTAAGAAAATCTGCAATGTGTCATTAAAGTCTTCTTCCTGTATATTTTTTGAGGTTATATGTGGAGAGCTGTTTGTTAAGCTCCTTTGTTATGTTTTCACCTTGGCCTTCTCCTTGACAGAGAAAGAAGAAGTTTCACCAAGTTCCTTAAAGCTTATCTGTGTGACCTTGGACCATAACTGTTATAGGGAAACAGTTTTAGAAAAGGATCATATCCGCTATAGGGAAGTAGTTTTTGAAAAGAAGTCAGGTGTTTCCACTTACCTTTTCTTTTTGTATTGATGTGACTTGTTTTTGCTTTGCCTGTAAAAAATTAACCCTGGGATATACCTACACTGCTTCAGTCATTACTAATAGTGCTCTCAAGCCGATCCTGTGTGCAGTGTGATTTGCTTTAATTGCTTTAATCCTCACTCCCCACTCAGGTACTTTTGGACTCTGCTGGCAGGCTCTGGCAATTATAACAAAATTAGATCATTTCTTCCTTCCAAGTATTTTTATTGCTATTTTACTTCCGTAGTTTATAATAGTAAAGTTTCTATTGAGGCTATTGAGTTTGAGACTCTTTACTATTTTTATAGGGTCAGATATGGATTCCGTCTCATAGAATGGGCTTTAAGCTCCGTTAAAAAAAAAAATGTGGTTGGTTACTCTCATAACATTTGTGCCACTGTTTTTACCAGTGTACTTTTCAGGCATTCACTGTTTTATTTCTCAGGGTTGGTAGCTAGATGAAATTAATGATTACTTTTTCTCCTCTGGTAACATGCAGAGAACTTTCTAGCATCATAGCATCATGAATCCCAGTCAGTAGGGGGTGAAGATTCTGTTGGGAAGCCAGATAAAATTTTCGATGTTTGATGACATAAGCAGTTTGTCTTCAGCAATGAGACTTTACCATGAGACTATAGAGAGTAATCAACAGTTTGATAATAATTTATTTGGGGGAATGTTTATGACTTATTTAGCCAATGGCTCAACAAAATATAAACTGTTCTTGGCACTGGGGATTTTATATAGTGGCATAAACATGAGCAGGTGCAGCATTGTCTCCCTCAAAATATGGTGACTATACTTAATTCTTTTTACAAATTATACATATATATATGTACAAATTATACATATATATATATATATATATATATATATATATATATATATGAAGCTTCCATAGTGATGAGTTTCCATATGGCTTTTCAAAATACCTTTACTTTTGTGGTCCCTTGCCATATTGTCTCCTTCACCCTGTCATTTCACTTATTCTTTATTTATTTTTTATAACATTATACTCTATTTACCTTCCTTGGGAATCTCCTGTCACACTTGATTCTACCTAGATATTTAATCTTTTCTGTTATTTAGACTAAAGCACTCAAATCTAAAGATTAAAAACTAAAATCCACATATGAGAGAAAAATGCAGTATTTGTCTTTGGAAGGATTACTCAGGATGGTTGTTTCAAGCACATCCATTTACCTGGAGAATTCATAATTTTGTTTAGGAATATCTCATTTCTCTTAAGAGCTGAAAAATATTCCATTCTGTAAATATACCATATTTTCATTGTCTATGCATCAGTTGATTCACTCTATACCATCTCCAATTTCTGGGTGTTACAAATAGAGCAGCAATGGACATGGATGAGCAAGTATCTTTGTAGTAGGTTAAAGAGTCCTTTGAGCACCCAAAAAGTAGTATGTTTGGATCTTGTAGTAAATCTATTTTCAGGTTTTTTTGTACATCTTCTGCTGGACTATCTCAACCCTCCAGCTCCTAATAATAACATAGATACTATTAATGACACACAGGCTATAGCTCAGGTCTTAGCTATAGCCTATATTCCAACTAGCTCATATAACTTAATTAACCCCATGTATACTAGTCATGTGGCCCATTACCTCTTCTCTGTCCCAGTATGTCTGACTTCCTCCTTGTCTGGCTGGTGATTTCCCCCACCTGATTCTTTTCTAGAGTTCCTCTCTCTGCCCAGAAGTCCTGCCTGTCCTCTCCCTCATATCTATTGGCTGTTAGGTTCTTTATTGAACCAATCAGAAGGTAATGGAGAAAAGTGTTTACAAAATACTGAGGCAGGTAGTATTTCACAGAAATAACAATACCAAAGTCCTGCCTGTTCTCCATTCTCTGCCAAGACTGACATCAGCATTTGATTAATACAAAGACAACGTTTACAAAGTACACAAAAATGATTATCCCAACAACATCCATACTGATCTCCATGGGAACTGCACATATTTTCTCTTCTACCTGTAATGAGTAAGTTCTCCTTTTTCTCTACATGCTTGCCAACATGAACTGTCATTTGTTTTACTGATCTTGGAGTAAGATGAAAACTCAAATTAATTTCAACTTTCATTTCCCTGATGGCTAAGGATATTGCACATTTCTTTGTGTATTTCTCAGTCGTTTGTGTTTCACCTTTTGAGAAAGTTTTACTTAGTTCCATATCTCATTTTTAATTGGGTTATTTAATTTCTTGATGCTTAGGTATATTTTTTGTTGTTTCTTTATATATGCTAGAGACTAACATTCCATCAGTTGTATAGTCAATAAGATTTTTGCATTTTGTAGGTTGCCTCTTTGCTTGAATGATGGTATCAGTGTTTAAAAATATTTTTTAATTTAAATTTATTTTATTAATTACACTTTATTCACTTTGTATACCCCCCATAAGCCCTCCTCCCTCCTCCCCTCCCAGTCCCACCCTCCCTCCTCCTTCTTTACACATGCCCCTCCCCAAGTCCACTGATAAGGGAGGTCCTCCTCTCCTTCCTTCTGATCTTAGTCTATCAGATCACATCAGGAGTGGCTGCATTGTCATCTTCTGTGGCCTGGTAAGGCTGCTCCCCCCTCAGGGGTAGGTGATCATGGTCTTAGGCCTATACTTTTGATATCTTTTCCTTTTCTTTTTTCCTTTCCTTTTCTTCTCTTTCCTTTCTTTTTCTTTTCTTTTTTTTTTTTTTTTTTTTTTTTATTGAGGCAGGATTTCTCTGTGCAACCTTAGCTGTCATGGACTTGCTTTGTAGACCAGGCTGGCTTTGAACTCACAGAGATCCGTCTGCTTCTGCTTTCCCTATTGCTGGGATTATAGGATGGGATTACTGGAGTGTGTCACCACACAGGACTCATTTTCAGTATCTTATCCTAAAAATCTTTTCACATGTGGATGGGTTCCAGTCTATTTCCTATATTCTCTTCTATAAATTTTAGGGTGTCTGGTCCTATGATGAGATTCTCAATCCGTTGGAAGTTGAGTTCTGATTAGGATGATAGATAAGCATCCATTTTTAATCATGCACATGAAACTACCCCATTTTACCAGCATCATTTGTTGAAAATGCTTTCTTTTTTTTCAGTGTGTATTTTTGAGTTTCTTTGTCAAAAACCAGGCAGTGTATACATATGGAATTGTGTCTGGGTTTTCAGTTTGATTTCATTGATCAGGAGTATTTCTTTTTTGTATTCCAACATCATTATGTTTTTATTACTATAGCTCTACAGTACAATTTGAAATCTGGAATGGAGATGCCTCCAACAGTTCTTTGATTAATATAAATTATTTTAGCTATCCTGGAATTTCTATGTTTCCATACGGTATTGTGGTTTTTTTTTTTTTTTTCCTTTCAATTTCTGCCAAGAATTGGTTACACTTGGTTTTTAAATACTTATGGCCACTGTGCCTCCATCTTTTTTTTTTTTTTCTATTGTCAGATTTTACATGACCATACCCCATTGAATTCACTTAATATGTATGAAGTTGAAACTGAGAAACTGGAGTTTAGTGAAGCTTAAACAAGAAAGAAAAGTCTTGTATTCCTGGTCCACAGACTCTATCCCTGGAGGCCCATGGCAGTCACTTCGGTCAGATATATGAGACTTCTACACAGACCACTGAACCAGACCACTGAGCAAACACAGCAGCAATAAGGTACACCCTGGCCTCTGCATGCTCTATCTACTGTACCTCACCTTATGCGTACTCTCAGAGACTGGCAATCCCCAGAAACCATGACCAGAATGCAACCCCCATCCAATGAGACCATACAGGGCCAGCAGAGGCGTACAGGTAGGACATCTATGTGCCAGAGAACTCCTATAGCTGATAAACACCTTTAGCATAGTAGATAGATACAAAATGATCAAAAAAAAAAAAAAATCAGGTTCTGTCCTGAATACAAATGGGCTGAGAAAGAAATCAGGGAAACAATTTTTTTTACAATAGGCACAAATAATATAAAATATCTTGGTGTAACTCCAGCTAAGCATGTGAAAGATCTGTATGACATGAACTTCAATTCATTAAAGAAAGAAATCAAAGAAGATTCTTAGAAGATGGAAAGATCTTCCATGCTCATGGATCAGTAGGGTTAACATTGTAAAAATGACCATCTTACCAAAAGCCATATACAGATTCTCTGTAGTTCCCATCAAAATTCCAACACAATTCTTTACAGACCTTGAAAGCACAACCACCAACTTTATAGGGAAAAATTTAAAAAGACCCAAGATAGCTAAAACCATTCTGTACAATAGTAGAACTTCTGATGGTGTCACCATCCCCGATTACAAGTGGTACTACAGAGAAATAGTAATAGAATCTGCATGATACTGGCATACAAACAAACTGGTTTATCCATGAAATGGAATTTAAGACCTAGGAATAAACCCTCACACCTATGGACACTTGATTATAGACCAAAGAAGCCAAAACCACACCATGGAAAAGAGAAAACATCTTCAACAAGTTTCTGGTCTAACTGAATGTCTGAATGTAGAAAAATACAAATAGATCTATATTATTACCCTGTACAAAAGTCAAGGCCAAATGGATCAAAGATCTCAACATAAAAGCAGATACACTAAACCTATAAGAAGTGAAGAGGGGGAAATCTTGGGGAAAATGTTGGAACTCGTTGGCATAAGAGACAACTTCCTGAACAGGACACCAACAACTCAGTCTCTTAAGATCAACAATAAATAAATGGGGCTTCATGGAACTGAGAAGCTTCTCTAAGGAAAAGGACACTGTCAATAGAAAAAAATGACAGCCTACAGATTAGGAAAAGATCTTCACTAATCCTACATCAGATAGAGGACTAATATTCAAAGTATATAAAGAACTTTAAAAAGTAAAACACAAACAAAACTAATAATCCAATTAAAAAATGGAGTACAGAGTTAAACTAGAATTCTCAGCAAAGGAATCTCAAATGGCTAAGAAGTTCTTAAAGAAATGTGCAGTGTCCTTAATAATCAAGAAATGTAACGGATGCAGAAATTGTGGTACATCTATACAATGGAATATTACTCAGCAATGAAAAATAAGGAAATCATGAAATTTGCAGGTAAATGGTGGGACTTGGAAAGGATCATCCTGAGTGAGTTGTCCCAGAAGCAAAAAGACACACACAGTATATACTCACTCATATAGACATACAACATAGGACAAACCCACTAAAATCTGTGCATCTGAAGAAACTAAGAGAGAGGACCCTAACTAAAATGTTCAATCACCATCCGGAAAGGCAAAGAGGATGGACATCAGAAGAAGAAGAAAACAGGAAACAACCTAGGAACCTGCTACAGAGGGCCTCTGAAAGCCAGAAGAAGTAAACAGGAAACAAACTAGGAACCTACCACAGAGGGCCTCTGAAAGCCTCTGCCCTGCAGACTATCAAAGTAGATGCTGAGCCTGATGGCCAACTGTTGGGCAGAGTGAATGGAATTTTATGTAAGAAGTGGAAAATAGTAAGAGCTGGAGAGGACAGGAACTCCACAAGAAGAGCAACAGAACAAGAAAATTTGAACACAGGGAACTTCCCAAAGACTCATACTCCAACCAAGGACTATTCCTGGAGATAACCTAGAACCCCTGCACAGATGTAGCCCATGGCAGTTCAGTGTCCTAGTGGGTTACCTAGTAATGGGAAGAAGGACTGCCTCTGACATAATCTGATTGGCCTGCTCTTTGATCACCTCCCCCTGAGGGAGGGAGCAGCCTTACCAGGCCACAGTAGATGACAATGCAGCCACTTTTGATGAGAACTGATAGACTAAGATCAGAAGGGAGAGGAGAACCTCCCCTATCAGTGGACTTGGGGAGGGGCATGCATGCAGAAAGGGGAGGGAGGGTGGGATTGGGAGGGGAGGATGGAGGGGCTTATGGGGGGATACAAAATGAATAAAGTATAATTAATAAAAAATAAAAAAAAGTTAAAAAAAGAAATGCAAATCAAAACAGCTCTGAGATTCTCCCTTACACCCTTTAGAAAAGTTACGTTAAAAAATTCCACAAAGAGAGTAACAGAACCAAAAAATATGGGCACAAGGGTCTTTTATGAGACTGATATTCCAACTAAGGACCATTCATGCAGATAAGCTAGAACCCCTGCACAGATGTAGCCCATGGCAGCTCAGTGTCCAAGTGGGTTCTCTAGAAATGGGAACAGGGACTATCTCTGACATGAACTCAGTGGCTGGCTCTTTGATCACCTCCCCCTGAGGTGGGAACAGTCTTACCAAGCCACAGAGGAAGACAGTACAGCCAGTCCTGATAGTCTAGGGTCAGATGGAAGAGTAGGAGTACCTCCTCTGTCAGTGGACTTGGGGAAAGTCATGGGAGCAGAAGAGGGAGGGAGGGTGGGATTGGGAAGGAATGAGGGAGGAGGCTACAGGGGGATACAAAGTGAATAAACTGTAATTAATAGATAATTAAATTAAATTAAAAAACTAAAAAACAAAACAACAACAACAAAAACTCTCCAGTGACAGCACAAGCTGGTGAGGACATGAAGAAAGAGGAATCTCAACCATTGCTGGTGGGAGTGCAAAGATGTAAAATCACTTTGGAAATCAATCTGGCTCTTTCTCAGAAAACCTGAAATAGCTCTACCTCAAGACTCAACTAAACCACTCCTGATCATATACCTGCAAGATGTTCCACATACAACAAGGACATTTGCTCAACTCTGTTCATAGCAGATTTCTTTGTAATAGCAAAAAACTAGAACCCAGATCTTCCTCAACCAGAGAATAGATAAAGAAAATGTGGCTCATTTACACAATAGAATACTACTCAGCTATTAAAAACAAGGAAATCACACAATTTGCAAGTAAATGAAGGGAACTAGAAAAGATCATCCTGAGTGAGGTAATTCAGAAGCAGAAAGGCACGCATGGTATATACTCCCTTATAAGCGGATATTAGCCACATAGTACAAGATAACCATACTACAATCCACAGGCCCAAAGGAGGTTGCTGGAATCTCACTCATAAGGGGAATAAGAATAGACAGTAGAAGTGGATGAAGAGAGGGAACTGCATAGGAGACCGTGTAGAGATGGAAAAGAGGGTGGGAATCTGATGTGGGGAAAGATGGGGCAGGAAGTCAGAGAGTTGGGAGAGAGAAGAGAAACTGATGGGAGGGGAGTCGCTGAGACAAGCTGGAAACCTCCAATAGAATATGCTACTGGGAGGAAATGAGCGTTACTCTAGCTGAGACTCTTAGCAGTGCAGAACATGAAGACAGAAGTGGCCACCTTTTAGCAAGGCAGGACTCCTAGTGGAGGGAAGGGAACAACGACTCAACTACAAAACTTGTGACCTAAAATTTACCCTGTCCATAAGAAGTGCAGGGATAAAGAGGAAGCAGAGTTTGAGAGAATTGTCCAGCCAATGACTGGCCCAACCTGAGGCCTACCCCACGGTTGAGAAACAACCCTTCACACTATTAATAATACTCTGCAGGAGCCAGGCATAATTGTCCTCTGAGAGGCCCCATCCAGCAGTGGATCTAAGCAGATGCTGAGACACACTGCCAAACCTGGGGCAGGGCTCAGGAGCCTTGTGGACTGGGAGGGGACACGATCTCCACAAGACAACCAACAGAGTCAACTAACCTAGGCCCACAGGGACTCACAGAGGATGAGGCACCAACCCAAGAACATGCACGGTCTGGACCTAGGCCCTCCGTACATATGTGATAGGCAGCTTGGTCTTCATCAAGTCCCCTAGCAAGTGGAATCGGGGCTGTTTCTGACATGGTAGCCTGCTATTGGATCATTTTCCTTTAGTGGAGCTGCCTTCCCTGGCCTCAGTGGAAGAAGATGCGCTCAGTCCTATGAGACTTGAAATAGTGGGGTGAGTTGATAAGGACGTGGGGTTTCCCCTTTTCTGAGAAGAAAGGGAGGAAAAAAGAAGGTAGGAGAAAGGGTCCAGGAGGAGAGGAGGAAGGGGTCTGCAGTCAGGATGTATAGATAGATAGATAGATAGATAGATAGATAGATAGATAGATAGATAGATAGATAGATAAAAATAAATAGATAGATAGATAGATAAATAATCTGATTTTTTAAAAAAAAGTTGTACTTGTTCAATACACATACAAATGTTCACAGTAACTTTTGTTTGTTACTTTAAAGATAAACAGCTGCTGAAACAACAGGTGCAGGAGGCCATGTCTATTTCTATAGTGTCTTAGCTTCCATCTTTAAAATGAGCTAATAAAATCTCAATGAGATCGATATGAGATACTCAGCAAGTACTAAAAACATATTTAACCCACTTAAATCATAAATGCTAAACAAATTGTAGTTATAATCCATACACATGAATAAATAAGTCTCTACATAGTATGAATGGATAGAAGTGAGTTAGAATTTTATTTAGTCAACTAAATATTATATATATATATATATATATATATATATATATAGAGAGAGAGAGAGAGAGAGAGAGAGAGAGAGAGTTAAAATAGCCATTCTTCTGATAGATGCATCCAGGTTCCTATTCACACACTGAGCAAACTTTCAACAAATATTGCTGAGAAGCAGCCATGTGAAATTGGAGATGCACAAATGTATTTCAAATAAATAAAATTGCCAAAAACATAGGTTTTTTTTTTCCTGGAGTTTAGACTTAAAAGTACTATAAAATAACCAGGATATAGTACTTCTATGCACTTAAACACATTAAAACTGTATTGGAAGGAGAGTGGGTGAAGTGGCTTTTCAAATCCAATCCTACCACTACGGCTTAAGGAAACATGACTGCAGGAATTTGCTTTTCAGTGAAATGAGTATTTACTGTGCCGAAACCTGAGGCAAGGCACATTCTGACTTCTTTAACCGAGCTTTAGAAAACCTAGAAAGAAAACTTTACCTGTATTTTACTGAAGAGAAAAACATAATACAGAAAAGCTATGAAGCTGAGCAAGGATTTCAGGAATTTGGAATGTTCAGACACAGGAAATCTTATTCTGTTGCAGACATGATTGCCTTATTTTAAGTTTGAGTATGAGTAGAGTTATAGAAAGGAAGTAAGGGGAAGAGGAGAAAGAGGAAAAGAAGGATGAGCAAGAGGAAAAAGCTTTCTCAAAACAACATTCCACCAAACAGGCTATTGTATACATTATAGTCTCAGAAAGATACATCATATTATCACCTGGTGGTTTTTGGAACTGGGAATATGAATGATTGTTATATATATATATATATATATATATATATATATATATATATATATATCTTCATACTTTTCTCCCTTTTGAAAGAAATAACTTTAGCCACCGACAAAAGAAGAACCAAAACATTTATTGTGAATCATCACTATGTGCCAGGAGCTGTCCCGAACACATGGGACTGTGCTATTTAACCTCGGAAGCATCTTATTTGGCAGAAGGTATTGGTGAAATGTAAACTTAGCAAATGGAAACTCAGCAAGATTAAGTCACTCTCAGAGCTTGTATTAAAATCTTGGCAGGAAGGCTTGAGAGCTGGTATCTCCCACTCTGTCTCACATTTTCATTCCAGGTGAAACTTAAAGAACAATTGTAAGGAGATAAATACTTCATTCCTCACACTGTGCACAACCATTTAACTTCCACAGTATTACAGAGAAAAGTATAATTTTTCCATGTGTAAGATCGACAAACCAAAATATCAAATTATTTGTATAAAATTCACACATCTAAATTGGGCACCATCAGCAACAGCAACACTTTCTGTTGAGTGATCCCAGCTCACAATTCCTTCATAATTATTTCACTGGTTTATCAAAGTGACTCTGCTGGTATGCTCCAATTCCATTTTGTACATGATAATCGATGCTGAAGAAATAAAAGCTACATAAGTCACATAGTAAAAGCTACACAGCCACAAAGGAAGTAGATGTGTAAACTCAAAGTTAGAATAATTACCTTTGTTAGTTTCAGAGGTCATCATCTCAACCAAAAGCATCCATTAAGAAATGTTGAGTGTTGTAAGGAAGAAAGAAACCTCAACACTGTTCTATTTTATCAGTGAAGACTCGAGAGCAGATGTTATGGTGAAAACCTGATAGCTCAGAGAGGCCGAGAGAGCACACAGCTGATCTTCCTACTCAGCCCACATCCAGGAGGAAAAGGCCTGCTAGCTCACCTGACAGCCCTGGGGGAAAGAGCCAAAAGCTAAAAGCCAAAGAGCTCAAAAGTTAAACAGATCCGTCTTCTCCATGTAGTCTTAAATACCTTTCAACTCAATGCCCTTCCTTACTGCTTAATCCCTGTCAGCTGCCTCTTGACCTAGGGTTAACTTCATTAAATCCTGTACACAGAAAGCTCTTGGGTTAAAAGTGTGAGTTAGGGATGAACCCTACCAAACAAAAGACAGGTTTTTACAGTCCACAATTCTCAGGATTCGGAGTGGGATCAAATATCCTGCATCTAGAGCTCAAGGAACAGCTCAGTGATTAAGAGCATTGACTGCTTGTCCAGATGATTCAGTGTTTCATTCTCAGCACCTCCTGATGGCTCACAGCTATCTGTATCTCCAACTCCAAGGGACTCAATGCCCTCTTCTTGCCTCTGTGGGCACTGCCTTCCTATAGTGCACAGACATAGATGCAGACACCAACACATATAAAATAAAAATAATCTCTCCTGATTAAAAAAAAAAAATCAAACTCTTCCACATTTACTCTCTTACTTAATGAAACACTTTAGAATATAGTGACTAAAATCCACAAGCCAGAACACATTTGGAATAAAACACAGTGGATTGTTTAGGCATGTATTTTTTTTTATTTTTATTATTAGTTACATTTTATTAACTCTGTATCCCAGCTGTATCCCACTCCCTCATTCCCTACCAATCCCACCCTCTCTCCCTCATCTCCTCCCTGCCCCTTTCAAAGTCCACTGATAGGGGAGGACCTCTTCCCCTTCCATCTGACCCTGTTTTATCAGGTATCTTCAGGACTGGCTGCAAAGTCCTTCTCTGTGCCTGCTAGGCAAGTATGTTTTTAGCACTTGAGCAAACCCATTTCTCAAATTTGTAGCCAAAGAGCAAAATTTAGTTCACAGTTGTATACCGTGATTAACTTTTCTTTTGAATATAACATGTAGGTCATGTCCTAAGCATATCACTCTATTCATAATTTACTTTCACAGTATAGAAATTCTATTACACTACATGATTGATTACCCAGGGTTTTCATTAAATGAAGTGAAAAGCCCAAATTCTTTATCTCAAAACCATCTGATGGGAATTGTGCTGACAGGATACTTTTATTTCAGGTTGGCACTGCAGGGTAAATTTTCATTACTATGCAATTCCTAGCAAACAGGGCTCACGTTGTGCTGGTGTGAATCGTAAGTCCTCTGAAAGGACCTGACAAGATAAAAGAGCTGTTCCAACAATTTCTATTCCAGTCTCCCATGTAAGTGATCAGAATTTTATACAGGAACTATCAGGGTCCACAAAGACTCGTGGTGTCCATTTTTTCCATTTCCCAGTTGGCCAATGTGATAGATATGTATGGTCAGGCTCTCCTTTGTTGTCCTTGATGAGTAACACTTTAACTTGTCACTGTTTTGGCTCTTGAGTGTAACAATGAATTATTCACTCAGAAGTCTGGAAATAGAATTTCATTACCTGGTGGTAAAGTTAAGATTTTTATTTTAATGGATGAGCCTCGCTCAGTTTTATATTTCATAAAAAAATCATTTTAAAGGCAGATCATCAGGGAAAAACAAGAAAGTTTTCACTAACCTATTCTTCATTTAAATTCATCTGTAGGTCAGATTCAGACTCAAATCTGTTTCTAAAAATGATTTTAAGCAATAACTGAAAAGTCGTATCCCAGTGGTGTGTCATATTTATATTTTCAAAATGTCAAAACACTATTTATTCCTGAGTACAAAAAATAGATCTTAGTCTATGAACACCAGGTTATGGGAATATATATATATGAAATTCTCAAAGACTAATAAAACAAAAGCTTATGAGCCATTCACTTTTATTCATTTTTTAAAAATAATAATTTGAATTATAAATTATTACTTCCTTCTGTCAAGCATTACATGAACTTATGTAATTTTTGCTTAAAACATGTGTCGGATGATCATGAACCTTCTACCAAAAAAATCTCTCACTTATCGATGGCCATAAAGTTAACTATGTCACTTTAAAATTCTTAAATCTCTACTTTAAATGGTCTGGCTTCCTTTGACAGGCAACCTTGTATGAGTTTTTTCAGAGTTTGCCCTTTGAAAACCATGTCCTGCTGATCCTCACGACTCTTATTTGATCCATGACATCTTTCTGTAAATGCACATCCCAGCAAGTGACACCTTACACCTGTTGCCTTTCTGTATCTCCTTTTTTGTACACTTAGCTTGACAAGTCGATTAACACCAAAGTCTCACCCGAAGTTACGAGCAGGTGGCAGATGGGACTTTAAACTCACTGCTTAGTCACTAACTTAAAACTATAATTGAAAAATAATTAGCTTAAGCAAAAGTAAGGACTGTGGAAATGGCAATAATTAAGTAGGTACATTCATGCTCAGGTGTGAAGTGTCCTAAACAAAATTCCTTCGGTTCTAAAATGGCATCAAGAATGTGAATTGCTTTTAGAAAGTTCAGAAAAATAGAATACTGACATTATTGTTGGTTTACAGGGAACAAATGATCTACCCACTCACAAGTACCCTTGGAAGTTGCCCCTGACCTCGCCTTTCATTGCTGGAGTACTTGACACAGTGATGACAACTTTTATTAGGTGACTTGATTTGATCATTCTTTGAAGCAGTGTCTCACACTGCTATGTCATTTTCCATGCTAGTATCCCCAAGGTGTAGAGTAGAGAGTGAAAGATAATTTATTAAAATGACCTTGTTTTGTAGACAGAGAAATAGATATTCAGCTTTAACAGGATGAAACATACATCTATGTGTCACTTTCATGAAAATTCCTCAGATATATTTCAGAATTAGTGTATAATTGCATGTTGGTTGAAATAATTGAAATGTTCACTCATCTGCCATAAAACTGTTTTTGAACATTTTTATGAACACATCAATGAAATATAATGGTGTATCAAAGCCATAATTTTAATATGTTAACAAATCTGTATTGTTAGTCTCCTTCCATTTTCCTTCCATCTTCTAATTCATAAGATTACAGATTTTCCAGGAAAGGCTATTTACAAAAAAAAAAAAAATTACAGAAATTACTAGTCTCACTTTTTTCATAAAACTGGAAAATAGAAGATATTTTAGAATAAAACTTAGAATTAAAACCAAAAGAGAAAAAAAAAACTGCTTTAGATGGAAGGAAGAAACATTGGTTGGGTTTTGAGGCTGATAGAACTGTTCTGCTTCCCATTTTATCACTTCCTCTCACTAAGTTACCTTGCACCTCAGGCTTGAAGAACAGAAAGATTGTTTGCAAAAATACTCTGGAACCGTGAAGCTATTCTGGTAAGCAGAAAGATATTGTCATATAGCCACAGGACAAGGCTGTAGAGGAAGTCAGAATCATAACTCTGCTTTACTCTCAGCCATGCTGTAACAAAACTTGCTGGAGTGAATAATTGCTAAGCACTGAAATTCATTTCTTATTGCTTTGGCACTAAGATGCCAGTGATCTCAGTGACAAGTGACAACTTTTTTCTGTTGCTTATGTGAATGTTAAGAAGGAAACACATCTATCATGATGAAGAGGAAAAGTCTGCCAGATGCACTGTCCCCAGTGCAATGGCTCTCACATTAACTTAACACAAAGAATTGACTGAAGCCCCTTGTGATTATACCTCTAGGAAAGGAGGGGATGGGGTTCAAGAAACAGAGAGTATAGCAATAACTGTATTGTGTGTAAATTGAAGTAATGAATTGGTACAGTGCTAGCATGTTCATTATTTATAAAAGATCTGTAGGAAAGTAATTTAGCTGGTATGTCCCTGCATTGAGTTGTCTGTCCATTTCTTTAAACATCCACCAATCCATCCATCATCCCTCCAAGAATCCATTCATCTATCCCTCCTTTTCTCCATCCATCCATCCATCCATCCATCCATCCTTCTGTCCATCTAGCAATTTTTCCATAAACATTTATCAGATAATGTTATTATTTAAATTAATGACCACTATTAAATAAATTATTTGCTAGCAAGGCATCGTAGCACTTGGAGGAGCACAGGCAGGTGAATCTCTGTGAGTACAAGGCCAGCCTTATCTACAAAGTAAGTCCAGGAAAGCTTAAGCTACATAGTGAGACCCTGTCTGGAAAAATAAAACAAGAACAATTGCTAATTTTAGAGAGTTCATATTCTGATGAAAAAATACTTGTTTTGCTAGTAGGTAGCAAATCCAGACCTCCAACCCGTCTGACATCTTCTGTTACTTTTTTGTTCTGATCTGATACACAATCTGCAATGAATTTTACCCAGGTGAGTCTTCAGCTTCCTTCCAGCTACACAGTAATAACTCCTTGTGATATCTGATAACAATCAAAGTCATGATCTTCAGATAACTCAAAGGATAAATTCATGACTCTGCAACAAACCAGAGTAATATACTTCTCTACCTTCATGGAAATTCATGCTTTTGGATACAAATTTAGAGTGATACACTGTTAGTGCTTATCAAAAGATGTATACAGTGTCTGCCCAAGTGCACGGATAAACAAATAGATAAATTCAATAAGGAAGAAGGCAGGCCGAGAGAGAACTGCGTTCCATCCCTGGGAAAGCTGATTGCTAATGTTGCCATACAGTGAACTTGCTCACTTGTTACAAGGACTTGGCCGACAGATTTGACAACCACCAAAGTAAATATTTTAAAAGTACTATTTAAAGAAGAAAATTACTTAATCCCAAGCCCTGAAAACCAATGGAAGCTTGTCATATAATATTTTCCCTTCAGTGACTTTATACTGTCATTTTCCTCAAGCTCCAACTAGTAACTAGACATGAAATGTTTATTATATGTGTTATATGTAGTAGGGTTTAAAGCAAGAAGCTTGCTTGTTAAGGGCAAGAGTTTTTTGTTTGTTTCCTAAATGCAATTTCTCTCTATTCTAATGCCTATTTGCGCCCTATCTTTGGCAAAAAGTTTATGAACTTATTAGGGTATTTTCACTATGTTGCTCCTTCTAGAGGAAATGTTAAAATAATTTTAGCTAAAGAATTGGTAAGATAATCTCTAAAGATATCTCTCATGCAAACACAGACATTCCCTAATTATTCTTTTCTTCTGGAAATAAAAGAGCATCCTTTTTTAATTCTTCTTCTTTAACCTCTAATATCGCCACTGTGTTGTAAAACCCGGTTAAAATGATTTAACTGATTCTCTTGCTAAGGTCAGCCCAGAAATCCTGGCATCTAAATAATTATACACTTTAGATTTGCTGGACATAAAGACCAGTTGAGAGTTAAACATCTTGACCTGAAGAGTTCCTTAGATAAGGCTCTGAAGTAGTGGTGGTGAATCCCTGATGCTGTTAAAAGAGGGCTATTGAGGTGCAGAGATGGCTCCGAGGTTAAGAGCACTGGATGCTCTTCCAAAGGTCCTGAGTTCAGTTCTCAGCAACCACATGGTAGCTCACAATCATGACCTGGTTCCTTCTGCTGGCCTGCAGGCATACATGCAGGCAGAACACTGTATACATAATAAATAAATCTTTTTAAGAAATGGTCTATTAACTGTCTTGGTTAGTTTAGGAATTTTTAAACTTAGCAATGGTGTTAAGTATAAGTTGTTTCACAGTAAGACACAGAAGACAGATCAGAGTGATGCTTCAGAAAAAGTGGTTGTTCTGCAGAATGCAGAAGCAGAAATGTTTTACACTTGATTGGGTGTGTCCATCCTTCAGGAAGAAATGTTACCACTATCTCCATCAATCTGTCCTTGGAAGCCATGGACTTGTTACATGACCTAGTTCTTATACAGAGTGAGGCTGGATCAAGTATAAATTTGTAGATCTGCTTCGACAGAAGTGACTTATTTTGTTACTGAAGCAGCTTGAGTCAGTGCTGTCCATTTGAATGGGGTCATTAAAATCAGACTAAATGGTGTGCTAGCCACAAACATGGAAACACAGAGTTATATGGAGTATAAATAATAATAATTAATACTAATAACAATAATGGTGTTATTCACAGAAGAAAACACCCTTCTGCACCTCCTGCCCTTATTTCCTCCTAATTTCTTTCTTTAGCTTAACTGACATGAAAAATGAACTTAAGATTTTTATCCTTATTATTTTCATTGAAATAATTGAAGCATCAAAATTCAATCTTTTTAAATTAAATTTTTATTTTTTATATTAATTACAGTTTATTCACTTTGTGTCTCAGCTGTAGCCACCCCCTCATTCCCTCCCAATCTAACTGTACCTTCCTCTTCTCCTTCCATGTCCCTCTCCAAGTCCACTGATAACGGAGGTCCTTCTTTCTTTCCATCTGACCCTACTTGTCAGGTCTCCTCAGGACTAAAACCCTTTCCTTGTAATAGTCAACATTTAACTATACCTGATTAGTTGACCACTAAAATATCAAATAATTAGTCTACTGCTCTTCAACGTTGCTAAATCATGTTGCCAATTTCATTAGAGCCCCTAATGTGTGAACTCTTCCTATTGTGGTGGGGAAATGATGAATATTACTATCCCTTTGATTGTGTGGCTGGATAACATGGTCTTGGTTGCTTCCTTAAAATTTAATGTTGACACATACAGAACGTAGAGGTATCTGTGTGAATAGAAAGAGAAGACCCAGAGAATGGATGAATCACTACAGTCATCATTTTCCTTTGGTATAGTCAGGAACACGGGGCACAGAAATAACCCAGGGGTTTTCAAGGCTGCAATAAACCAAGTTCTCTGAGAAGAGATTGAAGTGTGATGATGTGATTAATTCCTGTGCTTAGATAGATAGACCTGTCCTTGGAGAAATCCAATTTCGAATGTTTAGAGAATTTCTCCAAAGCAAACAGTCTAATAATATACCAGGAAACCTACAAACTCAGATTTCTAAATGTCATCCTACTGTCAGTTGAGTAAAAAAGACAGGAAACTCATCTCTAAGGGCAACCGTCAGAAATGTCAGAAAATGATTACGTAGGGAAGTACTAAGCAGGCTTATTTAACAGGTAATGTGTTAGAAAAGTTAAGATACTGGGGAAAACCATTCAGGTTTGGTGGCATTTTTAGTTAGGACACATGACCTCTAGTACATCAAGTCAAGCAAAATGAAAAATAAAATAAAATGTTGTGATACGTAGGTGTGAGTATGATGAAATTCATTTCAAATGTGATCAGAGAAATGGTGAGAATAGCACTTAGTGAAGATTCATTAATTCCCTGTCATCACACGTGACAAAATATTCCCACATGTCTCAGACAACAAGCTGTTCTTGGCTCATGAGACAGAATCCTCAGGCTTGCTTTTAAATTACAACTTTATCACTCACTAATTTTGTGACTTTGGATAAATGAATTGAATAATTTGAGTTTGTTGCTTCATCTGTAAAATACATAAAGAAGCCACATAGCAACAACAGAGAGAAATATAATCATATTCTTACAAGAATATTTTGGTATCAAACCATATGAGCTAAACTACATAGCTCAGGGTTGGGATGTGTTACTACAGTGCTTTGCAAAAGGAAAGCACAAGATTGACTTCTGCCCCCCTCATTTCTTATTCCACGAACTTAAAGTTCAGTGATTACTCACTCTTTTGTCCACCTACACAGCTCTAGACAAGAACTGTCTAACCTCCCACAGCTCCTTTCTCCCACTACAGAAGTCCTTGTATGCTCTGAACCACCTGTGGATGCTTTCAAGATGAAAATTATCTACACTTTCAAGGCTTTGATACAAAGCCTTGTCTTCTTGTCTTTTGTTTAAAGTAAATAGTATTTTGCTTCTTTCTGCGTTTTCAGTCAAGAAAAAGTTTCATGACAACACATGAAGAGCTGAGCAGGAAAAACTCCTCACCATACAGCTTTTCTGCTAGTGGCTATTCTTTAGATGCATCCTTCTTTGGTGTCATTTCTTCTATCACCCTCTTCAGGATCTAGTGGTTCCTGCTGCATCCTAAGGCTGCTTAAAAACTTCCGTTTCTGAGTACACACTGGTTATATCACACACTGTTCATTCCATACATCTGTATAAACATCCCTTCAAGACATTCCCTTTGGGCAAACATTTTGATTGAGCCATCTTTTATTACTGCCAGGGCGCTGAACAATGGGTAGAGCATTCATCACAATACCTGTCACATAGTGAAATTAGCTCTTAACAAACAATATAACTATGCATACAATCATGCATTTTTATTCTGTTACTGATGTTATTAATCAGCGTCTGTAGATACTCCTTTTCAAAAAACGCTAACACAGGAAATGTGGATTAATTTCAGGAGTTGCACAATGATCCCTTCAAGAAACTTCAAAAACATTCAATGCTATAAATAATTTGTTGGTGAACATAATATTTAAAATCAAACATGTCAACATTTTCTTTCAAAAATTTCATTTGTTTTTTTAAATCCTACTTTAATTGGGGATTTAACAATGTTTGGATAAGCTAGGCTGGCTATCTAATCAGTTTTAAATCCTTTTGTTGCTTTATTTTTCATTTAATTATTATTTTCTTTTTATCATACAATTAGTTTAATAAAAACATTCATCACATTGAAATTGGCAAATTAAGGGCAGTAAAAGATTCAAGAGGGAGGAAATGGGATTTTAATCAATGGGATATCATAGCAGAGATATATTCGAATAGAATCTTATCTCCTTTACATTCTGCAGCCTTAAATGAGACATACTATAAACTGAAGTATCATTCAATGGTTAGAGAATTTGGCTGATAGATAGGAAGCCAAGGTCACAAGAATGAGGCTAGAAACAGGTTTTAGCTTTGCTAACTAAATAAAAGTAACATTATAATATCAGTCATATACAATTAAGGCACATGCGCACAATCTCTCTTTAGTTTAACCCCTGTACAAACCCTAACTATAAATAAAGTCATATTTAAAATTTCTGGAGTTTGGGGCTATAAAACGTGGATTGCAGGGGCAGAGCACTTTTCAATCAATGACAAAATGAAATATCTACACGGGTGCGTGATATAGCACAGCATAGAGAGCTTTGAGAACACAAAGATGAAATGTCTTCTTGTATTATTAATATTCTGTCTTAAGCCTCATTTTCTAATTTCTCCCTGTACTTAATTAGCTCTAAGTAATTTTATGTTTTCTCAATACCCTGGGCTTTGCTGCCTTAGCCAGATGAATGTACTCTATTCATTAACCTACAAATCCTTAGGTACACTTCTTTTAAAGTATTTCAATGGGACTGGGCCCAAAGCTCACTCCCACTTGCGAAACCATCTAGCCAGGTAACCTGGAACAAAAGATTTATCTGTTCTGCACCTGTTTTGTTGTTGTTTGTTTGTTTTTGTTTTACCTGTAAAGAAATGGATCAGATTCTAGGTTTACTATAGCATCTTTTACCTCACTGTTTAGAGGGTCTAATGATGTTAAGAACACCACCTCATAATCACACAAGACCCCTTCCTTTAGAGGAGGTCAGCCTTTCTTTGTAAACTGTGCAATGCATTTGCCAAATTATGTGTGTGTGTATGTGTGTGTGTGTGTGTGTGTGTGTGTGTGTGAGAGAGAGAGAGAGAGAGAGAGAGAGAGAGAGAGAGAGAGAAGCATGTGCTGTACTGGGTAATTAATTGATTCATTTAGAGGTAAAAAGATAACATAAAATTCATATCTTCCAGGAGGAGACAGTTAATAAGTGTTTCTGGTTTAAGGCTCATGTGATGACTCTGCTTGAGTGGAAATAAAGTTGATGCATGGTCAGATTAGTCTGAGTCCTCCAAACATGATCCGCACACTACACGTGGCATCTGCAGCTCAGGCTTCAGAAGGCCCAAGTGTTTTCCTCCATCTTCTTCTTTACGAGTGACCATTCCAGAAAGAGAATCAAGGGCTCTGTTGTGAAGAATCATTTCAAACTGATGATATTTGATAAATTCAGGAGGAGGCATCATCAACATTGCCATCAGCTTCCTAAAATCAGGGATTCCAACAGGGATTGAAACGTCAAAGTTTCTTGTCGAGAGAAGCCACCTCCACAGGGTCAATAAGTGCCTCTCATCATCCTAGACAAATGGATGATTGCTATAGATAGTTGCTATAGATGGATGCTATAAACGGTTGCTATAGAACTTCAGATAAACCAATTCTTACCTTTCATTAGTTTTGCTTCCTAGCGACTAGCTCCTAGATATTATCTCTTTAGCAATCAGTATGGTCCTTTGTTAAAATGTAAACGAAAGCCCTGAATTCTAACTACTTGTTTTGTTAAGCCGTTTGTGAGACCCCCAAAGACCAAGAATAGACTTCGCTGTAAATATATGAGTTTTTTTGTTTGTTTGTTTTGTTTTTGTATTTGTATTTGTTATTTGTATTTGTGCTCGAACATGGGTCCCAAGAAATGCGCCCCCATGGTCTAGGGGAACAAGGTTTTTAAAGGGCAAAACTGCAAGCTGAAACTTACATGTTTTGGTGTTACATGATTGGGTAAGGAAAATTGATTTTTGAAATGATTGGTCCATTTTAGGCACCAATACCATAAGTGGTTCTGGCTTGGCAATCTGGGCTGGTTTCTGGTTTCCTAGCAACTGTATCTCTAGTGGGCAGGAAAGAATGAAGTAAGGCTAGCTCTTCCCTGAAGGTGGCTGAACATGTCTCCACCTAGCTAGCCTTTGTTCAAGAAGCTTGTGTTTTAAAACTTTAAAACAATACACATCGGTTTTTAATTCTTTGGTCTCTCAATTTCAGCTACATTCTCTAGAAGGCCTCTTCTTTGTCTATAGCTAAACATTACTCCTTTTACTGAAAAACTATCTCTCCTAACATGAATCACATGACTGTAGTAATGAACCTAAAAGAGCAGGAAAAAGTTTAACCCCTGACATTCTCCATATCAAAATGATGATTCGGGGAGCAATTAGCTGGGAAACATATCTAATTAAGTTATATCTGGAGTTAACTTAATAATGAAATTAAAGATGGAAGTCATACCATCAAAGAGCAGAAGGAATAATCTTCAAATAGGTTTTTGAGGACAACTTTAAAAACATAAAAATAAAAACAATGTTGTCTATCTTAGTAGGCCCAGTATGAGTTATCAGCATCACAGCATGTTCCTGTTCCGGTCTGTGAAGTGCCAAAAGGGGTGCTGCTGAGGTGGCATGACAGGAACAGCAAATCAGCATTTTTGTTGTAGTAGTGGCAAGTGTGCCTTGAGGAACAAAACCCTTCAAAGATGGTAATTTCACACACGGCCCAATCTATATTTACATTCACTGCGCCTTTTCTGGTATACATACCAAAATTTTCATTTTTGAGTTTGCATAATGCCCTCATAGCATAAACTATAACCCCACTTTTGCTGGCTTCTGCAAAATTGTACATCTGGAGAATACAAACCTGTTCTTAAATGGGAAGCAGAGGGGATGATAACCTACCTATGAAAACCATACTCTGTAATTAAGCAGCTATGTCCTTAAGTAAAGTTAGTTTGAGAAATATTTTTTGTAGAGACATTGAGATTGGGAAGGGTTTCTGAGATGTTAGATATTAAGTTGAGTGCCGATAAAGGTCACTGGAAGGGAGGCTTCTTTTATGTTCACATTTTCACAGACACATACACTTACAAGGTTTCAGAAGCATAGGTGGGGAAACTAAGGCATCCTGTTAAATTAATCCAAAGCCTCAAAAATATTTTCTGGATTTTGCATGCCAATTTATCATCTCTTCCCACATCTATATGTTCACCGTCTACTGTATCTCAAGCATTATGCTGGACATAGAAAAACGTGGAAACAAATCAGACTGTGCCCCCTAATGGCAGGAAGCTTATTGTATTATGGTGGCCCAGGAAAAGGTGCCTTAAAAGTGCTAGAATAGAATAGAACTCAGAGGTAGAATACAAGCAGGTGAGCAGAGACTTAAGGAATTTAGACACTTTAAATTCCACAAGGAACTTATTGAGTATCTGTGGAAGGCATTTAAATACAGTGTTGGTTTGCATTACAAATATATTATTTGAGGGATATTGGTTAGAGTGTGGATTCAGAGAAATGGATTAATAAATTTAGCAAGGATACAGACCTGGGTGTCCCGGTGACCATTTAGTTAATCATGATTAAAAAATGTTATTTGTCCTCTGCTTTAACCTTCTCTGGCATAACTTACATGAGTTACAGCAGACCTAAGGCCAAGTGTGGCAGATTGCCAGCTTTTACAAAGAAGTTTTATCGCAACTTTCAGTTGTCATTGGCTACTTTAATAATATGATGATGGAGTCAAGTAATGTTGGAAAAGATCTTAAAAACCACGAAGATTTTTTTCCCATAGTCTTTTAGTAAAAGAATGCCCACCCTGAAATGGTAAATAACATGGCTTTCTTCCATTCATTATCTGAGTATAATCAAATACCTGACTGACTGTCCGTAACCACTCCCTACTCCTTTCTCACATGACACTATTTATAAAGTGAAAATGTCTGCATGCATAATGGCGTGACTGTTTCAGCATAGCGAACATATTGGATTGCTAAATTATACAAGTCAAATATGGATTAAAAATTTTGAAGCAATTTAGAAAGCTAAAAAAATACTTTGAACCATAAATCTGAACTTAAATGAATATGATATATGAAGAAATAGATTCCTCGGGGGGAAGGCCAGTCGTGAACTCATCACAAGGTGCTTGAAAGTAGAACCTGTAGAAACAGGAACTTGCAAAGAATGAGAACATGGAAAATGGTTTCCTAAAACTGTCTTTCCTAGCTCCAATTCCAATTCCTATCAATTTAGCTTTCATGCATCCTATTGTTTTTATTTATATTAGAGTAAATGTGATGGCCACTGAAGTTTAGGAGAGTCGCTCCCACATCATCCGCTCAGGGACCCACACAGCTTAGGGATATCAGAGAGACTTTCTATGTATTCAATACCTTTTGTTAGGAGAACTTGTAAAACATTTACTCTGTCAGATTAGTAGGGAGATGTCATGGCTCATGTTTTAACAAATAATCTTTAGTCACCCAGAGGTATAAATATTTTTTTTAATTTTATCTTGAGGTGGTTTCAGGTGTAGGTTTGTGTTAGTTAGTTTTTTGGTCAGTGACACAAGATAGAGTTACCTGAGATGAGAGCATGTCAACTGAGAAAATATTTCCAGCATATTATCCAGTATGCAAGTCTTTGGGACACATTCTGTAGCGATGGCTGAAATGAATGCCCTTCGATAACATGGAAGGTTATAGTCTGCTGTGCGTAGTACTTTCCCTAGGCAGAGGGTAGTGTGCTGTGTAAAAATGGAAAATGAGCAAGCCAGTAGAAGCTGGTCAGCAAACAGCATTCTTCTAGGGTTTCTGCCGATATAGGCCACAACCTAGAAGCCAAATAAACTCTTTCTTCCCCAAGTTGCTCTTTTTCATTGATGTTTTATCACAACAGTAGAAAACAAATTATGACAAGAGTCATATAAATATGTTTTGGGAGCTGGAGGGATGGCTCAGAGTTAAAGAGAACTTGTTGATTTGCAGTGGATTGAGGTGGAGTTCCCAGCACCCATGTGGAAAAATGTAAATTCCTGGTACTTCTCCTGGCATCTGTGACACCAACGTATGCATACAGTACACAGACAGACATGCAGACAAAATACTTGTACACATAAAATACATCAAGTAAACTTATAAACAACCTAAAATATTTTGGCACGAATTGGCAGAACTTGTCATGTTAGCACACAGATGAGATGCTTACAACAGAGGCACTCTCTTTTCCTAAAACAGAGACTATATTTCTCTTATGATTATAAAGCACCAAATGCTAGGATTAGTTTGTTTCCTTTGTGATTGTCCTGAGGATCTAAAATTTCCCAGACCAAGATTTAAGCAGGATCAACTCTGTTTAGCTTCTAAGATCAAGCGTTTCTAAAGTGGCTTGGCTATAAATGAGATACCAAAATTCTCAGAGTTTACTCTCTTTCAACAGAAAGTTGGTTATGAAGCCAGTACAAGCAAATAGCAATGGTGTTCCAAAGATGAGAGGGGACATGAATATTGTACAATGATGACGCTTTACTGGCTGGCAGCTCTGAGTGTCCTTGTGTGTAAAAAAGCTCTTTCTTTATCACCAGTCAGCTCCTATAGCACATGTGAAACTTAGTTCTGACTTCCTTCTCATGTGGCTCTACCAAACCCCAGTGCTAGGTAAACCTTTATTGTTCAGAATAATAGCTGTAACAGCGTGAACAAAATGTATCAAACATTGTATTGTCTAATCCGCCTTGTAACATCAGAGCTATTACATGTATTTTTACTCTATCTTTGATAAGGAGATTCAGCTTTCTTTCAATTGATAGATTCTGGTCACCAACTCAGGTGTTCCGAATCCCAGGTCTCTACCTTTCACCAACATGCCCTCTGCTTTCCTAGCTCATCGGATTTCGTATTTCACATCGACCCAAATGTTCTTTGTAATTTTACAATTTGGCTTTGTACTTTAATTTTAGCTTAAATAAAATGCCAGTTAGGAATAATGACACATTAGGATGGTAAATATGTAGTTCCCATCTTTAAACACACAGAAGTGTACACCCATACCCTGAGTAAAGAAGATTTAATATGTGTGCACAAAGGCAAGCATGTAGTCTTTGTACCTTTCAGGGACAAATTACACAGATACCTAATATCTTCACCATCTTTAAATCTGGAACTAATTCTTCCTTACTTGAGAAGACACTCATTTTATAAATATCTCCTTTCCAATTTGTCATCCTACTTGTGAGAATAAATAAGCTTTAGCTTCTTTTTAAAATCAGTAGAGATGAGGTCATATTTCCTTTTATCTCAACAGTCCTTAGAGAAATACCTTGTATTCAGACTGAAAAATACCTCTTGTGACTAAAATTCAGTATATAAATATTAATTTATTAAATAAATTACTGTTTGCAGTTAACACAAATCCTTTTTTATTTATTTGCTAGATGTATATAATGCACCCACATGAGTGTAGTGCCTACAGATGCCAGAAGAGAGAAACACATGCCCTGAAACTGGAGATAGGAATGTGAGCCGCTGTGTGGGTCCTGGGAATCAAAGCTGAGCCACACGGGCTGTTAATTACTCAGCCATCTCTCCAGCCCCTCACTTTAGTTTTAAGTGTGGTGTGTGTGTGTGTGTGTGTGTGTGTGTGTGTGTGTGTGTGTGTGTCTGCATGTGGAAGCAGGAGATATTAGATAATGAAGGGCTGGAGTCACAGGTGTTTCTGAGCTGTCTGGTGTGGGAGATGGGGATAGACGTTGGGTCCTCATTATTTACAATATGAGATCTTAACTGCTCAGCCACCTCTGCTGCCCCTACAAGTTCTTTCTTAGTCTAGAATATTTTCCATATTGTGTATATATATATATCTATATAATATTTTAACTGCAATTCTTCCTTTCATTATTAATCTTGGGCTTATAAGGGTTTTTAACTTACTTTTGGGAAATTATGAATTTGATTTGAGATAGCTTTGGAAGAGGTGAACATAAATTAAAGAAAACCAGTTTTTTCATCCAATGAATTTATATTATTTTAAATTCAGTGTACATAAAGAGTAACAGCAGAGATGTTGGAGAGATGATGGAGAGATGACATGGGAGAATTCCTCTCACATAATCTTGAGGACATGCATTAAGAACCCCAAAAGCACATCGTGACCTTACACACCACAATGGTGGATATCTGTAATCCTCGCACTTTGGAGATAAAGACCTGAGGATCCTTGGAGATAACAAGCAAGCTTATGTGAATTGGTGAGACACTGACTCAAAAAATTAAGTGGAGATTTATCAAGGAAAACACTAATATTGATGCACACACATCTGCACACATATGTGCACAGAAGAACTTGTATGCATATCTAATACACACACACACACACACACACACACACACACACACACACACACCAGAAGAGAATTTGGTGAGAGCTCTCTTTTCAAGCATTTATATGTTTAGGAAGAAATGAACTTTCTTAATCTGTATGTCTACAAAAGATACACCTGTGCCTCTCTGGAGATCTACCAGAGTTGTTATTCTTTCTTTCCTCTGTTTTTAACTCTCTATACTGTGCACATTGTTTAAAGTCCCAAAATATTTCTTGAGATTGTGGAGGATCATACACCATGCTTTTTTTTTATTAACATGTTTTTAGGCAGTTTAATTTTAATTACTTATGATTCTCTGCTCTTATTTTCATGCCAAAGACTAATTTAAGAAGAAATACAGATGCAACACCACCTCAGAACATTGCTCTCTATTAAATTATTTAAAGAAGTGTGAAGATTATTAATTATCGGGTTTTTAAGGTGGGAAACAAATTTTACAATGTTTGAAACATCTACAGAAAGTATCCTTATACTTTACAAGTACAACCATCGTTTCCTTTGTCAGTGAGGATCAGATTAGTAATTCTGGACTTTGACTGCTGAAATCTCCTTTTTGCTTCCATTGATACTAAGTGTTAACATGGACAGTGTGCCTGTCATGTTACAAATATGTTTTACATAAACTGTTCCATTTACTCCTGTACATGCTACATCATCAGGCTTATGTAAACTAGAAATGTTAAACGAGGCAAAACAGATTTAGAAAGGAAATAACAGGGAGAGTTCTAAGACTTCCTGATGTTTAGGTCTCTATTTCAGTCATAAGAACATGTGACTTAGGAGTTGGAGATATAGTGCATTTGATAAATATTTGCCTTGCAAACATGAGGAGGTTAGTGTGAGTCTCAGAACCCACTTTTTACACAGTCAAACTTGGTGGTGTGTGACCTGGAATCCTTGCCCTGGGTAGGTCACTTGACTAGCTCTAAAGCAGCAAGACACTGTCTCACAACCCACTGGAGATTGTTCCTAAAGAATACCAAACACACACAAACACACACACACACACACACACACACACACACACACACAGGAAGCTACACATAATATCACTCCTAAATGAACAGATACACAGAAGCACATGTACATACAATATACACAACTTCTCATTTGAAAAAGTCATAGAAGTCAAGTATTACCAAAAGCAATTGTCATGTTGGTAAGAACTTTACACCTGGATAACTCAACTGAGTCCGTTTTCCAAATTAGAATTATGCCAGTGAGTTTGGATGAATTCCAGGAGGCATATTGATGGACTTTATTCAGTGTTTCCAAGCTGGAAAAACATCAACATAAAACTTCATGGACTAAGTCAACAGCCTCTTACTGTCTTGGGATATACAAGGTGCTTCTTCCTAAGTTCTTATTAGCAGAGGCTCAGCTCTGATGGCTTGGGTCACTGTGAGAAGCTTTGCATCTGGGTTTGTTGGGCCTCCTTACAAAATGGGGATTGTTTTCCAGAAGAAAGCTACCACCATGGTTTGCTATTATTAGTAATTATTATTATTATTCATTACTTATTTTATTAATTTTCAGATTATGGTGTAATGACATCATTCCTCCTTTTCCTCTCTGGAAACCCTCCCATTTACCCCTTCTAGCTCCCTTTCAAGTTTATGACCACTTTTTTTCATTATTGTTATTATATGCATACATATTCTTAAATACAACCTGATTAGTTTGTAAAATGTTACTTGTGTGTATGTTTTTAGGCACTGACCACTTGGTATGAGAGAACCAAGTGGAGTGCTCCGCCATCAGGAAGATGGTTTCTCCCACTCTTAGCATTTGCATAGGTTTTTTTTTTTTTTTAATAAAGGTCTAAAAATGTCACTTTCACTTCTGCTACAGTCCTTTGTCTAAGGGAATTCATAATTTTGATATATATTTAATAAGGATGAAGGAAGACTCTTATTTTTTGTATATACAACACCGTATGAGGAAAGAAACAAATATCTGTCATGATGTAAACTCTCACAATGGTTTAACTAAGAATAAATACGTTCTCTGCCCAGACTGTTACTAGTTCTTTCCAAACACTGTGGTTTTCTTACTTGTGTCCCAACAGCATGCACTGCTAAAAGCAGAAATGACATTTCTGATTTCTCTTCAAAGATAAACATATATATATATATAATGATTAGACTCATCATATATTTTTGATATTTGTTTATCAATATTCAGTTACCCCTTAGCACTTTACCTTGTGTTGTAAACCATATATTGTTAAAACCAGTCTTCTGAAAAGAAAGAATAGGGATGTTGAAAAAAACATAAGACACCTTTCACTCACTGAGAGTCTGATACCTTCCAAGATGTATGCCACATACTTCTCTCCATGCGTAACAGTGTGTGACAGTCCAACAATTAAAATAATGACAAAGTTTGGGAATCTAAAGGCCAAATAATTGTGGACAAATATTAAAGCTTATGCCACAAGAAATATTTAGGAAAGGAGTTCCAGACACTCTACATCTTTTCTCCGATGTGACGTACCGACAACTAACTTAGAGCTTCATAGGCCAAATCAACAATACAGCATTATATCTAATGTTTGAACATCATTGGTTACAGTTTTCCTCACCCAAGATACTGGCGTATCTGCAGTGCTTTCACATTCATAGGGTTTTTTAATCATTATGGCTAGGCTCTTTGACACGGTCCTTTGATCTGCACGCTAAGAGAGACAAGGCACTTGCCCTTTTTAGAAGCTTGAGGATAAACTGAGAAAAGAGAAATATGACGAAAAAAGAAAGAAATGGGAAGAAGCAGTGTAGAAACTAGTACCAAGCATCCAAGGGAGAGGATAAAGGGTTGCATACTCACTAGGGCACTGTGTTTAGAACAGAGAGGTTTAAGGCAGGTCTAGAAGCTGGCTTGAGTCAACAGGAAGTTGATGTAGGATGCAAATTCTGAAAAGAATTCTTAAGTGAGGGAGTCATGTTCCATAGTAAATTGAGATAGGTAGACCCTGAGCTGAGAATTGTTGGCCCTGAACTCTAAGATGGGACTTTTCCATTCAGAAAAATTAGTTCATAAAGTGGAGGGTTAGGAAAAGACTGCAGGCATTTTAGATAAAGAGGAATATTGAGAGTACTTCAGTGGGTAAAAACATTCCTTAACCACAGTTCAGGAAAATAGTGAAAATATTGAAATTCTTCATAAAAGTCTGAGAGAAGAGAGAGAGAGAGAGAGAGAGAGAGAGAGAGAGAGAGAGATTATGATGGTTCTATACTGGTATCAGAACCATTTTGAAAGAGAATAAAAAGGAGTAACTTTTATCCCCTTCTCCTTAAAACTGATATTTAATTTTAAAAATGACTTCTAGTATCAGAAAAGCATGAGAAGTCAAATTAGAATTCAATTCCATTGAGTGTTCATTCTCCAATTATTTTTCCGTCTTCTGAGATTTTTTTCTACACAGAAGAATAACAGTGTTCTCAGTATTGAGAGCACTAAAGTGTGTTTAGGGGATGACACTAACAGTTTACTGAGAATGTGCTGAACATTTAGAGGTCAAGTTAAAGAGGCAGAAAATATAGACTTCCAGTCTATAATCCATTCTCCTAGGACCCTCCCAAATTTTACATAACACCTTACCTTATCTTACCTTATCTATGCAATGAGTTAAACAAGGGTTTGCTCTTCTTTTTAAATCATGTAAATCTCATTTTTAAAGGAGCTTAATATTTCATTAGGAAAGACCAAAAAAAAAATGATAATAATAAGCCTCAGGAAATTAAGCACAAAGGCTTTAACTGGTCTCTGTGAGAATAGCCTGCAGCCA
Source organism: Psammomys obesus (assembly GCF_907164565.1). Lineage (NCBI taxonomy): Eukaryota > Metazoa > Chordata > Mammalia > Rodentia > Muridae > Psammomys > Psammomys obesus. The sequence goes on from NW_026596101.1 coordinate 9,785,517, forward strand.
AGCTTAAGAGACTTCTTCTGCTAATCTTAATATTAGCTGACATTAATTTTGAAGTAGTTATTGCTAATATGAATTATGTATAAAAGATTAAACTATATTTATTTTCATTCTTTAAAATGCAAGGGGATGATGTCGCCCTTTGATTTACACATTTAAATACCCCTTCATATTTGCTTGCATGCTTTCCTTCTCAGGAGTCAGCAGAAAAACATTTGCTTAAGCATCCTACACTTTTAGTGGGAAATAGGCTCAGGCCTTGTACATTCTTAGTACCAAATTCTATTCTCTTGTTTAACCAATTAGATGCCCAACATTTGGGAAAGGAAACTTAACATATGATCGAAACAGAAGCGAAATATTTCCTAATATGAAAGAATCTGACAGATCATTGTTTGTAGCTAATGACATATTGTCTGAAACCAGACTGCTCAGATACAGATTCCAACAGCATCACTCATGAGCTGTGTGTCTTGGAACAAGCAGAGTACTATTGGTCCCTCTTTCCTTCCTTGGAGACAATACAAGTACCAATCAAATAGCTCTGCCATAAAGACTAAATAAAATGGCATAACATAAGTCATTAGCATAACATGCAAGAGTATTTTTTCTATTTTATTCTCATGATTCCAACCACATCAAATACTCTTGAGTTACATCTCAGGTTTTCTCTGTAGAAAAAAAAAAGCTGAGTTAGGTGGCTTTCCTCTCTCATCTACTAATCCTAGTCACCCAATCTGTTCTGTTTACCCCAACACTCATTTCTTAATCTGTAACATTTGCTTTCCTTCACACTAAAGCAGTAGCTCCTCAGTGACATAAAATTATAAATGTGTCATTACCAAATATTTACTGTGTCAAAATAGCATCTTAAATGTTTTGTTGGAGGAAGGTCCAACTGTGTTTTCAGATGAGATCTGGTTACATCCCTGCCATGGACATTGTTATGAATCTTAAACTATCTCCTGTACCCATAGGATGAGAAGAAATGTTCCCCAATTATCACTGATTGGCTGATTACACAGCCTACACCTGGGCAAGGAAGAAGGGAGGTAGGCATGAAGGAGGTTCCCCGGGTTTGGTGATGGAAGGATCACAGGAAGGAAGGAGGTACAGGAAGATAAAAGAAGGAGAAAGCTGTGATGGGTTACTATAGAGAGAAGCACATGGCCAGATCAGCAAGGATAGAGGAAGTGGCCCAGAGAAAATAAGCAACTGTTTATGGAATTATGGATGGAACATAGCCCATATAAAAATTATTAGAACAATTGGCCTGGGATGAGGGCTGGAAGGTAAAGGTAGTTTAGAAGGTTAATGTCTGCCCTGCCCCAGGTAAAATTCGGCTCTTCTGAAATTTATCAAGTGTCTGTGTCTCCTATTGATTGTGATAGAGGGCTAGATAATACTGCTGTAATAATTGTAAGACTAATAATAAACATTATTAGACCATACTTTTAAATTATCCACAGCATGTAACAAACCTTACATAAATATCTATTGACTGAAAGTAGGAAGAAAACATGGGTGGAAGTAATCAAAGGATTATCACATATATAATGGTTCAAACATCCAGAAAATACAGTAAAAAAATATTTTCCCACTAGTGCTTCATTAACCTTTTATGACTTAAATGTAGCAACAAATGTAGTGTCTTTAATAGAAAGAGTTTCTTCAAGAGAAAAGAAATTGTTTTAATTATATATAAATATCAAGTAGAAAAACAATGACTTGAATAGGACAAAAGGTACGTGAGAAATAATCCCATCTTTTGTGCCTTTGTATTTATTTTCTTTGTAAATATAATTCTATCTTCAATCTTTCCTTTCTTCTTTCATCCATTCTTGTTTTTCTTCCTTTATTGTTCTTTGTCTCTTTTACTCTCTCTTTCCCCTCCCTCTTTCCATTCTGTCTTTCTCTCTTTTTTTCTTCCTTTCTTTCTTCTCTTATTTTCATTGCGGTAGCAACTTTCTACATCTATCTCTGGTTGGCCCCAAACCCAGAATAATCTGTTTTGTTCTTCTGAGAGCAGAGCTTACAGGTGTGTGCCACCAGATCAGTCTTTATGGATGCCATTTATTAGCACTGAGGCTATTACTGTTTATCCACAGCTTGCATGGAAGTAGAAGCCAGAGTATAGAAAAAGAATCAGCCTCTGCTGGCTGCCAAAACAATTTGCAGAGTCTGATGAAATGTCTGATTCTTACTTCTGAAAATGATACCAACATCCTTCCTCAGTCATTCCACAGGCTTGCTAAACAACACTGGGAATAGGAAGAGAATATTAGAATTATGTAGACGACATATAGTTTAAAAACACAAGAACATGATCTTATTTTAAAAGAAACTATGAGGATCCATATAGCAGATGGCACAAATATGCATTACGTGTAAGTCATTTGCAGATTAAAGAGAAATTCTTAAGTATATGGAGAATATGGATAATGGAAATGACAAATGGGCTAGGAAGGTCTCCTAACACCGGCGATCAATTTCACAGTTTCTAAAGATTATTAATATGTGTGCTTCATGAGTGATAAAAATCTACACAGCTCCTTATTCAGAAGGTCTCACAGGATCTTGTCTCCATTTTCTGATTTTCTCTGTCCACTGCTCCTCCATTCATGCTAGGGATGAAAACATCTCTTGACTAGCTGAACCATTCACACATTTATACAAGGATATTTGGGGATTTTCTTAACACAGCATTTGAGATTCCAGAGTATATGTATTTATGGTGACCATTCATCTGATTTTACCTCTGAGAGACATAATCTTGTCTATATCCTTGTCACAGATATTGCCATTCAGTATCCAATGCCTCTACGTTTAGGTGTGAACTATTGTGGTCAATGTAAGATACGATGAAAACAAAACAAAATAAGGTGTGTTGTGGGGAAGGTTGAAAATGAATGAACATAGCACAGTGTGATTGTTCTTTTTGGCTGCATTCTTCTGCTGTGAGCCAGAGGAAGGTGCAATGATCACCATCAAAATGATTCAAGTTACACACAACTAATTTATGTCACTGGTGTAACAGAAAAAAAGAGCTGTGAAGTCACGAGTTTCAGTAAAACCTATATCTAATACTCATATATCCAAACAACTTCTCCTTTCCCTCAAAAGTACTTTGTATTCTAAAGAATTACATTTAAAACTACACTAATTAGAAACATTAAAGGTAAAAAGAGTAGACAGTCAGGAGAGGAAACTATGGAGTAAATACAAAGAAAATGACAAATTTGTGTAAAATGTTCTTAGGACATCTACCTAGCTGTTATTAAAATGAATATGCAAAATTCTAATTTAATAATATACATGTAGGTGTTTGTATGGTTATCTTATTTAAATCTGGATGAAAAGTAAATCTTAACCTGAAATAATAAAAGGTGCCCCATTGGTTTAGCTCACATTGTTTTAGAAGCAAAATAAGCGAGGTTCAATGGCACACATCTGTAATCCCTGCACCCGGGGAGGCAGAGACAGGCAGAGCTCTGTGAGTTCAATACCATCCAGATTAAAAAGCAAGTTCAGGACAGCCAAGACTACACAGAGAAACACTGTCTTGAAACACCAAAACAAAAATAAAAAAGAAAATAAAAAAGAAGTATAAATACACAATGTTTCTTGGACATATTATGGCACCTTTGAGGGTACACTTCATGGACTTCTTATAATCCATTCTAATTAGATTACCTCTTATTTGATTATCTTTCTTCCATTTCTTTAATCTCCTTTCTCTCTAGCTCTCCCACAAAATAATGATTACTCATTCATTAAAACATAATTAACTGAATAAAAATTACTTCTAACAAGGTGAGCAGGCAGGCTTAACAAAATCAGCCTATCGATCGTCATTTAGCTGGTGTGCATTGGGGAGTTGATAAAGGACAGGCAGTGAGATCATCTGCCTGCAAGATCCTACTATTTAAATGGTAAGATTACACCAGGCTTGTGTCTGTAGAGAATGAAGCTCCTTTCAAATTACAATTCCAGCTCCTCCAGTGGCAGCAATGACCATCATCAATACGAGAAAATGTTCGGGATCACAGGAAATGTTTTCTCCCATTTTTCTTCCTCCCCGATACAGCTCTCTGCTTTCCAAAATGAGATAGCTGAGTAGTTGCTGGATAGTTTCCTAATGATTAAGGATGCTCTCTACGCTAAGCCATATGTTTTGCTGCTGGTATGTTGGGACTATAATGAAAAGACAGATACCTCTCTACAGGAGAACTGTGTTTAGTCAATGCCCTTTCTCCTCATCCTGATTAAATCAGGAAGCTTAAAAGAGTTTTGCCTTCATGATACAAGTAGTTTGAGCCCTATTGGCATTGAGTTTAAACACTGCAAGCAAAATATTAGTTTTGGGTCCAGAGTGTATTCATAGCCCAGACTGTCTCCAGCAAGCTTATCTGGAAGATTCTGTTTATGTGAAAGAAATTGCTATGATCAATCACTGTGCAGTGAGGGTTCAAGCAGAATGCTGAATTGAGAAATGTTTTCCATTGGTCCTGTTCAGCAAGAGACAGGAGCTCTACAAGTGAGCAGTTATAAATACCCAGCAAGAAAACTACAATTTATGTTCTAGACTTTTTTTTTTCAGTTATTGATATGAGACCTCATGTTTCAGGATCATTTTTCTTCCCTCCAACTTATATTATGCAGTCTCCACAGACCAGAAGCCAATTTCAGATGCCCAACCTTGGCTGTTATAAGTATTTTTGAAGCTTGTATTTTTCTTGAGATATAAGAAAATTTCTGAAATTCTCAATGTGTTTTGTAGAAATGAATTCCATTTCTTTTCTTCTTCCAAAGCCACATGAGGGCAGCCAAAATCATTACCACCATTTCATAAATACACTGAGAAACAGAGAACATTTGTGTTATAGAAATCTCTTCAAAGAAATCGCAAAAAGGAGAAACGGGAAAAGAATCCTGAGTTCTGATTTCCAGATATGATGACAAATCATACAGCCAAAAGCCATTTCCAGATGTGTTTCTATTTGAACCTCTACCATTTCATAGACTGAAGAAGGTTTTTAAAATTGCACAGAGTAAACAACTTTGGATACTTTTTTTATGGAGTTGGAAGCAGACAACTTTTTTATATTCTGATCTCATATCACTCTCTCTGTTGCCGTTTCTCCTTTTATTACTATGATTAAATAAAGGCTTGTTATGTCTCTTACTTTGAGAGAACCTTCTGTTATGGTAAGAAGGGCATGGTTGGTAGGAGCAGCCTCAGTCCTAACAGCAGGAGGGTGAGACAGCTGGTCACATTACTTACTCTGATCAAAAACAGAGACCAATGAGTGCTGATCCTCAACTCATTTCCTACTTTTTTCTCTCTCTCTTTAATTGAGCTAGTACTCTATCCCATGGGATAGAACCACTCACCACTCACACTGAGGGTGGAATATTCCTCTTGAGTTAAACTTCCAGTGCAACAGATACACCCAGCAGTGAGTTTCTGAGATGTAGCTAAATCTAGGTTCTCTCAACCTCCCTTTAGCCAGATACTTAGACACTTGTGGTGATCTCTCCTACCGCTGCCTGCTCTTTTCCTGCTTCCAGTATTCTTTCATCTGGTGGCTTCCTACTTAAATTCAGCCCTCTGCATTGTGAAAGACAATTTGTTTTTTTTTTGTTTTGTTTTGTTTTGTTTTTTTTTTTTTATTTTGGGGAAATGCCCTGAATATATTTTTTCTATTGCTTGTCAGCTTCACGAACATTTGTGTGTGTGTGTGTGTGTGTGTGTGTGTAAAATAAATGTCATGATGGTTGAGGTATTCAAGGACTTCTAGTATGTGGCTAAAAATTGTTTTCCCAAATCTAACTTCTGCATTTGCTTTTAATAAAGCTCTATAGTCGACCCAAATACTTGTTATCTTACTCTTCTCCTATTTTCTTTACCAGAAAATAGACTTAGACTGCTAGACAAATTCCAGGCAGTGAGGAATAAAAATAGATGACACCTAATGTTGTTCTTTGATCTTTGCACAAACGCACTCAAACACATCTCCATATACATACATACATAAGCACACGAACATTCACACTCACTTCATGACACAACTATAAATCGTCTGCCTTCCCATAGTGTCTATTTCCTCGATTTTACGAGCCAACTTGGGTTTTCAAAGTTTGCCCAACTGGAAGAACCACGTTTTCCCCATGTGCACAACTCTCCTTCATTGGCTGTAATTCACAGATTAACCAAACTTTATTGTACCCATGAAAACTTACTTAGCAAAGGTCTCAATATCTCAGTGAATTCCCACCTCTATTGCTAGAACAGGGTCAGATGAAAGGGGAGGAACATAGGAAAAGAAGAGGGAGGGAGGGTTGTATTGAGAGGGAATGGGGGAAGGGGCTACAGCTGGGTTACAAACTGTAATTAATAAAAGTAAAAGAAAAAGGAATTAATAAACTTGTTTATGATAATGAAGGTTAATGAGTTAATATTTTATTTTCAGTCCATACATCTGTGTTTAAAAACAGGTCAATTAGTGACAGTGCCTTGAGTTCAACAGTTTTTATAGCATTGTCAACAATATAATTTTCCCTTACTCTGCTGACCCAGTATCAGCCAAACTGAAAGATTTACCTTTTCCACTTTTTTCATGAAGTAGGCCTTTCTCTATGTCAAGAGGATTCTTACTCCAAGCTTTCTTTCTGAATGATTTACTAAGGTCCTTTCTACTCAATTTAATTTTATCTTTGTTCACTCAACATGGGCTCCATGTTCTTGACAATTCTAAAATAGTACTTTGTTGAAAAAGCAAAATATGAAGAAATAAAACACATCAACAAACACTACATATAATTCTATTCCACAGTCTGTCATCAGTGCCGAGAGTTCAAAGGCCTAATTTTTTTCACTGCAATTTGTACAGAAAATAAGAATACTACGAATACAGCATAATATCACCGACTTTTCTTTTCTTTTTTTTTTTTGCCAGTGATGTTTTATTCTAACCGAGGCCTCTCAGCTGGTTAGCATCTGGGTCTTCACTGTCCAAGCAATGTCAGGCATGGGCTTCCTCGAATGGTGTGAGCCTCTAGTTGGATCAGTCATTGGTTGCCTACTCCCATAAGTTATTTGTCACCTTTACCCCAGTACACCTTGCAGACAGGACAGATTGTAGGCCAAACGTTTTGTGGTAAGTTGGGGTTGGCATCCCAGTCCCTCTACTGGGAGCCTGTTCTGGTTATAGAAGATGACCTTTTCTGCTCCATATCCTCGATTACTAGGGGTCCTTTCTAGGGTCACCCTCATAGATTCCAGGGAATTTCCATTGCACTAGGTTTCTATTTGGCATAACTGTCATCAGAGAGTCTTCATCCACCAACCGATAGAAGGAGATGCAGAGAACCATAGCCAAACATTAAGTGGAGTTCAGGTAATCTCCCAGAAGGGGAGGAAGGATTTTAGGAGTCAGAGGAGTCAAGGGCACCATAATAACATGGTGTACAGAATCAACTAATAGAGTTCATAGGGGATTCCAGAGACTAAAGCAACAATCAGGGAGCCTTCTGGGTCTGACCTGCGTCCTCTGTATATATGTATGGTTGTATAGCATGATCTTCTTGTGGGATTCTGAACAGTGGGAGTGGGGTGTGCCTCCAGTCTTTATAGGAAAGTATGTGTCTTGTCATATTATTCTGTCATATTTGGTTGCTATCCCTGGAAGGATATGGGGGAATGAATCTGGGGTAGAGGAGAGTTAGGGGGGAGTATTGGAAAGGAAGAGGGAAGGGAAAATTAATGTAATACATGAGAGGAAAATTAAAAAAAAATAGTACCCTAGAAATTATTCCAGGGATCCAAATTTTAGTACCTGAAAAAATGTAACTTAAAGAGCTACAGCCTAGCAGTCAATGGTTTCCTTAATGCTTGTCTTTACCTCTAATTTAGAGTCAACCAGAAAGTGTGATGTTCATCCTCAGTCATTTACATGGAACATTTTTTTCTACCTAAACTTCACCTACTTTTATCATGAAAGCTTTCAAACAGGCCAAGCCTAAAGGCTTCATTTTATCTCCTTCCTCCTGCTTTTGGCCTCATCCAGAACCTAAGTGATGATGTAGAACAGACTTTTCCTGGGAAGACACAACAAACATACATCTACTCATCCAAAAAAGGTAGCCCACAACAGTCCAAATTAATAATTACACAAATGTTCAACTTGTTGAACCAGGTTGTTGTTCTTTTTGTTTGTTTGTTTGTTTGTTTTCTCAAGGGGGGGGCAGTGGTTACTCCTAGGAATATGGGGAAAGGATTAATAACAGAAGCAAAAACAGCTCAAAGACAGCTGAATCACTAAACCATCCCAGTATGCATAAAGCTTCACAAAAGCTAAAAACCTAGAGCATACTGCACTGCCTGAAGGTAACTCATCAGGTTGGAGAGTGACCTTTCCAGGTGGCTCAATTGGTCTAAGCCTTTTCCAGGCAGCCCTGCTGGTCTTTGCTTGTTGTTCTTGTTCAGTTGTTTGTTGTTGTTGTTTGTTTCTTCCAAGAAGTTCATGTAAATATTGGCTTCTTCCAAATGGCTGGCCTGTCAGTCACTCAGTAGTCTTTTCTCTTTATGTACTCTTGGGAATGGAAAGGCTAATGAATCTGGTCAGTTTTAGGAACTTCCTGGAGCTATTTTGAATGAATTACTTTATATCTTAATGAGCTTCCCTGCAGAATAAAATGTTTTAACCTTGGTGAAAACTCCTGCGCAGCACATGACAGCTCCCTCTTGCTAAGAGTTTCACCATAACTAGCTTTAAACTTGCTTTGTTTTAGGTTTATTATATTTATATCATACTCTAGAAATAGTTCTGTTTTAGTATTCCATTAGGAGAGCAAGCTTGGCCTTTGTCTTTATCAGTTTTCTACTGCTATAAATCCCAAACAAATGGCTAAAATAGAGATTTCCATTGCTCGTGATTTTGTAGCTCGGCTTCATTACTCTTCCCCAGAACTCAGCTCTGAGCACTTATGACTTGGATACAGCAAGTAGGGTTCCTGGGGAATAGAACTGAGACATGGAACTCTCTCCCAATGAACTCGTTTAGTTCATAACATAATAACATTATCAGAGTGTTCATCTGCCAAATCTTAATGTATAAAAAAATATATGTTAAAATAAAACTTGTCTGGAAGGTATCTGCCCTGACCAGGTCAGTTCACCAATTAGGACAAGCCTCTGTAAGATTCTGTAAATGTTTTTAATTCCTTAGATAGAAGGGCAGGGGGAATAAGATGAGAGCCATACTGAAGTTTTACAAATACATGGCTTGGGGTGAGCCCAGAAAGTTTCTTAACCTCCATATAACCTAATCGTCTGCAAGCTCGGATTTTGAAGGTTTAAGCCTCCAGCCTCTGCCTGATAACCTAGGCCTAGAATACTTTTGGCCTCTGAGACTTACTGCTGACTAAACTCATACATTCTAGCTCTTACTAAACTCTGGCTGGCTATTTCAACTCAGCTGTTCTGGCTCAAAATTCCTTTTTAAGCTGACTGATTCAAACTGGCTTCTCTCAGCTTTTCATTGACTTCTTTGCTTGGAAAAACTGTCTTTGAACTCCATAAACTGAACTGCACGAACTCATCTAAACTACACTGAACTGCAATGGACTGAACTGGACTGGACTCTCAAATTCTAATGTACTGTCTCCAGAAACTCTCCTGTACTCTCTCTGCACTGCTGTTAAGTAGCTTATCTTTCCTGTCTGCTCTGTTGAAAGTTAGTCGTATCCTATCTCTGACTCATTCTGTCCAGTCTTTCTCCACTTCATCACTCTGTCTGCGCCTCAATTAGATATCATCGTTTGAGATTAAAGGTGTGTATTAAATTCCAGCCAGAGGAATACAAATTGTGTTCTGTCTATATTCCAGCCAGAGGGATTAATGGTATGTTCTAAAGGCATGTTTGTATTCCAGCCTTATCACACAGACCTAGGCCTTTGGATGTGATCTCTTGCCAGAGCAGCCATGTTGCTGGGTTAAATTTTTTTTTACAGGATTCCACTTATACACAAAAGTGACACTTTTGAGGAAATGGTTGACTCATGGATTTAGATGACACTTGACTAGGGGACAGTATTTCCAGTTCAATAATAGCAGAAAAGTTACTGATACTTTAAAGTAACGCATATCACCAAGCATTATAATAACTAAACCATTTGTTTTTATCTTTATAATCAGCTAGTTATATCCGTTATTTAATCCCAAATCATAGCTAAGAAAACTGACACTGAAAGATTCAGTAAATTCTCTAAGCTTTGCCTGACCGATACTAACCTCCAGAAGTCATGATCTTGCCGGCCTTCCACTAACTGGTGAAGGTCCTCACCCACGCTCCACTGATCAGCACTTTTATGAAAATTCCCAGCCTGCTTTCATGCTTCTATTTTCCAAGCATGGGTCAGTGCAGTTTTGATTAAGATGGTTTAATTTTCTGTCATGTGTTGATGACCCAGAACTTTTCCTTCATTTATTAAACAAGGCAGCTTATCTAAGCCTTTGGGGTCAGGTGTCAAAAAGACTGCCATTGGATGTTGCTGATTTAGAGTTAACTTAGAATCTGTCCATCAACTGAACTTTCACTAGCTCCATTTTGATAGGTTTCCCTATAATCCACTACTTTTTATGAGAGATGAAAAAGAATAAGCAAGCAAGCAGGCAAACAAAACCGCTAACAACCATAAATTAACCTCTATTTATATTAAACTTACACAGAGAACAAAACCAATCATGGAATAACAACACTGAACATTATTTGATTTCTCGTGGTATGAGTATGTGTTTTAAGCATTAATGAAATTTTATGAGAAGTAAGTAATTCAACTTGAACTCCAGGTATACATTAATAATAAAAAAGTCCTTTTTGTCTGTTTATTAATGACCTATTGAAATTCTCATCACCCCTCAGTACCCACATAACTAATCCCTTAAAATCTTTCCTATTATTTTAATTGCAATTAATCTCTTGCCTAGAACACATTTCCCTTCATAGTTTATATTATCTTCTCATATATTTTACTTTTCTAAAATTTTGTTAGTTCATGTACTCATATTCAGGTCAGAAAACCCTTTGCTATTTTCATGTGAGTAGCCTATCTATATACATTCTATTGATTCTTATAGTTTTTCTAAATCAAGAAAACACTGCTCTTTTTAAGGTGTTGTGTTTATTTCTTAAAGGCTCAAACTCTTATTAATAAATCATGTGAATTTTACAGTTTTTAAAGAAATGTTCTGATCAATGAAATCATAACAAGTTAATTCTTATTTCTTTCCTTATTTTCATGTCAATGTCCTTGTCACGCGTTCATATTAACCCAAAGTAGTCATCAGCTTCCTGATATCTCTTCAACAAGCAAAACCCAATTGTTCTAACATTTATCTAGTTCCACTGGTATGTATGCCCACATCTTGCAACCATGCCGATGGAAAGTGTAATTGGTCCCTTCTTCTGGGAGATATATGCCCCCTGCATCCTAGTACTTCCTTTGATGTTTTGAGGTTATTTACTAATTAAAATAAGAGTTTCTTTGAGACTGCCAGTGGATTGAATAATCACATGGAGACCTTTTATATTTATTATAAGCTTGTGGCACTATAACTGGGCTGGTTCTAAGCTATTTTAACCTGACTATACCGGCCTGGTCTAAGTCCTGCCATGTGGCATATTAGTCTCCATTAGTTCCATGTGTTCATTGTGGGCCCTAGACCCTGCTCCTGCTTCTTTGTTTTTGTCCAGCTATCAACTATGGTGCTGGGCATTCCTCTCAAAATCCCTGTCTCTGCTGGAAGTCCTGCCTCCCTCTCTTTCTTGCCTCAGCTGTTGGCAATCCACCCCTTTATTCAACCAATCAGAAAGTGATGTAGAACAATGTTTACAAAATACTGAAGCTGGAGGTGCTTCATAAAATAACAATGCCAAAGTCCTTCATGTAATCAGTTCTCTGCTCCTACTCGTGCAGAAATCAGCATTTGAATAATACAAAGACAATGTTTACACAGCACACAATATGATCACTCCAACAACCAAAATTGTTGGAACTCCAGGTTAATTATTGTAACCTGAAATTTTCATTCTGTAGGAATGGTTTTTATTTGTTTGTTTGTTTGTTTTGTTTTGTTTTCCCATTTATCTTTGTCCTTAACTCTGACCTCTGGCTTGTGAGATGAGTCAACTAAATAGAACCAAGACTGAGAATATTAATGCTTTGTGACTCAATTACCTGTAAAAACATCAATTTCATGTCTCATGCAATTCACCACCTGTGCTATTTGATATCCTCTGGCCTATCATGAAGCAGGAAGCAGTGTGTAGGAGGGCAAATGTCTTCTTCCTAGTGTGATATCCTGTCACTGAGCTATTTAAAATTTCAATGTCCAGAGGCATGTTAAGATCAGAGCAATTGTCAATTTGCCTCATTAGGCATCTGTTTAACCTGTTTCATCCAACAGTTTTTCGCCTCCAAGTAGGCATTTAAACCTCTAACTTTTATAATGAACACAACATGTTAGAGGACTGGCGCGATCTATACAGATCACTAATGAAATCCTGATGCTTTCAAAAACACTCCAGTAATTAAACTGGGCAAGGCACATATGAGGTTTTGTGAGCAAAGTGCTTAAAACAATTGAGTGGGATAATTGATGATTAAAAGACAAAGGATCTACAATGTATTCTGAACAATAGAATTAGGATTCTTAAGAGATAGCATAAGCTCATAAATAAACAACCTTACTGGTAAGGAAATGGGTCAACATTGTAAATGAACTACAAAAGCTATTTCATTATCATTGTGTATAAAACATACTATGCTTTAGGAAAATGTAATGCTTGAAAATGAATCAAGATTTTCGGTCTATTACTGGCAAATGTACCATAAGAAAGAAAAATGTATTTTCATCCTTTAAAGGCTCTATGGTATCATATCAGAAAATGATGATCTGAGAAGCAACAAGGATGTTGAATTTCCAACTGTATTTCCCTAATGTACACCTAAGGTCATCTTAGTTTAGCAGCAGATTGTGTTTCTGTGGCAATAAAAGGGCTGACTTCTTGAAATAACCAGGCGCTGTGTTCCAGGGCAAGAGGCTTATCAGAGGGCGTAAGAATAGAGAATGTGAATCACAGGTACCATCCAGTGGAAGAAGCTGTTAACCACCTGGTGGAAAAAAAAAAAAAAAAAAAAAAACAAAAACAAAAACAAAAAACAAAAAAAAACAGCATCTGTCACGTGAGAAAATGGACAGAAGACGAGCAGGCAAGGGTGAATCTATGGAAGTCTGAAAGGGAACAAAATCAGGCTTCTTTGTACTGTTAAGATGACACACAGTCACCCACTTGCTAGTTCCTCATCAGAGACAGGTCAAGTCTGAAGTCAAACTTGTAATCTCTGGACTGTTGTCAAAACCATGTCAAATGACAATGGAAACAACTAGGTATTGAAGAGATAGTACATCTTTCTTATTTGTTTGTTAAATAAATATTTATTGAAATATTTATTTATTTACTTATCTATTAATTCATTATAATTTATTCACTTTGTATCCAGGCTGTAGCCCCCTCCCTCATCTACTCTCAGTCCCACCCTCCCTCCCTCTTATCCTCCTATGCTCCTTCCCTTGTCCACTGATAGGGAGGTCCTCCTCCCCGTCTATCTGACCCTAGCTTATCAGGTCTCATCAGGACTGGTTGCATCATCTTCCTCTGTGGCCTGGCAAGGCTGTGCTCTGCACCCAGGGGGAAGTGATCAAAGAGAGATAGTATGTGTTTAAAGTCAGTCATTTAACTTAAAGCTCACACATATAAACATACGTGTGCATGCATAGGCATGCGTGTATGTGTGTTCTATTCAAGCAAACTCACTTCCAAGCCAAATGTCAGATATTTATTCTGGATTAACTCTCTGATTTAGTTAGACATATTTACTCACAGTATTGTCTTTCTAATCCTCTATATTACGAGAATTCTAAAGGTATATCAGACCCTTTTCCTTAGTACTTTCTTTCACCCTGTTTTCAAATCAACAGGAGTTAATCAGTCACTAAGAGTTTATATATATATAATTGTGGGACAAGATCTTACTACATAGCACCGGCTAGTTATGAACTGTCTACACCAAGTGGCCTCAGACTTGCAGTGACCCTCTTGCCTTTGCTTGATGTGCTGATCTTCAAGATGTGTACTCCACACCCATCTACAAGTCAGGCATTCTATAACCTGAAAATTTAAATATATTTGCACACATATGTAAATATATTTAGAGTTTCAAGTTCGTTATTCAGGACGATAATGCATCTCAAAAAATTTAATACTTTAGCAAAAGATATGGAGCTAATAAGAAATAAAAGGTGATTCATAAGTTCTGTCCAAGAAAACAAACTTTCTAACTGTAAGGCATGAGAGTTTTGGTTAAATTTCTAACTAGAAATCACGGTCTATTTTATTCCCAGCACTGGGCTGCATATCATGATGATCAGTAGCCTCCAAAGGTTTTTGAAATATACACTAAGCTGAAAACTCTTCAGCACAGCAAACCCCAAATTTATGTCCACTTCAGTCTTTGCCATTTCAGGGATAATTTACTACTGGGGCTGGAGATAATAAGGAAATACTATATATTTCTATTCACTTACATGGACAAGAGCCTTCAACAGCTAGCATGTAATTTACTTTATAACACTGTAGCTCTCAGCAAACATTCTTATCCTTTCTCTGCACATTTGCATGTGCTGATTTAATACAAATCAGTACTGTTATTGCCTATTACTTTAGAATCAGACTACTTACCAATCATTTTATTTCTCTGGAGGGACAAAGAAAAACAAAGCATCTATGGGTGTAATTTTGGAGTGCCTGTTGAAGGAGAGTGAAAGAATGTGAAAGTGTTCAGGGAGCATCTTCTGCTATAATGAAGAAATTTGAAATAGACCATGCAGACTGTGGAAAACAGTAACATTTTATACAAGTGTTTCCCCTGATAAAGGATGCCTCTTTAAAGGTGTTTTCGTTCCCAACTTTTAAACTAGCCACAATAGACTGACATCTAACTTGATATTAAAATCTTTCAAAAATAAAAACCAGTAGAGCAAAAGGCAACAGAAATGGAAAGATTCCTTTAGGCTCATTTGATGGACTATAGTGATTTTTGTCAACTTGCCAAGACATTTTGTTCAGTCGTGTCCTTATGTTCCACCACAACCAATTCAGTGTGCCCGGACCCTGGTATCCTCGTCGTCAAGACATAAACACAATTACTCAGTTCAACATAAGGGCACTCCTACTAATTAGCCTGTTTGTATAATTGCAACTCAGCAGTTGCTTCCTCATAGGTTTGCTCAATCAATGTTTACAGAGAAGTAATCGTTGTGTACCTCTTGAATGCTTCAAACATTCCAGCGCCTTTCATATTATGAAAATTTAGTTCTAAATTGTAGATGAACAACTTTATATCTTTTAGACAAATTTCTCAGATCATTTTTGACATCTTTTCTTCCCTACATCATTATAATTCAAACCACTTGAATTTGACTTTACAACTGCTAAAGACAAATCTTGGTGTTTTTAAGTTTTTCTGCACTTTTAGGAAACTTTATAATTCTAGAAAATGACCATTCAAAAATGGAGGTTGCCAATTATTTTCAAATGCTGTCTTAAATATTTTAATGTAATATATCTTTAATCTACTTGACTACATGTGTATAGCTCTTAATATAATTTGAATGAGGAAATTATAACAAATGATTTCTGAATCATTATTCACAGAAAAAGCAGAACCTATAAAGGTACGTTATGTTTTTCATAGCCCTCACATTGCCAAAAAACAATGATAACAAAATGTCAAGAACCAGGCTAGACAGGGAGCAAAGGCTGCAATTTAGAGTATGGACACCATGTCTGATACATAACGTTGAACAAATATTATAATGTCCAGACTGTCAAAAGCAAAATTCAGTAGCATAAGGGTGAAAACCAACTCATGAAAAGAAATGGAAAAATGAGAATTTGTAATTCTCCTGCTGATTGTACCACAGATCTGATCTCTCCATCCTGGTCTTGAATATGACTACTAAACGCTCTCATCTACACTTCTCCCAGGAAGGCGAGTTTTGATGTGCATATTCTTGTTCTTTACAGTCTTATCCCAACGTTGATTCAGAAAATGTGACTGCTAATTGGTTCCTTAATTTAAATTTGTTGACTGGTAGTATATTTGTTAAATTCAAGCAATCCTTTTAACATATTACTAAGGAGAGGATCTCAGTGGTCAACCACATTTTCTTAGACAAGTGAATAGCAGAAGTGGAATTAAAAAGGAAAAATACAATGAAAGACTATGCCTTTGAACTGCACTCAGGAGTAATGGGAGTCTTCTGATCATATCACCTTTAAACAAAGATTACTGATGCTCCTAAAAGATGGGGAAAATAAATTTGGGCAGGTTTAAATATTACCTAACAATTACCTTCTAGTTATAATTCTATTAGGAACTTCATAAACGTTTCTGTACCATTTCTTTATGATTTTTAGATGGCCATGCTTCTCTGTATTCTGAGAACTAAACTTGATAACATAAAGACTTCCTGAGCATTTTTCTCTTTACATGCTGCCTGTGACCTGCATGTTTACCACAGTGTAGTGCTGATAGGTAACCATCCCCAATTGCCATACAAGCTGTGAATACTTATACAGAGTTCTCAATGAAATCATATCCCTCATTATCTACACAGGGTATGTTATAAATAGCTGCTTCCCTGAGCTTTTCAATGAAGCAAAGAGCTCCTGAAGGTTCTGATAGTTTGACAGTATGATTCATTTTTTTTTTCCAAGCCATGAACAGTGAAAGGATAAACAAACAAATAAACAAAACCTGTCGGGTTGGCTGTCAAATATAATTAGATGACAATGGCTGCTCTGAGACATCAGTTTATTTCTAGCACAATGAGCTTCCCGGTGATTGTGCCAGGGGTAGATTTAATAGACCAAGTATAGTAGGCTGATTGGTGAAATGGCTTCTGCTTTTCACACTCCAAAAACATGTCAGATATTTTTCTGACAAAAAATTAAAAAAAAAAAAATAACAAGGCTGAGGATTTAAAACTTGGTATAATGCAAATACAAAAATTCATTGCCTTTGCAACACAGGAGCTAAGAGTTTTCGTCTTTTCTCACCCACTAAATGGCCTGTCTTTTATGCTGAAAACATGAGGTCTCCATATTCATCTCTAAATTAAGACACGATTTCACTTGTTTTTCTGGTCCTGACCTTGAACCTCTTGAAATTTTTTTTAATTAATTAATTCAATTTACATCTCGGTCTTAGGCCCCTACCTCCTGTCCTCCCAGTCCCACCCTCCTTCTGGAATCCCCTCTCTCCTTTATCTTTGAAGTCAATTTGACATTAAAATGAACATTCTGTCCATTGCATTTGTTTCTGTTTATTATGCAAATCAATGTCTTTTTCTTCTTAATCTAGAGAGATAAGAAGCTAGGTAAGGAAGAATGGAGCATATGTTGCTGAGAAAAAGTAACAGATTCAACGGGGCCTACTTCCTTGTATTGAGTATTTGTGTCTGTGACAAAATCCATGAAAAAAGCTACGTAAGGAAGAACAAATTTTTGGTTCATATTTCAAAAGCAAATTTCGCCATGGTGGAGAATTTATGAAGGCAAGAGCTTAAGGCAGCTTTTCAAATGGCTTCCATGGTTACAAAGTAAGAAGAAATGATGGGCGCTCAGCTCACTTTGTTCTTTTTATTCAGACTCATACTCCTTCCAGAAAATGGTACCACCCACACTTTATGGCAGTTCTTTCCAAGTCAATTAACCTAATCTAGATAATCCTTTATGCCCAAAGACTTGTGTGTATGCAGTTTCTAAATCGCATCAAATTGAAAATCAAGATTAACCATCACAATGGATCCATCACTATCCTGGGAAAATGGTTTCTGATTATTTTACATAACTGGGAGTTAAAACACTCCCCTGTACTTTAATGAATTAGAATATTAATGAAGCAAAGCCAACAGGCATCCATTTTTCCCTCATTTACTGGTATTATGTCTTGCTGGTCGCTTAATACAGAACCCAGTGGGAGCTGATTTTTATATTCCCAGGAATCTTCCGAGGCAGTTATTATACATAGATGTGACTAGACACACAGGCATATGAACTCTAAACTGACTTAATTCATTAAGGCAAATTAATTATACATTTACCATCATCAAATATTTCACTTCTTGGTCCTGTGACCAACACTCAAATAAGTTACTCACATTTCTTCAATTTATTGGGTACAATGCTATTTGCTAGCATGCTGTCACCCCTCTCTTCCAGTGTGCGTTTACTCACGTCAGGCTGATTCGATATCATGACATTTCACTGGTGACAGTTACACCATGGAGCTATGTAATATCTATGGACGGAGGTTTTCTTTAATGGTTTCTTTTCAGATTTAAGCAACTGACGTGAAATTCTTTCAAAAGAGATAAGTTGAGCCACAAGGATACCTATGGCATTGCATTGTAAAAAGTACACAAAGAAAGGAAACGTTTTTGTATTCAGGAGATTATGCAAAGAATTCACAAATCTAAGCGTACGTTGTTCTCAAAACTACATAAGCAGCTCTTGACTTGTGCTTTGAAATTGCATCTGACACCCTGTAAAACTTGTTTTCACAATTCTTCTTAAAGCCAGGATGGGCATTTTACCGCAATTACAGCTAATCACACTGAAGCATTTTTAGCCAGAAGTTCAGCAATCATTAATGTATGGAAAAGAATGTTAAGAGAAAAACTTGTGATATTCTTTCTCAACTGTGGAATAACTTGAAGTGAATTTCAACAGCTAGTTTTTACTGAGGAAGAGAAAACTGAGTCATGGAGATAATCAGTTCTGCTATTATGAAGACATTAAAATCCTTTCTAGCATTGTCCCTTTGACTTCTGAAAAATTCTTATCATTTTCTATTACACCTTCTATTTTCCTACTTGTGATTTTGGTGAAATGTACATCATATAATATTTGCCACCAAAACAAGTATCAAGAATTACATCTCAGTAGCATGAGGAACTTTCAGGTTTTTGTTCAACCATCACATTCTTCTACTTCATCACACCAGATCTTTTTCAGCATTTGCAACATAAATTATAGCCTGACTGGTTATCTTTTTTTAACCCAAGCCTCTGGAAATGAACAGCAACCTCTGACTCTGTGAATTTGATATTCTGTGTGTAGCTCATGTAAGTGAGATAACATTTTTTTTTACTTTCATAAATCAAACTTTTAAAACTGAAAACATACTTTATTGTATGCATATATTGATTCATTTTTATTTTATTTTAACTTTTATTCTCTCTCTCTCTCTCTCTCTCTCTCTGACATATGCCACTGAATGTATATGGAGATTTTTGGATAACTCCTGGGAATCAGTTATCTCCTTCCATAATGGATTTCTAAAAGATATCTTAGGCTTGACAGCATGAACCTTTACCTCGGCATCCCAGATACTCATCCTGTGATGGACCTTTGTTTCATGTTAATGATAGTTCTCCAGAGCACTAGAGACATGTAAACATTCATAATGGTAACAGTGGATACATTAGGGTGACATATCATCAGAGCCAGGACAGTTTCATAAAACTTTCTGAAGTTTGGTGAAGCAGAAAATATTAGTAGCTTCCTAGTTCAAAAAGCCAGAAGTTCCAGAATGAGAACAAAACACAGTATGACCTGAGCTCACACCTGACTGCATGAAGTTCCACTGAGAACCATTGCTACAAACTCAAGTTCACTGGCCTAAAATTTTAAGTCTGACTTCTGGTCGATTAATTGCTGCAGAAAAAACAAAAGTTACAGGTGTTCCAGAGTGAAGCATGTAAATGGAAGCAATCGGCTGCTCTCTTGTCTATAAGGGACCCAGGGTAGAATGCAGGTTGGACAATCTCTTGGTCTCTTATTCTAGGATAAAGGGATGAGAACATCATGCAGTTTCAACCTCCAAAATATATCTAGAACCTTTGAACATTTCCCAGACCCCAGCACTCCAGGCCTTGATTATCTCCCACCTAGACTATTGAAACTGCCTATCCACATTCTTCTCTACATAGAAGTATTTGAATTTTACTTTATATGACAAAATAGAATTTGTGATGGAGAGACTATAGCGTCTTTGCAATGACCTGCAAAGATTGAAAAATGTGAGTACATAACCCTAGATCATCTCTTGACCCTTTGGCATCCCTTTGTCTGCGTAGGGGCTGTAAGAAAAAACTTGGCTTCTTCTTCTGCAATGGGCACACAGTTCCAAGGTTCATTCTCTAGCTGCCTCCGGTACTGTTTCAGGCACAAACATCTTAAGGTCTCTATTTCTTCAATACTGAAATATAATACTTCCTGTCCTTGAGAATCAATTTTAGTTATATTTATCTCTCCAACACTTACCATCTCACACAATGTGCAAAGAAATTTTCAAAATGTATTTCTTTCCGGACGAGAATGAAAATTCCATAGGATACTTCATGCTTGTTATGCTTTTTTTTTAAAATTTTTTATTAATTACACTTTATTCATTTTGTATCCCCCCATAAGCCCCTCCCTCCTCCCCTCCCCCTCCCACCCTCCCTCCCCTTTCTGCATGCATGCCACTCCCCAAGTCCACTGATAGGGGAGGTTCTCCTCTCCTTTCTGATCTTAGTCTATCAGTTCTCATCAAAAGTGGCTGCATTGTCCTCTACTGTGGCCTGGTATGGCTGCTCCCCCCTCAGGGGGAGGTGATCAAAGAGCAGGCCAATCAGATTACGCTTTTTAACTGCTCTATTCATACAGCAGAAAGCAGTACTTTCCTTATTCACATGAAATTCTCAATAAACAAAAAGTTCAATAAAAGTAATAGGACCCAGAGTTATTCTTTCTACAAGCATTGAAATTAGTGCATTTCCCATGATTGGTTCCCAGTAAATACTTATAGAATGCAGGAGTTACTTAGAATTGGTCAATATATTTGTGTTACTAATTATTTATCTTATGGGCAGCTTTTAATTCCTTGAAGATAAGTTGGGCCAAGGACAGAGATAAAAGTTTTAAAGAAAGGGAAATCCCACAGGTAGAATCTTTCAATTGTCTTTCTTTCTCCCTCTGAATGAGCTGTAACACAGGCACCCAGAGCTAGCAAACATCAAATGGGTGTTTTCCAACATGGATGTTTTTACTGACAAGCACAGGACTTGAGAAGCTTGTGCAAACACACAAGCTCTTCCTTATACAATAAAAGACACAGAAAACAGCTTTTAATACCATTAGCCAAGGATAGTGCAACCACAACACAGCCTGATTTCCAGTATCAGACAAAAGAAGAAACTGTCACATTTGTTTCCAAGTGACTAAATTTAAAGTGCAATCATTTTAGTTTGGAGTATACAAGTATTATTTGTATTAAAATTACTAAACAATTATTTACTTTTCTTATTCTCTTTACACTCTACCTCTCCCCTTTCTAGTCCTTTCTTCTATCTTTTCTCTTAACTATAAACACTTTTCTCGTTTCCTCTCAATTGTCTAGTATTGAATCCCTGTCATGTGAGTGAATGAATGGCAGCAGGCACCGACAGGTTCCATGTTAAACACAGGGATATGAGCACAGCATGCCAATGGCCCAGGCAGGTGGGGAGCTGAAAGAAGCAGGCTAGCCATCTGGAGATGAGCATATGGATGGTGTGGCATACATTCACACAATTGGCGGCTAGGAGGCTCAGAAATAGATAGAGGAGGTTTGCCTCTTTTTAATTAAAAAAAAAAAAAAAACAGCAAGAAATACAATTTTAAGGGGAAACTAACATGAAGAGGCCAGTTTAATTGAGAGCATAAAATTTCTAAATGTCCACAGTTGGTTACAATTGAAAGTTTATTTTAAATTTAGAAATAATTCCACCTTTGTATTAGTGAATCGTATCTTGAGTGATTATTATTATTTTAATACATTAATATGACAGCTGTTTACAGTAGTATTTCCATTTGTTGTAAGATTTTTGAAATTACTTGAAATTTTTTTGTCTTTCCACTTACATCCAAATTTCAACCAGGTAAACTAAAACGGAATTTTAGATGATAATTATGAGAAAGGAAGAAAATACTGTTTTTCAAGAAAAATATTTTCTTGATATCTTACACCCATTATCCAAAACTCCATTCCAGTTTGTCTGGTTGACATTTTGTTTATTTGTTGGCCTGTTTGTCTGTTTGTTTGTTTTGTTTTGTTTTTTGAGACAGGGTTTTTCTGTGTAGCCTTGGCGGTCCTGGAACTCTGTAGATCAGGCTAGCCTTGAATTCAAAGATCTGCTTTGCCTCTCTCAGCCTCCCAAGTGTTGGGAGTGCCAGCAGAGTGGGAGTGGGGTTGTCTCTGACTCTTTTGCCTACACTTGGGACCCCTTCTCACTGCTGTGTTTCCTCCCCCAAACTTTATGGGAGGTCTGTGCCTGATTTTATCGTGTCCAGTTGATGTTCCTAGGAGAGAGGGATTGGGGAGTACCACTGAGAGGCCTAATGAATAAGTGGGAGGAGTGGAGGCGAGGGAAGTCGTGGCCTGGACATGTCATATGAGAGAAGAATAAATGTTAAACAAAAGTAGAAAAGAAATTTAGATGTAAGTGGGAAGAAAGACAGTCTCATACATTCACCTAAAAAATAAGAGAACAACATCACAGTTGGCCTCTGGCTTCCACATGGATGTCAACATATATGCACTTAAACAGAAACATTGCAAGCCACCATGTTATTTACATATACAAAAGTTAATTATGTTCCTTTCGTGTAAATTAAGTGAACTAAGAGAAGACGTTCATTTATTCTAGCAGTCAGAAATCTTTGGTATAATTCTGAAATCTCTTCCTTATCAGAGATTTAGAACAGGGATTGTTTTTTGCTTATTAGGCTTCTTTCTCCTCAATTCTAAAGACCTAAATCAAAGTAAAGGGTCTCTATTTTCAGACTGTTGTAGTGCAGCCTATTATGTTAATTCTCATATAATTGTGACTGGGAAATGGGTACAATGGAGATACTGCTGATGCGTGAAAATAGATCAGGATTATATTATGATCAGGAAAAAATAATTGTCTGAGGAAAGATATCAGAATGATTAGCTTTATAATTGAATAATATGCTCATGTCATTACATTGGCTAATGTTCTAACTGTACAGCACTAAATGAACTTTATCATGAATGGATATATGTGGAGGAAGATGAGAAAGAGGAACCAGGGAAACTTGGTAGACCTCTGAGCATTATTTTCAGTGGATTAAATTTTATCAAATAATAAAATTACTCAGTGATGATGAAGGTACAGAGGAGTCACTAAAATTTTTAACAAGGTGAAGGCTTAATAGCTAGATAAGCATATTCAACTCAAAGTCAGAAAAGAAAAAAGAGATAGTGTCTCCAGAAATATTTCAAACATGTCAGGTTTCATGTTAGTGATTGGGCTGGAGAACAGCTTAGTTGGTAATGTCTTGGGACATAAGCAGAAGGACCCAAGTGTGATGCCTAGAATGGAAGTTAAACGCTAAATAAGAATGGGAGTGCTCACCTTAGGTGCCAATGCTAGGGTGGAGGGGACAGGTATGTCCCTGGGCTTCACAGGCCTGAGAGCATATCCTACAAGGTGAGTTCCAGGCCAATGAGGAACTTTGAAAAGCCAAGACAGATGACACTTGCAAAACAGCACCAGAGTTGGCTTTTCACCTCCATGTGTGTATTCAGACAGATGCACCCACTTCAACCTGTGTCTAAATACCATCCTACACAAATACACATGACTTAATTATGTTCCTTTTATGTAAACTAAGTGAACTAAATGAAGTTCCTTCTCTTAAGTCACACACATTTCCCAAGTGACACAGATGCTTCTCATCTGAAAACTTTAGCCAGAATGAAATAAATATTAAAATTTCAATCCCTAAGTGCTTTAATGAGGTCGGGAGAGATTTATGAAGGAGGGGAGCACTGAACTGAAGCCTAAACAAACCACGTAACGAATGGGCATTAAACTTGCTAAAAAAGAGATGTTTCTATAAGTAGATGTCTGAAAGGACAAATGAATCGAAGCATGTCTCAGTCTGGAGAAGCAAGGCATGCTACTATCATATAAAAAACAAATTGTTTCGGATGAAAATCCAAATGTACCTGATGCGCGTGGTCTGCTGGGCATACAGAGAGCACTGCAATTATAAGCAGTGTTCAGACATGTTACACGTTCTAGGTCAAACAAATGGTACTGAGATTCGAGTAAAGGTTTCTTACATGGGGTACACTGTGTGGTATTTCTACATATATGTTTATGCAGATGTCCTCTGAGAAATGTTTAAAGGCACCTGCAAATAATTACGAAGCTCATGTCTCTAAACAAGAGATAGTGAGCACATCCTTAAGCAGAGGTGGGCAACCACAGGGATGGGGAAAAGTGGGGAAGTGTGCAGGATATCGTGGAATGAGTATCAAAAGGGTGTGTTGCAAAAGTTCTCTCTCTCTCTCTCTCTCTGTCCCTCTCTTCTCTCACTCTGTGTGTATGAAAGAGAGAGAGAGAGAGAGAGAGATGCTATGATGACTCCAGCATTCCTAGCTTGCACCAGATGTGGATTTAGGAGAAATTTACTTCGATCAAGAAGATGGCATTAGAAGAGAACAGGTCCAATGACATATGAATATAGACTATGGGTTTTGGGGTCACACAGAGTTTGTGTGTCACATTAACAGATTTTTTTTAAACTTTTTAAGTTTGCTATTTATTTATTTATTTATTTATTTATTTATTTATTTATTTATGGGGTCACACAGAGTTTGTGTGTCACATTAACAGATTTTTTTAAACTTTTTAAGTTTGCTATTTCTTTCTTTCTTTCTTTCTTTCTTTCTTTCTTTCTTTCTTTCTTTCTTATTACAATTTATTCACTTTGTATCTCGGCTGTGTCCCTCTCCCTCATCTCCTCCTAAGCCCTCCTTCCTTCCCTCTTCTCTTCCTATGTCCCTACCCTAGCCCACTGATAGGGGAGGTCCTCCTCCTCTTCCATCCGACCCTAACCTATCAGTTCTCATCAGGACTGGCTTAATTGTCTTCCTCTTTGGCCTAACAAGGCTGCACTACCCTCCCCCCCCAAGGGGAGGTGACCAGGGAGCCTGCCTCTGAGTTTATGCCAGAGAAAGCTCCTACTCCCCTTACTAGGGAACCCATTTGGAGACTGAGTCTATGGGCTACATCTGAGCAGGGGTTTTAGGTCTCCTCTATGCATGGTCCTTGGTTGGGGTATCAGTCTCTCCAGGGCCCTCAGGGCCCCCAGGGCCCAAGTTTCTCTTGGCTCTGTTGGAGTTCCTATCCCTTCCATGTCATTTTATCTCCCCTTTCTTTCATAAAATTCCAGATTTTTCTATCACCACATCTTTGTAGAAATACCTACTACACAGTCAGGTATCGAGCCAGTATCCCTTAAATCCAGAGAAGATAGAAATCCCAAGAAAGACAGCAAATAATAAAAGACCTTGACAGAGGTAGTTTGAGTCTTCTTAGTCCTGATCTTGTTTTAGGCCAATGCTGAGACAAGCATAAAATGGAATTGCAGCAAATATTCAGCAAGTATCTAGTATGACATTCCCTGGAGGTCTGCATTCAAGGTTGAAAGTGGTACTGGAAAAAAAATTAAGCTCATCTGTATCTTCTATTGTTGGCTCGAAGCCTTGGTGCCTGCTGATAATTCAAGCTGTTAATAAAAAGAGGGCAACCTCTTTCCCGACATCAACAGTGAAATAAATAAATAAAATCCTGTATGAGGAAATGCATAAAACGAGTGAGGAAATAGCTGAGAAAGGAGAAAGCAAAGTCAATAGGAGCAATCGATCAGGGATACTTCAAGAATGTAAACACTCAATATTGAAAAGAAAACAGAAACATAATTGTAGCTGCTCTTCAGTGTTTGCATAGACTCATTAGAATGCTCACTACAGTTAAGAATCCAAGAACTTTTCTACTTAAACAGTGTGTCTATGCTCTTGCCTGAACCATTAAGTACGATGGTTTTGAATTGCCTTTGACTGCTTGAACCTCTGAAAGTTATTGTACATAAAATAGAAATTCTAGGGCAACTTGTGAAGTGTTCCCATTAATACACAATTGTCCTTTCAACATTTTCAAGCTCTTAACACGTTGATAGTTGGCAATGCATTACATTTGGGGAAAATCTGAGAATGTCTTTCTCAGATATCCTTGTGTTGATGACAGAAAATCATCACTAAGAGATCAATCATTCTCCGAATTGAATCTTTTCCAGCTTGCTTCAGATGTTGTCAGCAACTTCAAGCTTTTTAAATGATCATTTCTTTGATATCCTATGGACTGCTAAATCATGCAAATTATTAATTGATGTAATAAACACATCAGGCTATGGTTACAAAATTATGTATTGTGAAAAATAATGAGATTTTTTTTCATAATAAATAGCCAATTAAGGAAGAAGAAAAAGAACAAGTAGAAAACATGTGATTCAGGGTATGTTTGTGCATATGTAGGGTATCACTAAAATCAGAAAAAGCATGACTGTCATTTGTGGTAGATGTGAGAGCAAAATTGCATAAAAAATACTAATTGGAATATTTAATACTCAAATTACTATGTGTCACCTTCTGATATAACTGTAGTTGAGAGAAAGACGTTGACAAGGCGCAGGAAAAAGGAATTGTTGTAAAGCTAAAGGAGCAAGTCATTATGTTTAATGCCCAGTGGTAAGGATTTAATTACATTATAATCACTAAGAACAAAGAGATCAACAGTCCTTAACCTCAGGTCTGTCTTGACATCCTTTCAAAAGTAGCTCCCTCCTATGTGTTTCAAATCATACTGATTGCTATTCAGTTAATTACCTTTAATTTATTTTTAATTTTTAATTTTTTATTATTAGTTACATTTTATTATCTCTGTATCCCAGCTGTATCCCGCTCCCTCATTCTCTCCCATTTCCACCCTCCCTCATCTTCTCCCCTACCCCTTTCCAAGTCCACTGATAGGGGAGGACCTCTCCCGCCCCCCTTTCCTCTGACCCTAGCTTATCAAGTATCTTCAGGCCTGGCTGCAAAGTCCTCTTGCCTTTTGTATAGTCAATATCATTGTCATACATCAGAGAAGACTCTTTTCCAATTTTTGGTGTGCTGTGTACCATTATTTCTTAGAAAATGACTAGCCTTTTAGAGTAGTTCTCTCTCTTTCTCTCTCCCAGAACTCTAGGTCTTATCTGTGACAGCATTATGAGTTAAATGCTTTACCATTGTGCTAGATCCCCATACCTCAAATTTATATCTTTAAAATAAGAATCTTTTACATGCCAGGCAATATCCCGGGTGCTCTATATGTATTTGACTATACTTACTTAGTGTGTTTTATATAGAGCAAACAAATTTATTTTTTAATGAAAAGAACATCATTTCAGTGCCAAAATTTTGTTTAGAATTTATTTATATTCATCCAAATAAACTAGTTGAAACACTTTCAGATTTTTGATTTATCAGCAAATAACAGTTTTGAAAAATTTACCACGATGTTTCTATATCCAGATTAAAATATCATTAGCAACAGAATAAATAGCTCTATTTTTTGTAGGTAGGTGTCCTTAGTTTATAAAATTGGATGGTATAAAGTATATGTTTGTTGGCTAAATGAAAATGCAGCTACACCAGCCATAGCTGCACATTTGCTCAACTTCATCAGGAAATCAATAAGTGCGCTGGCACCTATGGGTGAGGTCTGCGATCAAAGCTCTATCAGCAGAGACTTGCAGCCATAAATGCATGTCACGTGTGTCAGAGCAAAAGATACAGCATATGGACCAAGAAAGAAAGGATTCATGTCTGTGTATAACAACTCTGAAAGTAGGTAGTAGTCTGTCCATTGCATCAAGACAAATGTTGAAGGAAGGAAAAATTCAGGATCTTGCTTAATTCTGTGGAGCCGGGAAACTGCAAATGCAGAGTTTGACATTTAATCGGTGTAACTCCGGATCTTACTCTTATCCACGTATGTACAACTTCCAGACAAAGTAGAAAAAGAAATGGACCAAGAATACTCCTCACAAAACTCCTGGGAGAATAAAGAACTGCACTGAAGCCTGGTAAGAAACAATCTGCGTATAATGGGTGTGGTGAATCAAGAGAAAGGTTTGTCTTCACAGCACAACAACAACAACAACAAAATCATCCAGAATCTCCTTAAAAGCTTGTTCTTATTAACCTGATCACTATCTGCCACTTTGCTAAAAAAAAAAAAAAAAAAAAAAGACAGGCTGTGTTAATGAAGTGAAGATGTACAACTACTGAAAGGCCGTGTTAAACATTTGCCATGTTGTAAAACTGGCTTTTGTAGGTAAATATGAATTGATGCATTTTCACTGCTGTGGGGAAAACTGCCGTAAATGAGTGACTTCAAACACTGAAACCTTAAACTTTATCGTGACACCATTCTTCCACCTTCCGAGTCCTGCTGCGATGTGGCTTTGCTGGATTCTTTCATGACATTTAGGAGTAGGTCAAAGTCCCCCTATCATGTCTTTGCTGGTTGTTTATTTTCAGGTTGCTAGTTCCTTCCTTTAAAGCAGGGAGTACTCTGTCTCCAAATCACTCTGGCTGTTCTTTTGGTCTTATGCCTCTAAAACATTTCTACTTCCTGATTAATCTACTTTGCTGTTCTACTTTTAGGGGTTCCCAAAAATTTAAGTGTGTTCTTTTAAATACAAAATAATTAAATGACCCACATTATGGCCAGCTGACAAATATTAATTATAACTACAGTATTGCTCCACAGCACAAGCTACTCTGGTGTTTGAGACTAGGAACTCTAGTAACTAGAGCCAAGTATTTTAGAGGCACCTTTAGAATTGATCCTACAACATATCATTTTAATTTTCTGTATACCTTACTGTGAAAATTATTTTAATAGATTGCTCTATTTTGGACTGTTTTGGGGTTAATTCCAGCCAACTATACATAATTCTTCTTTTAATCTTAAATGAGTCACAGAAGAAATCCACAGTAGCGTTTTCAATTCAAAAGTTGTCTTTGTCATTATATGTATTCAGTGTTTATGAACAGAGATTGAAAGCCTACGAACAAATTTCTTAATATGATAAATTAAGATATTCTACGCATACCAATTATCTTTCCAGCAACCTATCATTCTTTTTGGGATTTTATATTACTACTTCAGATACAAATGACATGTTTTATTCAGTCACACCAGCATTAATAAACTCACAGCCAAACATGACAAAAACAACTGCACTTCAAATGACAGATGATGGAATTTAGAAATAGAAACAAATTCTGATTTCATTTGTTTTCACTATCTGGTGTGATACCTCCAGCAATGAAGAAGGCAAGAATAAAACATGCTAAATTTGTGAGTCCAGAGCAAAGGGTAATTAGTCAGCATCAGTATTTTATGGGAGCACTCAGACATCACTTGAATCAATTTTTGCAAATGCACTACATACTTCAGAGTTACCCTTAAAGCAATTAGCAAATAATACCCCTGATCTGGAAAGAACTGAGGTGCCTTTGTTAGGAAGTATTTTATCCATAGGTCACTGAGGTATTTGAGAAACCAAGAGTCTAAACTATGACGTATATGAATAATGACTAATATTGGTATTTAATGGTACACAGAGATACATGAATAAATTAATAACTGCTTAATGAATTCCAAATCCACACGAATATTTCTCTAGGAGAAATCAGGTAAGATTTAATGAATGGTTACCCATCTTTCCAATTTCAGAGAGCTTTCAAAAGTGGATGAATATATCAAGAAGTAATAGGCAATTGTTTCTTTCTCCTGAAACAGAAACAATAAAGCCAGAAGCAAGAATGAATAGTTATTTTTCACTTTGCCCTACATTGTGCCCAAAGTCATAAGTTTCATGTTCAAAGTGAGCAATGTCTCTTTGAGCTCTGTAGGGGAACAGAAATAATGTAAAGGAGATGCTAATTACATGGTCATTATAGAATAAGCAATGCCCTGATTGATTACCTTACTCAAAACACCTATGCAAATTAGCAACTGAGGGGCCAGAAGTTATAAAACCCAAGAATGAATGAGGTCAAGAATCTCACAGGAGATGTCTCAACTCTGATTTAATGGAGGAAATTACGGAGTTCAACTGTTCTTCATATTGGTGTTCATGCAAAATACGCGGTGTAAGTAAACTGCAATCAGCTTCTTACATAGAGAACAAACACTAGGTGTGAGGATAGCTAGCATTTGGAAAGGGGGAAAATGGATTTATTTTTATTAATAATCTTGTTACTTCTATTAACGTGTTTCTTAAAAGCTATCCACATCTGCCAACAACTTTAATAAATGCTTTAATTCTGAGCAAGTAGAAGGTTTTTGAGCATGCATTCTTGTAAATCTTTAAGAACTGCAAATGCAGCCACACTTACCACTGGTTCATACAAAACCAGTGATCCTTCCTAACATAGTTGTTTAATAATGAACCTGGAAGTGTCAGCATGATATCAGGAAGTCTCCTTATACAAATGTTTACATTTTTTGTTTACAAAAATTTGAACACAGGGGACTTCCCAGAGACTCATACTCCAACCAAGGACTATCCATGGAGATAACCTAGAACCCTGACAATGCAGCCACTTCTGATGAGAACTGATTGACTAAGATCAGAAAGAAGGAGAGGAGGAGCTCCCCTATCAGTGGACTTGGGGAGGGGCATGCATGCAGAAAGGGAGGGGGAGGGCGGGCCTGGGAGGGGAGGAGGGAGGGGCTTATGGGGGGATACAAAATGAATAAAGTGTAATTAATAAAAGTTAAATAAAAAATTTTAAAAAAATGTGGGGCATTCCCCAACACCTGGACGCATAGTATAGGTTCAGTTTATCTCACATACCTATTAGCAGTAATGAAAATTCCTCGTTCTAAGTACTGATAGTAAAACTAACGTGATATATAATACACATCTTTCTACAAATTGAATGAAACAAAAACCTAAGGGTATCTAATGACTGATGCATGCGGGTCTACAAAGAATTTAATAACACCACAGGAGCCATATGCTTTATAATTCATTTGGACCTCGGTTATATGAATGCTTGGCATAAATCAAGGAAGTATATTACTGCTCATGCTTTCTCCAATATACCATACTCAAGATAATAATCGTTTTTATACACGCCATATTTTGAGCTACTAATATTCATAGAGTGTGGGGCACTGAAAAATGATATGAAACTGGAATGAGCACAAATTTGCAACATGATTTTCAAATGATGACCATTTTATGGAAAACATGATTTTTCAATGCATTGGTTGCAAGATTCTCAAATCATTCAGTAGTTCTCATTAGCACTTGGATAAAAAGATTATCGTATTTTGTTAATGTGCCAGATATGAGGAAAAATCAAGATAATTTAGTTGTGCAGTGTATTAGAAAAATACAGGGCAATTTTTTCTCCTTGTTAAGTATAAAATGACTTACAGACCCCTAGCCATTCTATTGCTAGAGTTCCAGAACATTTTCTGTGTAAGCTGACAATTTACAGATAATTTGATGAAGTAATTAAGCAAACACTCTCTAGAGGAAGTCAGTTTGAGTCTGCTACTACTTTCTAGGCAAGTGACCCTAAACTGTGAATATACCTAACAACCGCATTGCTTAGTGGAACTACTGAAGAGATTAAGTGAACTAGTGTGCATGAAATGCTTAGCTGAGGACTTGGCAGGTATTAATTACTCAATACTGTTAGTGAATAATATTGACAGAAGCATGAACAAATCAAATTTGAGAGAGCATCTAGATTATACAGTGAAGAGTAAATTGTCCCAGTGATTCTATGAGATTTGGGAGCTGCTTGTGACTGTTTCACTTGGAAACTGAAACTGGTCTTCCTTTGAAGGGACTTTTGACAAATTGGAAAATAAGACATGTGACGGGATAGAATCAATATAAATACAATCACAGTCAGAAATACATTTCCTTGTGTCTAGTATAGAATTGTCATGCTTAATACCCGATAGATCAAGCAGAATAAAGGTGAGTTTATGTGTACATAGTAAAGATAAAAGAGTCTGGATCATCTGAAAGTTGCAAAAGGATTGTGTTTTGAACCCCTGCTGAGAGCAGATTGCCACACTCTGGCAATGACTCCAAAGGAAGAGGAAAGCAGGCAAACATAGAAAAAATATGTAGGTTGTCTCTTTATACTTCTCTTCTCAGGAAAAACAAATATTAGAAACAGGGGGCAATGATTCTGATTTCTTCTGCTTTTGCTTGGTACCTGGCCCCATGACTTTAATTCATCTAAGACTAAATCTCTCTGTTATTTATAAAAGGAATAAAGGGCAGAAAATTGCTAAAGTTTTGTAAGCTTTGGTGAGTTTAGATTAAAGTAACTAGATAGTGTATTGGGCAGTAAGAATGAAAGTGAAATCTATGTATGAATGTATGTGTGTATGTATGAACATATTATGTATTATGCACATATATTTATATACCCAAAAATAAATATAGAAGAGACCATAAATTTTAGAAGGGGTAGTTGGTCAGGCATGGGAGGTGTCAAGAGTGTGAAATGAGGTAAAAAAAAAATGTATGCCTGTATGAAACCTTCAAATAATAGCATTATATCCTAGAATTGTGACATATTAGCTATGACTGGACAATCTCCCAGTGCCACCCAACTGTCAGGGTTAGCAACACAATAATTATATTGTTATAGCTTGCACATTAAGTGTTCTCCTAAAACTTATGTATAGAATACTTAGTCCTTAGCTAGTAGTTTTTGGACAATTGGTACAAATTTGGGACCTAGATGTAGGCTAGAGGATGGAGTTTGTTCTAAGCTTTTCTGCTTCATCTCCTCTAAACTTCCATATTATCACCTCAGATATGAGTGGCCTATCTATTTGCTGCCACTGCCCAGGACTTCTTAATGATCTCTTAATCAATACAGCCAAGGACTGAAACTTCTGAAATATTTTCTGACCTAAGTCCTTACCCATTTCATGTGTTTGTATCAATTATGTGTCACAGCATCCAAAAACCAAATAAACAAGCTAATTCAATTAGACACATTTTCAGTTTGTCCTAATGGTTGAAGACAGAGTTACTTAAATGTATTTAGGAAACTATGGAAAGTGAGATAAGGGGTGCTTTCTACCTTTCTCATCTTAGACACAGCTACCAAAGACCCATGATGTATGAGTAAAATATACGGACCTGGTCTCTGTAGTCTCCTCTGGAGTTTTGCTTGTGTTCTGTGGATGCTTTTGTTGTTGTAGTTCTAAGTTTGGGATTCGGGAATGCTTGCTTTGTGCTTAGCTGATAGCAGCCTCTTGAGAAGGGGCAGGATCTTTGTCAACAGGAAATGTCTCTTGAGGAAGCAGGGAAGAAGGGAGGATTGGCCAGCTGAAAAATATCCTTGTGTGGGCTTTAAGAAGGTATAAACAAGGTAGCAGAATGGCCGAGTGGTTAAGGCATTGGACTTAAGAAGGTATAAATAAGCGCTCATTTTGAGATCGTTGTACATGGCAACGCTTTGCATTACTTTCCTATACTTTGCTATGCTTTGCTCCTAGAGAGAAAAGCTCTGATGAACTCTTTCCGCTGCTTCTACTGAATGGTGTCATTTCTGCTAAATCATGCTTCTGTTGCTCCAGCTCTTGCTGGATCATGTTGCTGCTTTTGTTATTGTTGGATTGGTGGTTTGCTGTATTGACTGGATTGCTGGTATGCTCACGATGATGATGATAATGAATGGAATCGCCCCAAGGAACTACTTCTAGAAAGATCCACATTCTCCATCTCTATTAACCTCCTTTTTTTTCCTACCCAGTGTTGGGGTGTTGGAAGGGATTGGAAGAGAAGGGAGAAAGAGACTTAAAGAACCCTGGATACAGTAGTTAAAAAAAAAAATCAAAGTCTACATTCCACATAAAGCTTCAAGGGGCTATTAATATATTCCCAAGGAAATACCTTGATTTTTAAAATTACTTTTGTTTTCAATTATGTTTCAAATGTAAAAAATTAAAACTAGAGTTATATATATTTATACATAAATGAAAAATTGCAATAATAGTGAATATATTCTCTAATAGAGATCGCTGTGCTACTTGAATCAGTGCATTAATTATTCTGCTTTCTGTCTCCATAGTTAGTTTAAACTAGCCAACTAGTCCACACTCTTATAGATAGTCTATCTATCAATGGTTCCTTTTTGAATGTTATTTTAATTCTTAGGGGATTTTTAGTGAGTAATAATAAAAATAATCATAGTCTTGGGAGATTTGTATTTGGGCAAGACAGATAACGTATGAATGAATATATAAAGAAACAAAAGGAAGGATTTTCATGTAGTGAACATCACATAGTACATATGATGCAGTATGTAAATCCTACTATGTGTCCTGATCATAAGTGATCATCAGGGGGTCAACTGTGTTATGCTTCTTAATGGAAGAGACACTGATTAAGGTGTGTGACTGATGAGAGAGAAGCCGTGCAGCAAAGGGCCAAATTCTACACAGACCAGGCAGCTAATGCAAAG
This sequence comes from Psammomys obesus, assembly GCF_907164565.1. Taxonomy (NCBI): domain Eukaryota; kingdom Metazoa; phylum Chordata; class Mammalia; order Rodentia; family Muridae; genus Psammomys; species Psammomys obesus. The sequence continues at coordinate 9,820,110 of NW_026596101.1, forward strand.
ATCTTAATTAGTAACTTAAGATGTTGAAATAACAGAAAAGAATGATGGCAGTGATGAAAGACAGATTAGAGATGAGGTATAAGAAGGAATAACCATATCACTGAGGACTTAATAAGGGCCAGGAGGAAGGTCAGATATTATCTTAACTGTAAATCAGGGCTTTTGGAAGATTTAAAAAAAATGCTTTTATTCATAAGCATTTTATGCTGTATTTATTGCCATGCAATAAGGTTTTGTTTCTACAGTTTTTTCCTGGGATACCTCCCTTCTGAGCTTCAGATAAATTTGTTTGTTTTCAATTAGAACGACCTCAGTGTCACCAAGGAATTCATGTATGGATCAATCTGATTATAAACTTTTAAGTTTGACAGCACACTTTAGGCTCTTTGTTCACCTGGATGTGTTGAATGGTTAGAGAACCCACATATGAATCTTGAAGTTTAGCACTATTCTCTGAACTTTTAAGCATGTGCAGCAAGATTTAGTACTCTTTTGGGGCCATCAACCCAGTGTCCAGCACCACTGTGCAGCCTGAGAACATCCACTCACATCATCATTATACCAAGACAAGAATGCAAACACTGCTTCCTTAAAATGTCCTCTTTATTATACTTGCTATCATTTTTGGATATGCATACTCTTCATGGCATGGGTTTTATTAAACTGAACAAAATAAACAGTTTGGCGGGTATTATCAAACTAAACAAAAAAGATTTGGACCTCTTTATTTGAACGATATCTTAAGAGTTTTCTGGGTCAAGAAAGTAGTGAAAATTTTTTCACAGGTCACATTAGGAAGATTTTAAAGAGCAGAAATGCAATGTGAAATGTGCTCAAGTACACAACAAGGACATTTGCTCAACCATATTTGCAGCAGCTTTATTCGTAATAGCCAGAACCTGAAAACAACCTAGATGTCAATCAATGGAGAAATGGAGACAGAAATTGTGATACTTTTACACAATGGAATACTACTCAGCAGTTAAAAACAAGGAAATCATGAAATTTGCAGGCAAATGGTGGGATCTAGAAAGATCATCCTGAGTGACGTATCCCAGGAGCAGAAAGACACACATGGTATATATTCACTTATAAGTGGGTACTAGACCTATAAGATAGGATAAACATACTAAAATCTGTACATCTAAAGAAGATAAATAAGAAAGAGGACCCAGGGTAAGATAATCAATCCTCACTTATAAAGACAAATGGGATGGACATTGGAAGTAGGAGAAAACGAGAAGCAGGATAAGAGCCTACCATAGAGGGCCTCTGAAAGACTCTACCTAGCAGTGTATCAAAGCAGATACTGAGACTCATAACCAAACCATAGGCAGAGTGAAGGGAATCACATGAAATAAGGGGGAGTTAGTATGACCTGGAGAGGACAGGAGCTCCACAAGGACCAAATATATCTGGGCACAGGGGCTTGTCTGAGACTGATTCTCCAACCAGGGACCATGCATGGGTATAACCTAGAATGCCTGCTCGGACGTAACCCATGGCAGCTCAGTATCCAAGTGGGTACCCTAGTAAGGGGATCATGGACTGTCTCTGACATGAACTCAGAGGCTAGCTCTTTGACTCCACCCACCAAGGGAGGAGCAGACTAACTAGGACACAGAGGAAGATATTGTATCTAGTCCTGGTGAGACCTGATTGTTAGTTATAAAAAGCATGAGGCTGGTCAATCGATATTCTCTGCAAGAGGTTTATTAGGAGGGTATGGAGGGAAAGGAGAGCAAGACATGAAGAGAGAGAGAGAGAAAAAGAAGGGGGCACCAAGAGAGAGAGAGAGAGTGAGTAAGAGAGTGTAAGAGTCAAGAAAGAGAGCACATAGTGTAAACCAACAATGTTTAATGTCAATGAGAGCAAAGGAAGATGTGGTTTTCAGAAGGACACTGTAACCATCCATACAGAGAGCTGCCCCAAAGTTCAAAATAAACAGAAAGAAGCAAATATTTGATTTGATAATTGAGAGTTCGCTGATGCTTGACTTGAGAGTCTGATACATGTGCAAAGTAGAGCAACATGAAAAACAAGTTTTTAAAATTAAGTTTGATTGGAAAAGAGTGGAAAAATTGATGATGTGATGGTGAAGCATGGAGTTAAGCTGCTCAGACTGAATGAGTGTTCAGCGTTAGCCATATTTGAGAAACAACTTATAAAAGGGAGCTCTTCATCTGGAAAGAGGGCGCACAATCAAAACCTACATATAGTTGATGGATTCTTATCAGATTCAGGAGATCTTGGATCTATCTTTTTCTTCTCTTAGAAAGCTATGCAGAACTGTCATGATGTCAGATATCATGAGCTACATCTGTGCAGGGGTTCTAGGTTATCTCCATGCATGGTACTTGGTTGGAGTATGAATCTCTGGAAAGACCCCTGTGTTCAAATTTTCTGGTTCTGTTGCTCTCCTTCTGGCATTCCTGTCCTCTCCAGATCTTACTATTTCCCACTTCTTTCAAAGATTCCATGCACTCTGCCCAACAGTTGGCCATAAGTCTCAGCATCTGCTTTGATAGTCTGCAGGGCAGAGCCTTTCAGAGGCCCTCTGTGGCAGGTTACTAACTTTTTTCCTGTTTAGAAGGAAGGAGAGGGGAACCTCCCCTATCAGTGGACTTGGGGAGAGGCATGCATGAAGAAGGGGGAGGGAAGGTGCACTTAGGAGGGGAGGAGAGAAGGGTTTATGGAGGGATACAAAGTGAAAAAAGTGTAATTAATAAAAGTTAAAAAATAAATTAAAAAGAAAGAAAGAAAAAAGAAAGTTATGCAGAATGCGCTATAGGATTAACAGTACGAAAACTACTAAAACAAAGAAAAAAAAATAGTAGCTTGAAAGGAAACACATTGTATTTAGAAACGAGAATTCAGGGGCTGGAGAGATGGCTCAGTGGTGAAAAGCACTGTCTGTTCTTCCAAAAGATCCGGGGTCAATTCCCGGCACCCAGATGGCAGCTTACAACTGTCTGTTATGCCCATCCCAAGGGACCTGATACCTTCACGCTAATGTACATAAAATAAATACAAGTTATAAAAACAACAACAACATAAACAAAAACTCACAAAAATGAAAGAAAGAAACGAGAATTCAGCAAGTCTTAAGAACCAGGACTCACTTTCAAATATAAACTTCTGCTTGAAGGCAACCCTTGTATTAGGTGCATGGATGCAGCTCCAGGACGAAGAGTTACAGAACTCCTTTTGTGGGGCTTACTAGTGAAATCTTCACTCAAAATCCTGCTAAATATCATGTGTTGCTGACACAAAAGGAAACTCAACAATAATAGAAAGAACACCTTGAAGCTTAAAAAACTGCAAAACACTGCCAAAATAAAGATTAGTCAGGCCCTTTCTGCTACTCTGTGAGGAAGGAGAGAAGAGGTTTTGAAAGAGGGGTGTGGAGTGAATTCTTCTTTTAGGAAAGAGTGTTACTGATAACAACAAAATGTGGGTTTGGCAGATGCTTGTACATTCCAGAGAAGATTCTTGGCTGGGAACTCTTGGAAAACTGCACCTGGTAAATATATGACCTGTTAGAAGTGGCTTCTCCATGCAGGATGTCACCTATGGGGCATGAGAGTAGTCAGGTTGATTCTGATCCTGGAATGTTAGAGGGTCTGGGTGTTTTCTTGTCCACCCTTTTTTGTTTACCTAGAAGATTTGTTTCTGTGCCTACGTAATTGATATCTACTAAAACGAGAGCATCATATATTTACTCAGTACTTAGACTTCGACATTTTATTGTCCAAAGATGATGAATCCCTCACTAATAATGGTTCAGATATGACCATTTCCCATCGGTTGTTAATGCTCATCAGTTTCTCATATCTATAGAATTCCTCCTGGTTTCTTATCTGGTTATTTCATGCCTGACCATTTTTCATTGTATTGGTTATTTTATTTGTTCACAGGAGTGTTGACCATCTATAGCAACAGTATCTGAGACACAGGTATCCCACAGAGCATAAGTCATCTAAATTATTAGGTATAAATTTGCCTGTACTTTTTACTTACTAAAGGAAATAGGTATGCATGTGAGAGGAATATAAAATAGGTTTCTTCTTTGTAATTAATGGGAGAGAAACTTCCTAAGTGACTTTCAAGCAGTGAACACAATTGGGTTCTGAGTCTCCTCTAGGAAGCACATACCAGGGGCTGTGAGAGGGACCATTTGGTAAAGCCCCCTCCATAAAAGTGTGAGGGCCAATGTTTGGATATCCAGTATCTAAGCAAACGCTGGGTAGCCATGGCAGTGTCCTGGCAGCAATCTCCACAATCAGAAGTCAAAACATGAAGATCCCAGATGCAAGCTAAATATATATGTGTGTATATATATATATATATATATATATATATATATATATATACACACACACATGTATGTATTAGCTCAACTAGTGAGCTCTGGGTTTAAAAGAGAAATACTACTTCAATGTAGAAAGTGGAAACTCATTAAGGAAGACACTCTGACATTGAACTCTGGCCTCCATTCACATGGCTATACATGCCCACATGTGGCAACATATGCAAACACACACACATACACATGCAAAGAAAAAAAATATATATATATACCACCATTACAGTACTTCATGGCACCTAGATTCACAGTATAAAAGTTTATAATAAGCTACTGAGATCTCTGACCTTCAAACTTTAGAATCTTAAAATAAGTGATTCTGCTGTGCCCAATGCTACTCTTTCAGTTACCCTTCCAAAGGACAGTGTCAGAGGATATAGAAAGCACAATAATTATCCTTAGAAGAGTCTCATCCCAATATTTTTTAATAGATTCCCCCATATTTATCTCCAAATAAGCCCTCTGATAACTTATAGAATAATAAAATCTTAGGAGATCTGTGTTTTGTTGCTTTTGGTCTTCAGTATTTAGAGTTCTGATATATTAAAAAAAAACAATGATAAAAAATAAGCATTTACTATGATACAGCAATGAGCACATTGGTCAGATCGTGAGATACGTAGGACAAAGAATAAAATTATCTTCCCAGGATCCACTAAATCGTTTTATCACCTAAAATAGAACATTGTGAATTAGCAAAGAAAATGAAAAAATTATCTTTATTATTTGTAATTTTTACAATTGTTCCACTTATTTTTCCTGAAGCTGACCCAATCATCATCACATTTTTATGATTTTTAAACTATTACAGAATGTCAAAATTCAAGGGGGGAAAAAAGCAAGAAAGGCATCACTGAACAAAGGGAAATTTTTAAATTAAATCAGTTGGTCACAAAGATTTTTTCTTATTTCCATTTATTACACATTGTTTTGCCCTTTTGTGATAAGAGAAATGTATTCAATAAAGAACTATTAGATCTACCGAATCACTTGCTTTTGTGAAAAATACTGATCATTGTAAATTATAACATTGTACATCCATACATAATTTGTATTACATAAAACTAAATATGTCTGTGTCATTTGTATTTTACATATGAGGAAAACAATCCTTAGAATACCCTGGATAATGAAAAAACAGCAATGGCCAGATGAAAAACAAAGTCATATTTTGCTAATCTAGCATTTATTTGTAATCAAAGATCTACGTATTTAAATTAATGTGTCATCCAGTTAACACCTAAATAATAATTGCAGAGCATGTGTCCCTGGTGATTTAGTACTAAAAGAAGAAAAAAAAATTACCCTACTAGGCCTTATGGGCAGCAAAGCAAACAATAAGAAAATATCAACATTACGTTTTATTTAGAAAAATTTAAAAATCGAGATGTAGGTTATAAAAATGCACGAGTGTTCTGACGTAATGAGTACACACAGGTCTCATTTTGATCTGGCAAGTAAGAGCAGTCAATCTTACTATGGGAAACAAACAGAAATCTGAAAATAAAAATAGGTAACTGGTTAAATAGATGAAAACTAGAATGAACAATATTCCTCCAAGAAGTGCTTGAGAAAATGTTCGTATGATGGGATAAAGAGAAGACAGAAGAGGAGAAAGTGAGCAATAAAGACGACGATGTGGGAAGGAGAAAGTGGAAGGAGGCCGGGGAGCAGAAGGATGAGGGCTGTGGACCAAGTAGAAAAGTTCGCAGTTGACGCGTAGTTCCAGGCAAGTCAGTGCACTGTTTGCACTGGAGGGCAGAGTGATTATTATATGTTCAGTTTTAAATGCTTGAAGATAAGGGTTTGAGGTTGATTCCCACCACTCACATACTGACTAACCTCCACTAACTCCGATCCACATTATCTGGCACCTTCTTATGGCCACAGCGGGCAGTGCATACATATATTTCACAGACATATAGGCATGTCCCCATAAATATATAAACAAATAAAATGTGGTAAGATAAGGACTAGGTGTTATGATATCTGGTACATTAAAGCACAAACCAATTTACAAAGCTTCAATTGTCTTACTTGCTGGAATTGGTAAACAGTTATCTCTATGGCAAGCTCCTTGGGACGTGACAAGCAGGACATCAGGCATCTCTGAGGCCACCTCCAGAAATTCAGCAGCAACAAAGACCCTTCACCACCTGCGACAGGAATACCTGTTTGTCACCTTATAAGTGGACTCCCCCCTCATTCTCACCCTCCCTCTTTTTCACCTCCAGCAGAGACTGTCTCTTTAACCACTCTTTCTCCCCTAATAAAACCTCCCACGTGGAACTTGTCATGTGGCATAAATCCTAACATTGGTGCTTGGCTTTATTGACCTCCCCCAAAGGGGAGGGCTTTTTCCTCCCCTTTGGGTGAGTTCTCTACCAGAATGGTTTTGTCTCTGAAATCCTAGAGCTAGGTAACCTGTCTGATCCGGTAACTCTGTCCTTGGTCTAGGACCAACACTGATTAGCTGACGGAACAGATGTACCAATCTACTCAATCATACCTTGCCTTTGGGACACCTCTGGTGGGTCACTGACTTCTACCTGCTCAATGACGTCTACAGCACACATTCTTTTATTCCTCCAGCATCCCCACTGGGATGTCTCCTGGAGAATTTTAAGTCCCTATGCATGGTGCCTGATTTAAATGCCTCTAAGCTCATATGCCTCTGTAATAAAACTTGGCCTAAATATTCCTTAGATAATGGTTCAAATTGGATGATTAATGGCACATCAAATCCCAATGTTTTCCGGAATCTTTTTAATTACTGTGAGAAATCTGGTAAATGGAAAGAGGTTTCTTGAGTTCAAGCTTTCTCTCTTCTCTGCTCTAAGCATTCTCTCTGTTCTTCCTGCTCTCTGACCCAATTGCTTCTGGCTATAATGTCCCAACCTCAAGAGTCTTCTACTACCTTTGACCTTGCTGATGAACCTCTGCCTCTCCATCCCCAACCTCTGGCTTCTTTCTCTCCACCTCTCACTTCCCCCCACTCTATGGCATCTTCCTTCTCTTCTTCGGCTTCCTCTTCTTCCTCTTTGACTTCTCCAGCCTCCTTAAATCTCTCCCAGCAAGAGGCTGTCCTACTCATCCTATTTTGGCACCCATTTTTACCTCACCAACAGCTTTTAGACCCCCTGCTACCTGCTCTCATTCTGTAGAAAAGCCGCCTTCTTCTTCTACTCAGCATAAACCAGCCTCAATTCTTCCCTTGAGGGAATTGGGGTGGATAGTTTAGTCAGGATACATGTTTCCTTCTCACTAACTGAACCTTCTCAAGTAGAAAAGAGACTGGGATCCTATACCTCTAATCCTACTTTCATTAATGAATTTTAATATATCAATCAGTTTTTTTGTCTCACCTTCCATGATATATATGTGATTCTTATCAACAACCTACTATCTGAGGAGTGTAGGCGAGTTTGGAAACAGGCTAGAATGCATGCAGATGAGGTTCACCAAACTAACTCAGCACATCTGGTTGGGGCTAAGGTGGTGCCTGACCAGGACCCTCAATGGAATCATAATGTCCCAGAAGGCCTTTTAGCTAGGGGTCAGTTCACAACCTGCCTTCCTGCTGGTCTCTACCAGGCTGTCCTCAAGCCAGTAAATATGAAAAACTCCAGGAAGTCAATCAGGACAAGAAGAAAGAGACATCTGAATTTCTAGAAGGCCTTACAAAAGCCCTCTTACAGCATACTATTCTGGTATATGAATAGCCAAACAAACCATTCAAAATCTGGTCTCAGTTAGGTATGGATGGTTTTATTGGAATGCCTTTTCCAAGCTGATTGACCAGGGCTACAGTAAGGACCCAGGAGCCTAACTGCGACATCTACAAGTTCTCACATTAGTGATTTTATATAAAAGAACCAAATGCAAACAACACAAGGAAGGCAGGAACACATTTTGGCTAATTGTACAAAATAATATTACATTTTTGGCTAACTAGAAAAAGCATTATCAGCTTTAAGTTTATTGGTCCTAAGTGGGGCAGGTCTTAGGGTCTTCGAGAGTAGTTCCAAAGTGTAGCCATCCTTATTGGTATTACCTATATGAAACCATTTTCTTACATTCTAAATAACTTAAGCATAATTGTGGAACTATAACTATTTGGTCTTCAATCCCACCAGAGACTTGAAAAGGAATAAAATTAGTTACTGGAGTAAATAGGAAGTGTATGTTAGTAGCTTCTAAAACATAAAAAAAATTGACAGAGACAGTTTGCTCCCTGAGCAGTCACCCAAAACTATAATGTTGGAGCATTATCTTCAGCCTTCTGGCTCAGTATATTTGACAGACATATATTTGAAGCAGAAAAGCAGGAACTATTTAGGACTTGCTTACCCTGTCAGAGTTCAGCAGTTAACTTGTCCTGCATTTAAGCTTGCCCATTTTTGGCAACATTCTGTCAGTCATGAAACGAGGACTTTATTTTATTTTATTTTTATTTTTTATTTATTTATTTTTTGTCTGGGTGGCATGTTTGCCACATTTGAAGCCATCTCCATATGGAGGTTCTTTGATGCTCATCATCTTCTTTGAAGTAGGCTGGGTGCTGCCAGGAGATGACCTTTCTCATTGTCAAAGAATCTTTACAATAATGACAACATTTTAAAATGCCATATTCTATAGGTTTCTGAGGCTTTTGAAGACTTGCCTATCTTTATATCAGCATATCTATCTTTTAAACCTATAATGTAAACTCCTGTGATAAATTAGTGTCTGATATGAATATGAGTTAATTAACTGACAATTAACTTGCATTGCCTAATATCCTAACCTTATTTTCTCTCTGAATAAGATCATTAACAACTTATTACCATCTCCCAATGATAATAAACATTCATAGTCCCCAAAACAAACCTAACCTTAAAGGAAATTTCCCCCTTAAAGGAAATTGGACCTTGTTCTCATAAATTTTTTCTAGCTGACTTTTAGACACACAGAAATTCTGTTAGGGGGCCCAAAGGAAATTGGGAAAATGGTCAATTAAGCAAGCATTAACATTTGTGGTCCAGTCTTTGAATGTTGAGAGAAACAGTTATTGAAGCAGTTGAGGCAGGACCAATCAGAATGCTGGAACATGCAAGATACTGGAACAGATGTGTCAATGTCTCAGCATGCTGGAAGTATGAATTCTGTCAGGTTTGATCCAGTGATTTTGATGTCCAGTCCTTTTGTTCTGCTAACATATAACTTCTCACAAGCATTATACAGTACTAAAATTATAAATGTATGAGATGTACAGGATGAAAATAAACTGTAAACCAATTTTATCTATGCCAATTAAAAGAATGGCAAAATAAAATTTGAGGGAGTCTGGAGAGACAGCTCAGTGTTTAAGAGCACTGTCTGCTCTTCAAAATGACTCAGGTTCAATTCTCAAAACACACATGGTAGTTCACAACTGTCTGTACCACCAATTCCAAGGGATCTGACACCTTCACACATGAAATAAAATTAAATAAAAATTTAAATTAAAGACTCCCTGAGTGTAGGAGACAAAGCAATAAGCTGCCTGTGATATGATGGAGTAGAGTCCTCCCATGTTTTTTTCCAATTATAAGGCTATTGGCTGGCAGGTGAATGAACTCACATGAAGTAGTACTTATGATCTAAAAACCAGGTATCAAAGAGTAAAAAGTCCAAGTAAATAAATTTTGAGGATAGTGTAGCCAAGGATGTATTGGCCATGTACTGTTGAAGTTCTGGCTAGAGACATTTTTTATATCTCAGTCAGTTTTAGAGTTGTTCCAATGTGTAGGGATTATCAATTTATGTTACCTGTTCTGTTTAGTCTTCTTGATCTCTCTTCTTGTGTGTGGCTAAGATCTTCAGGCAGTATTCCTCTGTCATTTCTGATTTTTGTTTGTTTTGATGGAGCCCATAATTTCTCTTCTCCTGTATGAACACATGAAAAACCTCTTCCCCAGCATAGCATGTTCCTTGTTCTTCATTTTGGAATTAGGACCTTTACATGCTGCTCTAATTCAGCGGTACGTTCTAGACTCCAGTGTGTCTTAGCAGGTTGCGCTACTTATCTCATTTAAACATTTTAAAATTGATGAGCCATTATTTAATCTATTTTGGGGAGATATTATATTTTCCTTCTGTTTTATGACCATCTTTTAAAAATTACTGTTAAATATTTCCATAAATGCTTGACCTGTAGGATTATAAGTTATATCTGTAACAGGTTTCATGTCATAATGTGTAAAACATTGTTGAACTCCAATGGGTATACATGCTGTGGCACTTTACTGACCATTTTTTACCGCAGCCACATACTAACTCCTGTCTGTATCCTATTAACATCAGAGATCATGTCCTTCTCTCCCCTCCAGACCAACAACCCTCATCTCTTTCTCCTAAATGGCAGGACCATTTCAAGGTAATTTTTGTGACCCCCACAGCTGCCAAGCTTGAGGCCTTTCCTCACTGGATTCATCTGTTTCACCTCAAGCCTTTCACCACCCCTTTCCAAGATGATGCCTCCTCCTACATATCTACTCCAACAGGCCCCTGTTCCCTCAAGCTCCAGAGAATGCTAAGACCAACCACCTTGTCTCTGGTTCCAGAGGAATGAGGCCTCACTGCAGCAAACGTGTTCAACCCTACTTGATTGGGTATGTATTTCTCTTCCTCTCCCTCTTGTCTGTTTCTTTCCAATGTAACCCTACATATGGAGATTCGAGGTTCAAGAAACTAGCATTGATAAGAAATAGTCTCTTTAAATAGCGTCAGGAAATTACTCTATGGGAGGCTGTCAGGAACTGATGGAAATCGCCATCTCCTGCATATCCATTCCTCTTCTCCTACTTGATATAAAAGAGGTATCAAGGCATATAGTTTTATTAGTGTAAGGAACTAAACCCTCCTACAGAGTGTGTCCCAGATGCCTTGAAACAGCTTGCCATGCCAAAGAGAGTGATTTGAAAAAGGTAGGGGTTTGTGACAACAGCAGAGTCAGGGCAGTTAGTGAATGGTGAAGAAAGGTTACTTGACAGGGTCTATAGGTCTTTCACCTATAGATTCTTTGTTTCTACATTCAAGATCCTTGGGATCCCAAATGGGAAACAGCATCCTTGAAAAACTCTACATCAGCTACACACCCGATTTACCAATAAGTACAATTCATATTCAGAGAAAATAAGTCCCAATTACCCAATCCATGGTGATGGGAGAAGTAGAAAAGGTAATTATACACTCCTCTAAGGTCATTGCTTCTCTAACATCCTCCCTCCTAAATAGTACAAACCTGTCATTTTGGCTCCTACTTCAGACTCTGACCTCAGCCTACAAGTTCCTTAATGTCACTCAACCAGGCCATTTTAGAGACTGTTGGCTGTGTGTCCCACTTGGGACCAACTCAGAACTGCTGCTGACAGCTTCTACTGTGACCCTGTCAAGTAACCTTACTTCACCATTCACTAACTGCTCTGACTCTGCTGTTGTCACAAACCCCTACCTCTTTCAAATCACTCTCTTTGGCATGGCAAGCTGTTTCAAGGCATCTGGGACACACTCTGTAGGAGGGTTTAGTTCCTTACACTAATAAAACTATAGGCCTTGATACCTCTTTTCAATCCCAATGCCCTACTGTTTATAATACCTCAGTTCTTTACCATCGTCTGCCTGGTCAAG